>NC_050201.1:14115333-14425500 GCF_013141755.1 Anopheles stephensi
CAAATTTTTTGCCAATTATACGTGTGTAAATTAATCCGTAATCTGCTGTTTGTATGTATGTTACCTTCCTTGCAACTGAATCCCATCGCGCGCGCCGCCCCCACTCGACGTGTAACAAGTTTGTGGCTTGGGTAGTTTTGGTATTACTTTTTACTGGTGTGTATGGGTTCTTCTCTCTGTGTGTATGTGTGTTTTGTATGGTGAAGTATTTAGTGAGGCTTTCGCTAATCCTGAATGTGTTTCTGTTTATCCTTAGCAAAAAATTAAAAAGTAAAATTGTTTGTTATGCCGAAAGCAATACCCGTACAATCCGTGTAAATAATATACGTTCCTAAACGCCGGTTTATATAAAGCTCACCCATTTAGAGATAAGGCACGATTAGACACATCATATTTTGTGTTTTTTTTTACTCAAATTGTAACAGCTCTAACATCAAAACAGGCTCGATGCCAACAATAACTTTAGATTGTATGAAGAATTGGCTTTTAAATAGTAAGTTTGAGTTGTTTGGCGAGCAAAATCGCTTGAGCTAGTGATTAAAACATTTTTTATTCGAACGAACAATTCTTCATACAATTTAAATAGATCATAACGCGCAAAATCCGCTCCTTCTACCGTTCCTCTTCCCCCACATACCTTCACATCCCTCTATTGTTCATGTTTTACCGATCATCCTTGGCGATCCTTTATATTTGTGCTTTTCTCCACAAAACACTCACACTCGCTTCCGGGATTCCGGTAATATTATCCTTCATTGTTGTTCCTGCCTTACTCCTGGTGCTTCCCGCCACGTCCCCATGTTCCCCCATTCCTTTACATCCTGTTCTCATATTCTCTCTCTTTCTCTTTGCATATGCGCTCGCTCCGTCTCGATCCATCTCGTTTAAAAACAACCCAAAAAACCAAAATAAACCAAAACTCCCGCGCTATATGTAAAACACACCAACCTCTGTAGATCGAACGCCGCTATGGAAGCGTCCGGTTGTTGTCGCATGCGAACGAACCTCCCATCTCCTCAATTAACTCCTCCACCACTGTAGCGAACCACCCCGCTGTCGATACTAACTACTGCCATCCGAAGGGCTTACCGAAGCCGGTACGACCACACCGACCACCACCTCCACCACCACCATCAACCGCTGCTACTGCAGGCTCCACCACAATTACCAACACCGAGCACAAGCTAATCGTCAGCGGGGATCAACCACCGATGAGCAAAGCACCTTCACCGCCGGCAAATGACAAAACCACCCAACCGAAGGAACCCGTCGCGGTAACGCACCGTAAATCGGTTAGCTTTGATCTGCACGAAGATACGCACGGGTTCGATACGGCGCTGCATCATGCTCGGGCCGCATTTGCCGGTCCATCGCCGACACCCGATCTGAAGGGTATATTGCGTGCGAGCAGTCCGTCGTCTTCCTCGACGAACCGTAGCAACAGCTCGACACCGGAGGTTGTCCAGCTGCAGCAGCGAGTGACCGAAGCACCGAAGGTGGCCAACCTTGACTCCGATCCGGACACCGACTCCGACACCGATTCCGATACCGACTCCGACACAGACGCATCCGACGATGGACGTTCGCTCGAGCTGGGCGAGTCGAAGGTAATCGATCGTGCACCGAGTACGCCTGGCCCAGCCGTTGCTGCTGCTGCTGCTGCTGGAGGTAATCCGATACGTAGGGCCGAAGTCGTGCGTAATCAGGCAGCCCGTAAACTACGCGAAGAGTTCGGCCAGGGTGATCTGGTGGAGTACGAGCACGATTCGACGACGAACACGATCCGGGAGGTGGTGGTGAGTGGTGTGACGGGTCAATTACGACATACCGAACGGGTGGAAGTACTTCCGGCCAAGTACGAAACGTTACCGACCAAGCGGACGGCACAGTTCGTGCACGAGAACACGCCAAACAATCTGCTCGTACCGGACGAGGTTCATCGACAGGTGCTGTTGGAAGAGAACGAGGTACGCAACAAGCTGCTGGCACAATACGCACACGAACAGCAGCACCAACAACACCAACAGCACCACCATCACCATCAGCAGGTTTACACCGTACACCATCATCATCCGGGTGAGCTAATTGGGCGTGTGCCGTCGCCGTATATGTACGATACCGGGTCCGCGTCCGTATCACCATTACCGGCTGCGTCACAGTATATCCCGGGCCATACTAGCCCGTACGAACATCACCACCATCTTACCAGGCTCGGCAGTGTAACGTCACCACCACCGCCTCCACCCGACGTCGGGTATCATCTGCCGCAGATCTACCCACCGGTGCAGATTCTTCCGGTCCACTACACCAAACTACCCACACCGCAGCACACCATCTATACGTACGCGTCCGGCACGGTACCGGTCAGCCATGCGCCGATCGTATCGCCGGCAGCGGGCAGCCAACTATCCTACACTACCACACCCCACCACCTACCGTACAGTGGCATCCGGATGGGGGGAACCACCACCGCAACGTACGTGTCTTCCGCACATCAACCGTCCCCCGCCCACGTACTGATGCCGGTGAGTGATCATCCGATACGGCTTCTAAGTGCACCGCCACGATCGGCAGCTCCGGTAGAACACACTGCGCACCACACCGTGCTCACTACGGCCGGCACCGCATCCGCATACGCTTCACACCCGGTGTGAGCACGCGGATGGACGCAAACCAAAAGACATGGTATACACACACGCGTGTACCTGTGTGCGTGCACAAACACACCTAGAAACACATTGCAAGGCGTGTGCCAACACTGAAATAAGAAAATACGTGCGATTCTTGTCACGAATTCACGGGCACGATAATGCAGGGGGAAGCAAAAACGAAAAAAGGAAACTAATTCATTCCATCATCACATACAAACACACACCCACACATGTGCAATCTAGCCCGTAAGCCACAACAATCATGCATTCTCATCGGTACGATACGATATACATATAAACAAACCATATATCACCGGGATTTGCGGCGTACACGTGCGTGCGTTGCGTATTGCCTAACTTGCAGGCGTACCCGGGATAAGAAGCAGCTCGGTTCATTATCGTCTGGTTTTGTTTTCTACTAATCTTATTCCTACTACTCCTGTATGTTTCAATTGTAGCTAATGAGCGTGACGGGTGGTTTAGTAGTAGTACCAGTAGTAGTACCCGTAGAGAAAGAGAGAGCGAGAGAGAGAAAGTAAAAACACAAAACTAATACTAAATGGGTTGTAAGAAAACATAAACAAAGCACACAGTTACCCCACCAAAGTGTACTTATACTAAAGTAATATTACTTAAATTTGCATGAATATAGTTCCCGTATCCCAGTAATTCGAAATACGCCAAACAGTAGTGTAGCAATAGTAACGATAGAAGTTTTTTTTAGTAATTGTGTAACATTTCCTTCCTTCATTTAATCCTAACTAATTTTATTAACTACAATGGCAAATGTCCTTTCTTTCTCCTATTCGAATAAATGTCGGTCGTAAAATGGATGCAGTTTAGTAGATTTGGTTTTTCTTGCATTTTTTTCACCAGTTTTACTTCTATGAATATATTACAACCAATTTTTGTTGTGCTCTTCAACGTGTTTCTTAACCAATACATGTATATCCGACTGAAATGTTATATTTATAATTATGCTTGTAATAACATTTGAACAACAGCAAATTCCAAACATAATACAACTTTCTATGGGTGATTTTCTCTTTGTTTTGTGCTTGTTAAAAGAGTTCGAATCGAATTCTTGTTTTCTTTTACCTTTTGCTGGTTTCTGCTTGCCTCCTGATCCGACGTGCACGCGCTTTAATGTGGGTTTTTTTTGTTAAATTCCGTTTGCTGACCTCCTTTACTGTGCCTATATGTTAATGTTTGCTATTCGGCACCTGGTACTACGCCCGGACGGCCATTAGCCGGCGCCCGGTTGGGTTAAATAAAGCTTAACGAACGTCTTAGCTTTTTGTCGTCACATCCACATGTACCACACATGTGTTGTAGCGAGGGAGTGTAATTGCACCAAAAAAACCGCACCAATGGACCAGAAAAGCCTTCACGCACTTATCCGATCAGTTATCTCCGTGCAAGGTAGGAAGCGTCCGTCCGGGAAACGATGCGGACAGCACAGCAGAAACAGGAAATCTTCTTTTATACACAAGGGTGTTTAAGATAAAGATTTGCTTACCTTTATTGTAGAACACGATCACATCACCAACCAACACAGCACCGCTCTGATAGTTTGTACTTTAAATTGTGCCCGTTACCGTTTCCTTCTCCACAGTCACCACCGCTAGGACCGAAGACACCGAAAAGTGTTTCCGACAAGAAGCGATTCTTCGAGAACGCGATGGAAGATCAGCAGAAACCGACACCGAAATCAGGTAAGATTCCGGCAGAACTGAACCTCACAGTCACAACTCTAACACAACGCTTTTTTTTTGTTGCAGACAAAGTCTTCTCCTTTCTATCGCAAGATGAGGTAGAAAAGCTGAGACAGGAAGAGGAGCGCAAAATTGCATCGCTCGGCAAGGACCGGGTGCACCAACGATTCGGTGAAGAGGATGAAGAGGAGGACGAGGAAGAAGCGGATGACGACGAGATACGGTCGGACAGGGGTGAGAGTGAACAGCCGGCGACCGGTGACAAGTCGGACATTAACGACAATAACATGAGGTACGTACTGGACTGACGCCCACCACCACCACCACCACCATCCATCTTCGCTCCGCGCTTTGTCTGATATCGCCCCATGAGAGCGCCAACCAAAAACCATCGCCAGAACCGTAGAAAAAGCCAAGAAAAGCAAAAAAAAACGACCGTGTGGAGAGTGCCTTAGTAGTATACCTAGTAGTAGCCGTGTATGATTTCATCTCACACTCACCACCTATTTTCTCTATACTCTCTATAGCCTGCACTTGAATAATTCGTAATACTTTCTTTTGGAAGGGAAAAAACACACACACACACACATACAAGTTGGGATAGTAGCTAAAAGCCCACTGTTTGCTGCGTGTTGTTATTTCGCTTGCGATGCAAACCTTTTTTCCCTTACTTTTTCGAGTTTTTCTCTCTATTGTTACCCCATCTTATTATTATTCATCCTCTTTACTACTCAAGCCTCAATCTAACACTAGACTACTACTAATCGCCAACCAAAAAAAAAAAATTAGCTCAAAAAAGCCGCGTATTAACTCTTGTAAGTTTCTGTAATTGTTTTGCTGATATATCCTAACCTTTTCACCTTGTACTTCCTCCAGGAACCCGTTGGCAGAAATTGACGCTGTATTTAGATCATAGAACAATACAAAACAACCAACCCAGAAAATCAACCCTCCCAGCTCATCCGTTCCCCCCTTTTCCCTCCCAAAGTCGCCAGTCGCGTGACGCACTAACACCCAATCGGCTTCCATCGCTTAGCCATCCCGCGTCAGGTGAAATCAATGTTAGGAAGTAACTCGTTTTTACAGCCTTAATATGGGTGTAATATTTTTTTTTCACATTCACCAATACCACGTACATACATGTATATGTGTACTTTTCTATCCTTTCCATTCGAAACGTGCTGCTGCGTGCTAAGATCGATTCTCTCTCTCTCTCTCTTCATTTCCATCGTACATTCCTGTTGTTTTCTTTTTTTTTAATTTTGTTTTTACGAAACGATTTGTATACACGCTTTTAAGTGGTTAGGAAGAGAAGCGAGAAAGAAGAAAACACACACACACATAGTAATAGCAACGAGTAGATTGCATGTAATGATGACTAGGCAACTGTTTCGAATTGTTAATGTAAGCATTTAAGTTTTATGCGGTTCTTTTTTTAATTGCACACAATTTCTTCTTAAACGTATGTTTCGTCTGTCAGCTTTGAATCTTAGCACAGATACTTGTAAAATGAATATGTACAGTAATGGCGAAAGTTCGATATGGGTCTGGTATGACTCATATCCAACTGTTGCAAACTGTTATACTTAAAATTGTCGCATTCTAGCTTTATCGTACCATGTAATTGGAATTTTAGTTGGCAGGGAGGGAGGATTCAGATGACACTACTTATGTGTCCTCGTGTAGGACATCGCAAGGGCATTACCATTTTGAGATAAAAAAAATTGCTTTTAATTTTTTACACAAGGTATAACTATAAAATCCCATTACTATTAAAGCATTTTCGAATTAGAAGCCAAAGGTTTAGGAATGTCGATTTTTTTTTTTCAAACAACCGAGCTGTTTCACACATCCTGTTTGATGTATGATACACCATTTTACATACAAAATCCCTCTATCCCTTCCTACTTCCCCTTCTCATGTAAAGCGAGATAGTACATCGGAGCAGAAACGGGAACCAACACGTTTTAAGTACACACCTCTCTAGTTGCTCTGTACGCTAATTTTACCATATAAATGTATGTCGGTATACAATCTTGTTGTTTTTTTTCTCTCTCTTTTATTATTATTTTGTGTTTTATGGTTTCTATTTTTACTATACATTTGTTTGTTTCTGTAAATACATCTTTTGCGGAAGTGATAAAAAAGTAATAAAACTAATTATTGTATGCTTTGGAATGTTGCTCTATTTCTTTCGTCTTTCGAACGACTGTCTTCATCTGTATATCCTCGACATTCCTTACCACTCCCTTCAATCTAATAATAATGACATTTTTAGGGGTTTAGGGTTGTTAACAATCGACCAGGGGGCTAGTACCTTTTTCCTCACTTTCGGATGTGCTGTTGTGGGCTGTACGTGCTTCTTTTTTTTTTGTACTACCTTCTCCTCTATCCTTCACTATTCTAATTTTTCACTCAAAATTTAATACCAATTGTAAAAAGAAAGCAGAAGAAAAAAAATCCATCTCGTAGCTTTAGTACACCGAAAAGGCCCACCACTTGCTGCTTAGAAAGTCAGTCTGCGCGCGCGTACTCATTTAATCGAAGAAACCTTCCGATTAAGGAAAAGCGATTCTTTAGCTGCATCAAATGCACCACAAAACACCGAAGGTGCAAATTGCTTGCCTTTCAATGGGAATAAGACGATCGATGTTGTTAGATGCTAGTAGGAGGATTATGGCAATTACAGTAAGATCTGCGATCTTGGGCGAAATCCTCCCATTAGCATCGAATTGTCTTCTTCCCCATGAATAAGGCCCCGTCATGCCAGTGCGCGTGTACGCTTGCTGATATTTATAACTGATTTCTGGATATGAAACCTCAATCTCACCCCTTCTTTAACAATGCTACCCAATAAATCGTGAACGCTCGTCGGTGTGTTCCGTGCGTCAAAAACAAAAAAACAAACCAAACGAAAAAAAAATCAAAAACAAATTCAATCAATGCAACAAATCAATCAACCACCACCGTCCGGATCAACACCGATGATCCCTACACAAATCGCAGAGAGGATCCGACGAGTCGTGACACTACTAGCGACGAGCAGAAGATGGCCGCTTCCCTGCTGATGACATCATCGCCGCTGACGAAAACACCCATGAGCCGCATTCCGATACGTACCGCAAATGCGGAGAAGCGTGCTCGTGCTAGCAACTGTCTACCGCCGGAGTACGACGAGTCCAAGCTCAGCCCGTCCGAGATCCGTGCCTTACGGTAAGTGGAGCTAAGCCACATCTTTACCATTCCGCTTTTCTAACTAACGTTCTGTGTGTTTTAGGGCTCAAAAGCGAGCCGCATGGCGACAGGCGCGTCTTAAATCGCTCGAAAACGATGCTCTGCAGGCGCTGATTATGATACAAACGATGAGTGCTGCCGGTCTGCTGGACGAATCGGCGATGAATACCAGCGGCGGTAGTGGCCCGACCGAAAGTGTCGATGGTGGTTCGCCCCAGGCCGCAGCGGTTGGATTGACCGCAGGCAGTAATTCCAACGCATCATCGCCACCACCTCCATCACAGTCCCCATTACCGTCCGACACAGCACCGTCTCCGGTGAACGTCAGCAATAACGAGGAGGTAAGAATGAATGATAAAAGGTCCTTGATCCTCCCCCCTAGCTCCTGTTTGCTAAATAAGAGATCTCGTCGTAAATAACCTCTAGTAGTGCGTAGAGCGCACTTACCCGCCCGCAAGTGTTTTTGATGACTTTTAATCCCCATTTAAATGTGATCCTTCATCCCCCACTCGCTCCGATCGTACGACTCGATCATGTGTTTTGCTCGATGTGTGTTTTTAACCCCAAAATCATCCCCCCCCCCACATACAAACACCCAATCCACCCAACCACACCCACCGCTCACCCAACGCGTGTGCGTTTCCAACGGTTGGGAGCAGCTAGAGGATGTACGTCAGGATGCAGGTGGACGGAGAAGCGTGAGTGAGGACGAAGGCACCGATCGGTTACAACCACGATTTCCACGCCTAGCGGTAAAATCACGTCCCGGCAGCGAAATCGTCGTGCGCGAAACGGAAAAGGTCGTGGAGGAGAAGGTGACCCGGCGGACGGAGGAAGCACCGGGCGGTGGCGTCCGGACGGTTGAGTACATTGAGAAGGTCATCGAAACTGAGGTTAGAATTGATGGCACGCATACGTTCTCAACTCGTTCAAAGTTCGTCAGCACACAAAAAAACACAAAAAATCACCACCACACGCACGCACCACCTGATCCACTCTTTTGTTGCGCGTCACACACACACCCACCCACTGAAAAACACATCCCCGTAGTATATGTTGTTGCGCTGTAGTTTGTAGCTGAACTGGTCGTGATGAATGCTTCCTGGTAATTGAATCCCGGCTTGCTCCTTACCCGTACAAACACCGTACATTATCGAAGTGGCATGTAGCATTAAAGCCCTCCACTAACACAATCGCGCATTGCGAGACAATTGTGTCCTGCCTTTTTGTTTGGTTTTGTTTTTTTACAGCATATTTTCGCACACGAGTTTCGTTCCTTACTGTTGTTCGTAATTCACTGCAAACCTTAGCTTTAATTGCACTTCCCGTTTTGGTCGCGCTTCTTATTGCCACACACACACACACAAGACATTTACATTTGCTTTTGTCTTTACAGGTGGAAACGATGCGCGAAAAGATCATTATGTTCGAGCTGGAAGATTCCTCGTCCGGTGACAGTGAGCGTGACAATGGTAAGCCGGATGTAAGCAACGGTATCACCGAAACGGACGGACACCGACCATGGACGGAAGGTGGCAGTGAGTCGTCGGACCGGCAAGTGGACGCGGAACCGGAACCGATGCAGCTGCAGACGATTGTGGAAGTGATCAACCCGATGCTGACCGGTGACGGTCAACCGAACGATATTGCGATCGGACGCTACAACGACGACGTCCGGGAGGAAGATTCGCTTGTAACCGCCCCGACCACGACTACTGCATCGCTTGAGTACGGTGGTCGGTACACGTACGAGCACGGTAAATATGAGTCAATCAACGACAAGATGAAGCACGTACTGCGCGAGCTGAAACAGAACGAGAAGGTGCGACAGAACCTTTCCAAAAGCCTTACGGAAGAGGAAATTCTCGCACTGCAAGCGGAAGAAGCGGAGGAGGATGAGCAGGAGGAGGAGGAGGAAGAGGAGGAGGAAGAAATTGTGCCGGAACCGTACGAGGAGAAAACGGGCGCCATCGGCACGGTGTTTATGGTGCGCGAGCGACTGATCAACGATTTCTACACCCACCAGAGCGAACTCGCTCAGGAGCAGCAGCAGCAGCAGCAGCAACAACGAAAGTACCAGCACCAGCTGCTCGATGACAACGGATCGGCCGCCTACCGTGATTGCGAGGTCATCACAAATCCGAACGCGGACCGGTTTTCGCCCGCGTTCGATCATCAGCATTCCTCCGGACCGGGCCAGCTTTACCATCAGACGCTACACTCGGAAAAGCTGCGTGCCGTGTTTGTCGCCAGCGACGAGGACGACGAGGATGAGAAGGATGATGAGGAGGATACGGAAGATCAGCGGAATGGCAATGCTACGACGTCGATCGGTACCGGTGAAACCGTCGTACAGGGTCGTGGTGAGGAGGAGGATGATGACGAGGATGGGGAAGATGACTCGCACCCGAACCGTACGGCAGGTGGTGGTGGTGTTGGTGAGACAAATAATGGCACCACCAACCACCCCACCAATACCGTTCCATCGTCGGCAACGTCGAACCTTACGACTGGCGGCGCTAGCAACAATAAGCGTAAAAAGCGAAAGGGCAAAAAGAAAAAGTAATTGGTTTGGGGGGGGGGGGGAGGAGAAGACGTTTTTCGTTTCGCAAGACACAGGTCTGTGTTCTTCCATGGGTGTGCGGTACCGGTCCAAGTGTAGCGCGCCTTCGTAGCTAAATGTAAACGATTTTAAACTGAAAAAAAGTATGATGAAAAGAAGGGCAGTAAGTTTTAGGATTTATTTTAACACCAGCCAAGAAACGATATAGTGGCGATAATTAAACACCTCTTTTTGTGTAGTGTATGCGTATGTGTGCGTGTGTGTTTTATCACACAAAAGTCAGACACGGGCCGATTAAGGTAGAGCGTAACACACAAAACAGAAATAATACAGGGGTTTTCAGTTGATAATGTAAAGGCATCGATCTGTTTTTCCTGGTTCCTTCGATGAAATGGTAAACAAAGCTAGTAGGCATGGAAGTGGAATCAGATGACCGGCAAATCAATTATCATTTAGTATAAAGTTACCAGATGATATAACAATCGAAGCCGATGATACTGTACACGACCTGTCAGCGCTCGTGTAGGTGCGTAACTTACAGCTATAAACACGGGATGTGAAATTGAGCTGAAAACGCCTTGCAGAAAATCGGTGGTGTACGAATTGTAAGTTTACGTAAGAAACCAATTTTAGGATATTCACTAATTAAGTAAGTACTTGTTTGGTACTTGTTTTTCACTTTCCCTACACAATGAGCTTCAAAACCAGACCTTGAAGCTCAAGGTTACATACTTACCCTGGCGCAGATATCATAGGCTTCGATTGTAATATCATCTGGTACCTTCACAGTAAAAGGGAATTGATCCGCCTGTCATCTGAATCCGTTCCCAAGTCAACTAGCGTTTGTTTACCATGTCATCTAAGGAGCCATGATCGTTGCTTGTACATTTTCAACTGAAAGCCCCCTGCATGAGCAGCTAGATGTGCGCAGCTTTTCTTGGATAGATTTATATTATTATTTTTTTCCAATTCATTCTCTTAATAATTATTTTTTCCGATTTATTACAAATAATTCTCATATTTTCTCTTTTGTCACGCCCTAGGGGAGGGATCACTACTAGCAATTAAATGAACCCCCAAAAACGGGGACAAAGCCCCCTCTCCCACGCAACACGGGGCTGGATTCGATTAATTTATACGAAAAATGAAGCACCCAGCTATTTTACACCCATACGTCCCACCCCACACACAGGATTAACGGTAGAGATATGTGTGTTGGTTTTTTTACTTCGTTTTATTATCAGGTTGCAATAATTATCATCTAATGAATTCATTTCTTTTTTCTTAAAACGTTTTTTTTCACCTTTTTATAATAATGAAGTGTTTATCTCCTTAGTATTTATCGCGCAGATTTTGATGCATTTTTGTTTTTTTTTTTTTTTTATTGAAGCACACACTTAAGTTTTATCTTCTACTTCGTTCTTCTTACTTAAGTAACTTGAAAATTTCCTTATCCGATGCTTCATTATTTTTTTAGATATTGCTTTACACAAGGATTATTATATTTAGAGTAGTTAAACGGACAGTGAGAGAGAGAAAGAGACCATATATAAGCGGCTGGGAGATGTATATGTGTAGTATGGGGAGACGAGGTGGAGATAGTGGGTGAGGGAGGATAGTGTGAAGAGAAGCTTACAGTGTGATTGAATGTATGTGTGTATGTTCTTGTATGGCTGAGTGTGTGTGTTCGGGTACGTCGAAAACAAAAAGGAATGCTCAAGGATGACACCATCATTTACACTACTACACAGACACATGCAACCATGCGCCACCATTCCTTTCTGGGCGTGTATGTATGTATGCATTTTTGAGCATCCTTTTTAACGGACATTTAATGTGTAACGTCTTCTCTTCACCTTCACTCAATGTGAAACAAACTGCCTCCTCCCTTTGTTCCTCCCTCCCCCCCCCCCTCTCCACCAAAAGATAAACTCCTCTCAAAGCCTCCCCTCTTCCATGGATTTTTCCCCCTTCCCACTCCCGTTCGGGTCCGCTGTACTATATGTTGTCCTTTCCGGTATGGCAATATGTGTAAACCAAGCGAAATAAAACTATTTAACTCAAACAAATACAATATCTAACGAAGTGCGCTTGTTTCCTTCTACTTCTTTTTTGTGTGTGTATGTAAATGTGTCGTCTTCTTAGAGAAATACGGTGAAATGGAGAAGGTAGTACGGTGATTCACTAATTACACTAACAACTAGGGAGACGCTATACTTATTACACGCTAACCACTAACCGATCGATGAAGAAGAAGCCACCACCGTTAGGAGGGATGGGGGTGTGGGAGGGTAAAGGAAGCGGGCCCCCCCTTCCTCGCACTAAACACTAAAACAATAATGGTAAAAATTGGTTGATCGCGGCGTTGATTGAGTGTGTGGATTGGCTTTTCTCAAAGCCAGCGACAGGTCTAGTGCGATTCCTGCAGGACCTTCTTCGATGGTTTGCTTAGCACCCGGATGACGCTGGCCCGATTATTGACGCTCTTCTTACCACCGGACGATTTCTTCTCGTGCGTACCATTCTCGTTCGGCAGGTTCAGCATCGGGCTACCACTCTTGAGACGCTGGTGCTGTAGAGCAGTCGGCAAGATTGAGTTCAGATTAGTTTCGATGTCTCAAGTAAAATTGATATTCCCACTCACCTTACTATTGCTACATCCTTTCTCACGCTCCAGTAGCTTATCCTTGTAGTCGAGGTCTTTCTTATCGGTGGAGGTGTTGGTATTGGGGCCGCCATATGTCATCCCTAGTCCACCCTTCCCCAGGCCGGACTTCTCCATCAGGTCTACCTTGTGATCTACGTGTGAGGCACCACCGTCCAGATGGTACCCGTCCGTACCCGAATGATGGTGAGCGTGTGAATGCGACTCCAGATCATACTCGCTTGCCACCACTCCGGGTTGGGACTTTTTCGCACCGGAGGTAGCACCTCCGGAAGACAGGGGTTTCGCATGGTAGTCACCCAGCACGCCCGCGGCCGATGGGATCTGAGAGATGTCCAGGATGAGGTTTTCCTTTTCCGGTTTGGTGATGATGTAGTTGACGCAGATTACGGTCTGGTCGCTCATGTTCTTCGTCTGGCACACCATCGTACAGCAGGACTGTATCCAGAAGTAGCCCGCATTTTTGTTGAGGATGCGATAGAACGGGGTCAGCACTTGGCCCTTCTGGATCACTGGAGCACGAGAGATCGGAAGAGAGAGAGAGAGAGTGAGAGAAAAAAAGAGCGGTATAATGCCTTGAATATCTTGGAGAACTTGGCGAAAAACAAAACTCAACTTACATTCACTGTGGCTCTTCTTCAGCTTGTGTGCATCCTGCCCGTGACACAGACTGTAGACGCTCTTCCCATTCAGCTCGTCCGCGGTGTAGTCCAGAAAACTGGAAATCCTATCAACAGTGAGATCGGGGGGTGGTTCTTTGGTAGAAAAAAATAGATCGCGACCCCCGCCCCATCCCATCCTCTCCCCCCCCCCCCCCCCCCCCCCCCCCTAATGGCTTATATGCCCTCCGTACTACCTACCTGTTCTCGCAGTGGATGATCGTCAGGTCCAGGCTCGTCCGGAACACGAACATGTCCGACTCGAGCTTGATCTCGTGCAGCGATGGCGGTGGTAGCGCAATTCCAATCCCCACCATCCCGATCACCGTCTGCTTGTCGGTGTGCGTCTCCTCCTGCCCGGCACCCTTCTTGCGCAGATGGCACAGCAGCAGTATCACCCGATAGCCGGACGATTTAAAATGGCACCCACGTTTGGTGAGCGTTGACTTCATGCGGATGCAAAACGCACGGTCGTCACCCTCGTACGATTCGCCCGGCAGCAGACCCTTTCCACCGGGCGCATCCTTGCCCAGCTTCAGTACGGTCGCCTTCTCTGTCGGTGGGTCATCACCGTACCCACCGTAGCTGGCGTACTCCGCCCCCTTCTTGATGCCGAGCTGTTGCTCCACCTCGGCGTGATCGTTCTTGTGCACGTAGTCGAAGATGCTGCTGCCCGTCATCTCCACCTGCGACAGCCCGAGATAGATCGAAACCGTCTCGGAGATGTACAGGAAGCGACCATCGACACCGGTCGAGATGGCGAACCCGTCCAACGATTGCAGGATGTGCGTGCCGAGATGTGTTTCGAACATCTCGTTAAAGTACTGCGGGGCGTTGTAGTTTTGGAACCCGATCGGTTCCTTACACCAGGACGGTACACCGTTCTCGCTGAACTCCTTCAGCTTCAGGTAGCTGATCGTGAGCCGTATGATGGACGCTTTGTCCAGCTGGCTAGTGATCGCTGCCGGCAATGGTAACATCTTTGCCAGCTCGTAAAACTCATAATTCTCCTTCCCACGCCGGGAACGGGCTGCATCGCGGGACTTTTCCTTCCGCAGTTCGATCAGGCTGTTTATTGAGGAGAACGGATGGGAATAGATTTTAGAAGTCTTTTTCATCTCAGATTTCTCCTTCTTTTGCTGGTGTATTGCAGGTGTTTGAAATGGTGAAGTTGAAGCCGATAAGAGGACCGCAGCCGCACACTTACCCCGGTTCAACCGTTGCGAGATTGCTCGATACGCCCGAATTGTGGCCCTGGATCGAGGAGTACGTTATCGGACAAAAGTCCTGCCCGGACACGATCCATGAGTGTGGAAAGCCGGAGTTGCTCATGCTCAGGGCGTTCGACATGATTTGCGATGAACGATGGAAATTGCTATACTCGACTTGCAGGGAGGAGAAAGGGAACATAATGCTGAAAGCAATGAAAATAGATGTACTTTTCGCATCTATCTAGTAGCACCACAGTACAGCGCGCAGCGTTAATTGATTGATTTTTCTAGTGTTCTAGTGTAGTTGTAAAAAAATTTACTCTAACTGTCCCCAAAAAAAAATCTCAGTTAATGTTCCTGATATATTAGGAAAAAGGACACGAACAGCACGGCCGAAAACGGAAAAAACGGTTCGTTAAGTTTCCTGCTGCAGTTGCCTTGGTTTGAACTTGCTTTAAATAATTATTTTACCTGAACCAGCAATGTTTAAAAAACTGTCCTCAATTTTACGGACAACCACTTCCACACACGACCACCACTGCTAACAGACACCAGCCAGAGTAAAAGTATTTTCACCAGCCAACCACCCAAGGCGTATGCGTTTTCGATGTTAGCATTTCAAACGAAATACGTTAATGAGTTCCCCGCCTTGCGCTGCACCGAACCAAAAAACCGAGTGAGCGATAAAGTTTTGTTGCTTACTACTTACGAACACTATTCCCCTAACAGTAGTTGATTGGTTTCGGCTTGTTAGACGTTCACTTCCCAACTTTTGCCAATTCTGTGCTGTGCTTGCTAAAAGTGTCCACCGAAAAATTTAAACACACACTTTCAATTGCACATTTTACCGTGGCGAGCTGCAGCGCACGACGTTCGACGAATTATTGCCGCTAGCGACACCGTTTTAACGAAACGGCCAACGGGCGAACTAGCGCTGCACACAATGGGAACTCCATGCGGACATTTCGAGGGGGGACAAAAGTTTGAAAATTAAAGATGCTTAAATCGTGATATTTTTTAAATATTCCATAAAAATTCATTCAAAAATGCTTACATGTATATTTTATTTTAAAAAAAACCAATATTGATGAGATTAATGATTTATTGGTCTTTATTAAAAACATTAAAAATTGGAAAAATGGAAAAACTCAAATTTTCATCATGATTGGTTTTCTTTCTTATCACGGATGATTGGTGTTTACTTGAATAATTAGCACAAAATAGAAAAAAAAACTACAGCTGATTTTGCTACAAATGTTATAAGATTGCCGAAAAAGGGGTTAGTCGCTTATTCCTGATTTCAATTGGTTCCTCACTGCGATAAGAAACGGCAAAAATGGACTCCATTTTTTCGATATGCGAATGAATTGAAATGAATCCTGCCAAACCCCATACCATCACATACTATAGGTATTATAAATCGCTAAGGTTCAGCTCTAGAAACCGTCGTTTCGACAGCATCTTCAATATGCGTTAATTATGCACAGTAATATCGGGTTAATATGGAAAACAGATTGGAACTAATGATCAAGGTTTCCTGTTGCAGACTTTTTCACTATTTTTCGAAACACTGCTTACCTGCCAGTGGAGACAGACAAAAATTATATTCTAGTAAGTTGGCAAAAATAAAACAAACACGTTTTGTTATTTTTGCATCTGATCCAATTTATTATTCATGTTGGGCGGCCTGGCCGTATTGTTTAAGATTGGATTACTAAACAAAATACCATTCACAACGGTATGAAAAGACATTTGCTTTTCCAAACCGTGAAAGAGCACCATATCCCGGATGAGCTCGGCCGAATATATTTTCATATTACTAATAGTAGATTATCTTTATATAAAATACAAAAAAAAATCCTGTTTGCTTCTTTCGACATTTAACCGATAATTTAGGGGAAATTTGCTTTTGTTTCGATTCAAATTATTGTTTGAATAATTTTTCCTGCTAAAAAGTTGTTCTCAGAATTATCATAAAATCCAAACTATCTGGGTAAACGAAAAAAAAGTCGTACAAAAATCCTCGGAACGAAACCAACAATCTTCGGAACGAAACCACCCTTTGCAATAGATAAGTAGCGTCATAGTTCCTCGTACTTTTAACCGGGTCTTAAGCAGCTTTCGTATATCTAGCTGTTAAAGAAGCACATAACAGCTACTTATTTTCATGCAAGGCATCTGTTTCGGGATTTCAATCTGCTGATCATCTTCTAAATTAGAATTGTCGGATATATTGATCGGAATATCGATTCCCAAATAGCCAAAGATATTGAAATCGAACTATCGTGCTGCTTGAGGGCTGCTTAAAGAAAAAACGTACCACCGCCGAACTTTGAGGCAAGTTAAAAAGACCGTGGAACTTGATGGAACTATGAAGCTTTTCTACTAGCACTTGGAACAAGATGGAACTATGAGGCTTATTTATAAACCATGCATAGTGTTCAACCGAACTATGCGGCTTATTAAGAAGCATGCTTCATGGATGGTACTTCATGGAACTTTATGCCCATTTAAGAGAGAAAGATGGCCCTTCAAGTTGTTTGTTTACTGGATTATGTCAATAGGACATGGCTATCTGCCATGCGTCGTCAGAAAAAACGTGTACAAAAATCGGGCAATTATTTTATAAAGCATGCTTAAATAATGCGAGAAATATTTGAGTCCATCAAGTTCCAAGTGCAAGTAGAAAAGCTTCATAGTTCTATCAAGTTCCACGGTCTTTTTAACTTGCCTCAAAGTTCGGCGGTGGTACTTTTTTTTTCTTTAAGCAGCCTTCAAGCAGCACGATAGTTTGATTTAATTATTTTTGGCCATTTGTATAATAATCTTTGGGAAGAAAAAATCTCCTAGTAACACGAGTCACGTGTAACATTTGTTTCATTCTTCTTTAACAATTTTTTGTGAACAAACAAAGTCGTATTACAAATCATTGAGAATTTGATGTGCCATTCATGATCGTTTGTTGTGCAGCACAGATTCTAGTGCAAAGCCCTAACATGACACACACACAGATAGATAGAAGTCGGATGTGTTCATCCGGTTGTTTGTGGCTAGATGAATGCAACAAAATAAACCCTAAAAAGACACCTTCCTTAGAATGTTAATTGTTGATATACATTTTTTCCGTATAATTTAATGTAACTCACAAAATTTTAAAAAACACCAAAAATTGCTATTGAATTTATTTTATTAATTCTCACACCGGTTCATAGACCACCGCCTGTGTCACAGCTTCCGATCAAAACATCTGATAAAATCGCATCGTCGTTCGCATCCACTATTTCATATATTCCATTGGTATAAATTGTACTTTTTGCTGGGCTGTTATTGGCCAGCTTTTCCCTTTTCTCTGCAAAAAAAAATAAATGAATTAAATCCACTGTTTGTAAAATAAATGGGCAGTGTAAACAACGCAAGAGAAGAAGGCGCCCCTAACGACTCAATCAAAACAAACACCATATAGTCCGCACAGTCCGGTTCACTGAGCCGTCCGGCAAGGGAACACACGCACACACTGTCAACGAGAGCAGAAAGAAGAAGAGAAAAAAGGAAACGCACATGTCATTCTGCCGGGAGAACAAAGCGCATACAAACGTTCTGGCGCATCGGGTGTGGACGAACGAGCGAGAAAGACAGAAACCACCTTGTACTACATATACAATACCGCCAATGCGTGCTGGGTGCGTATCTGTGTATGTGTGTGCATTCGTGCGTGCGTGCGTGCGTGCGCAAGCACACAATTTTCACAATAGTACACCATCGCTAGCTGGCTGGCTGGTGACAGCTACCAGCTACACCAACCACCACCACCACATACTGACGGGGTTCCTTCCCTTTTTTCGAGCAGGTCGGCAGTTCGCAGAAACACCAAACAGTGGCCAGCAGCACTCGCACAGTACGGGCCCAGTGCGCAGGTACCAGGGCCGAGCGTGAAAATTGCCTCGCAATCGCAGCCGAGCGGCCGAGGAAAAAAGGGCCCAGCTTTTCTCCATCACCAAGAACAGCGCGCGGGGTCGCCTACCGTCAGCCGCATCAAGGCAGCCATCCGGTCAGGAAGCAGAAAACGGGTAAATCTTCTTTGAGGTGCATATTAGTAGGCTTTTGCTGTGTCACGACGACGACGACGGGTCGTCATCCGGCAGTGGTCGCGAACCACACAGCGAAAAGGCCGGAAGTTCCGAGTGCGTTCGTGCGTGCGTGTGTGAATCTGATCCGAGCGTCCGTGGAGCGAGCGAAAGAGGATAGGGATTTTCCGGTTTTGTTCGCAATTCCCTTGGTGGTTACGGAGGCTTTCTAGCCAAGACCGATCCGGTGCAGTAGGGCGCATAGTTGGGTCGGTATTGGGAAACCAGAACGAACCCACCCATCCAGTACAGTAGGCAGAATCTTTGGTCGCTTTCTTTTGGTCTGCAAATCTGTTTTTGTACGTTTTGTGTGTGCGTGCGTGTGTGCGTTGGTGAAAGGTGGATTTTCGGTGGGTGGCGACAAAAAGGGTTCCTTTAGGGTAGTGAACTGTTTGTGTGTGCGTGCGTGTTTCGTGCGTGATTGCGTGCCCGTATGTGTGCGTTGTGTGCGTGAGCGAGTGGGGGAGGGTGGGAGAAAAACGGGAGTAAAGGCTACAATCCAGCAAACTACTCCAACATATCCCAGCCCAGTGCAAAAATCTCTGCACCCATCAATAGGGAAAAAGGGGAAAAACAGGACACATGGAAGAAAAAGTGACACAACTTGTAGGTTCGGGAATTGGAGAGAAGGGTACCTCCCCGAGGGGGCTCTCTTACACCATCCCCCTCCAACATCCAACCCCCTCCCCCTCCCCCCCCCCCCATCCAAAACAGCAAACTGATTGATGAACGAGAAAGACCGTGAGAGACGAGAGATATCGGGACGGAAGGAAGAAGAAAAGGTGGTTTAACTCGTTGTTGGTGTGTGTGTGTGCGTTTTTTGAAAAGAAAAATACGATTCCGTTTTCTATTTGTTGTTGCCAATCTTAACGAAGAAAATAATTGAATAATCACATGGTGTTTTCCACTGCCTATGAAAAACCCACCCATGCGGTTGGTTTTCCCGTGTGGGTCGGTCGGTGGTCGTTTTGTGAGCATAAAAAGAGAGAGAGCGCCTATGTGTGTGAGTGGTTTGTGGGAAAGCCGGAAAAACCGCGAAATGGACACACACACACATACACACAAAGGGGAGCAGGTGGGTGACTAGTTTTTCTTCGCGCTTCCTTTGCCTATCTTTTTCCGGCATTTGAAGCAAGAAAAATCGTTCCCTCACCCCCCCCCCCCCCCCGCCATTACGGGTGGTGCCGAAAAGGGGGTTGTTTGGTAGGTGAAAAATGGGAAGGACGTACGCATTGTGTGCGTGTGTGTATGTCCCCGCAGGTGTCGGGAAAAATGCTATTTATATTGCCCCCGAAAAGAGAGAAAGAGAGAGAGAGGAAGAGATTGAGAGATTGGTGGTGTACAGAAAAAATACATAAAAGATGGATAAAATAGCAAAAATTTCCCGGAAGGTTTTCACACGTCAAACAGAGAGAGAGAGAGAGAGCGAAAGGGTTGAGAGAAAGGGAGTGAGGGGGAGGTGGGGGGTGGTGTTAAGAAAAAACAACAAACCAACGATTGTCACACCACTAATAAGCAACACATTCTTTAACATTCTACACGAAGGAATGCCGTTGCAAGTGGGTTTCCCGAGTTTTCCACCCACACCCGTCCCACCGAACCATCGACTGTGTGATGTGGGCTGGTAAAAAAAATACCAGTATTGAGGAAGGAAAACTGGGCCACATTATATTCCTTGTTCGGGTTTGCTTAATTTCTGCGACAAGCTGGTCGGCCTACTTCGACTGTTGTGTGTGGCCTGCCAACACCACACACACACACAGATGCATCCGTATCTGCTGTTTGCCATTAACCGGAAGCAAAGCAGCAGATCCCTTTCTTCTCTACGGTGAAGGAATGCCGGATATTGTTCTATAGCTGTCATTTCACCTTCAAGAACCTTTTTGAGTGGCAAAAGGGGTAAAGGAAAATGGGAAGGATGGAAGGTTACTTGCCTGTACCGAGTACATACTTCACCGGTCCGGTCAAGGCTTTGGATCATTTGGAGCAGTTGAAAGAAGGAATGCGTTTTTATTTCTTCTAAATGCTGCTCCTTTCTCTCAGCCTCTGTCTCTCATCCATACACACTCTCCTAAAATCGTCGTGCGCATGTTGTGTATATGTATGTGAGAGAAATCGGGTGTGATTAGTGAATCGATTTAGCAGGAGGTACCCCCCAAACAGATCCCCCACTACTCAGGCAAAAAAAAAGTGAGCCAAAGGACTTAAGGACATTGATTGCTGCGTGATTTTACTTCATATCAATGCGTATGTGTGCATGTGCGTGTGTGTGTGTCTGTAAGGAAAAAGTCCTTGTTTGACACTTCCTAGAATAAGCGAACCCGCGTGCGTTCCCCAATAAGTTCGCAATCCTTTATCCCTGGGGCGTATCCCTGACGAGAGCAAGCACGCGCGCGAGAGCGCGAGGAACCGAAGATGAGGAAAGTGCGACCGGAAGCAGGGAAAATGGTGTCACGCGCGCACACAGACAACCTAGGTCTGTGCTCCCTACAATCAAGTACAATCGGTGGTCAACATACACACGCAACGCTTCAATCAACTTTCCCCCGGCCTAGTATCGCCGAGGGAGTTCCGACGATCAAATCTGTTTTAGGTCCTCATCAACGGAAGTGCTCCTGTACGTCACATATGTCCAGCGGCATACATAACTATTCAAATACACACACACACACACGCACGCGTTCACATGCAGATGTACAGGGTCACGCAGAAAAGTCATAAACCTATGTATCCTGTCTCCTGGCTCAATTTCGCATCTTGCTAATTAACTTCGGTCCTCGTGATAGACCATCACGAAGAAAAAAAAAATAATCCGTGCGAGCGAATGACGTGGTTTGGTGTCGTCCATTAGTCCTTATCCTGTTTAGGGTATGTGGTTAGCAACGGAGGTGAACCGCAACAGCTAGGCGAACAAACGTACAAAAAACGCTTCTAGAACCAGGACCCGGGTCGCGTGACAGTCCACTGCTTTATGGATTAGTGTATTTCTATAGGTGTGTGTGTGTGTGTCCTTTGATAGTCTGGAACAACGGAAGGACATTAGGATAACACTGCCCTGCCCTGTTCTCTCTTGCTCGCTCTTACTAGCCTGCTGCTTCTTCGTATTGCATCTGAATTCCTTTTTTTTGGGGGGGGGGGGGTATGTCCCATTCCCTGAAATAACAACATGCAACGAGAAAGCAGAAAGAAGAACAAAATGCTAAGGCACGCGATTAGGAACTGTCATAATCTCGTGCGGTCCGGTGCGGTTCTCTTGCTCCTCTTCATACTCTGGAGCATGGGGCGCGCGCGCACCCATACACCGATGCATCCACTGCGCACACGGTCAAGGAGTTTGCCAAAGGGCTCTCCAATGGGAGAAGATGTTGGGTGGGGGGGGGGGGGGAGGAAGAGGTTTCGCACACTGGATTGTTACTACTGCTGCTGCTGCTCTTCGGGATGTATCGATTTTACTTGCTTCGTGACGGTATACTGCACAAGATAACTGCTGGTCTGCAGCTTGTGGAGAGCGATAGAAAAGTCCTTAAACACATATGTACTGACGCTCTCTCTCACACACACACACTCTCTTTCTCTCTATCATCCTCTCTCTCTCTCTCACACACTCATAATTTCTAAGCAGCCATCGATGACTCGTAAGGACACGACATTGCTGTGTTTCTTGCTGCAGAAGAGCAAACGGCAAAACGGCGAAGGACATATAGAGACAGTGTCGTCTACGTGCACGTGCAGTGGGTGATTCTTGGTGACCCGGCAAGTTCGGCAATTCTAATCCGCTTCCAACAGGCCGCCTCCAGTGCGAAAGCCGCTCTTCCCGGGGTAGCGTAAAGTGTGCCGAGCGTTACGTTCCAGTCCGTAGAACCACCACCAGAATATTCAACAGTCTCCCGAACTTCAGCAGGAACTCCCGTGGAAGCGTTCCGGGTGGGATTCTAGAGGGGGGAGTTGATGCGGAAATGCATGCGCCATCCGCATGTCCGTGCCCTTTGTGTGTGGTCTAGGTAGCGCGATACAGCTTACAGCTGACATTACGCTCCCTCCATCCTTCTCTCGCACTCTCTCTCTCTTGCTGTGATTTTTTATTATCCTGTATGCTCTTTGTGGACCGTCCAAAAGGTAGCGAACCCACGGAACAAAGGGAGAAGGAGGCCGGACCTTGTGCCTATATGCTCTGATTAGTCTTGGCCCGCGATACGGTGGACAACGTTGCCAAAGGACCTTGACGCAAGTGGTTGTAACCTTTGCGGTGCCTTTACACCAAGTGTGGATGATGTCACTAAATCACAGCGGTGTGATGCAAAAAGGTCCTCTTGTGTGGTGGATATTGTGTATGGGTGAATAGACCGTGGAACCGTTTGAGGACCAGATCTGGCGAGTTCGTTTTGGGAGATTCTAGAATGGCTGTATGACCGGTTTTGGATGTTTTGGAGACTCAACTCTCAAGGATTGGTAGATCCTAGCAATAGCTAAAGTCCGCCAACTACTTTCATTGTCCTACACGCTCCATCAATTCTTCCATGGTTACCAAGCAATATTCTCATCCATGTTTCCTCTTCTTCCTTGTTTTTGTTGTTGCAGGCAGTGTTACCAGCAAGTGCCCCGCAGAAATCTTCCAAGCGACGTAGACATCTCACGAGTAAGGATGTGCACCTTCGGCTAGCTTCAACGTCGCAGAGGTCGTATGGTGCAGGCCCGTCCGCGCTTCGCTGTGGTGTAGCACGAGCCGTGTAGCCGACAAGCCCAACCCCTTTCCTTGTTCCTTCCCTCCAAAAACCACCACACAGCCCCACAGTGACGAGCGCCGCGAAACACCGCACCCCGGACGCACCCAAGATGGATGATCTGCTACAGGCCGGCCACGTGGTAAAGGAAAGATGGAAGGTATGGTACGGTTGTTGTCGCTAACGCTGCTAACGTTGCTGCTGCCGCTGCTGCTGTTGCTAGATATACGTTCTAATTCGCTTGTCGCTTCCGTAAATAAATGGTAGGTGCTGAAAAAGATAGGCGGCGGCGGGTTCGGCGAGATCTACGAGGGTCAAGATTTGATCACCCGGGAGCAGGTCGCGCTGAAGGTCGAATCCGCCCGGCAACCGAAGCAGGTACTCAAGATGGAGGTGGCCGTGCTGAAGAAGCTGCAAGGTAGGAGCAGGGCGAACAAAGCAACCCGTTTACAGACGCTAGTAGACAGCTACTAATATTATTGCACGTTGTTGTCTCTGTACTCCCCCACCTAGGCAAGGAACACATCTGTCGGTTCATCGGGTGCGGGCGTAACGATCGATTCAATTACGTGGTGATGCAGCTGCAGGGCAAAAATTTGGCCGAGCTGCGGCGCTCGCAGGCACGCGGTGCCTTCTCACTCAGCACAACGCTGCGCATTGGCCTCCAAATACTGAAATCGATCGAATCCATCCATTCGGTCGGCTTCCTTCATCGTGATATCAAACCAGTAAGTGTCCGGGGGATGGTTGTTTTTTGTTTGTTTCTTATGTGTGTATATATTTAGAACCTGCTGCGTATCTTCCGTACGCGTACCGAAACACGTTAAGGAATTGATTTTTTGTTTGGTGCTCCGGTAACGCCTCCTGGAAGGTATACAAAGTGTTACGAACGTTAGCACTCTAAAAATATTACTAATCACGTACCTTGTGGAATTCGTGAAAAATAGGGGTTTGCTTATCTGCGCACATTAATATCCTGCCTTCTTTCTGTCCATTTCCAGAGTAACTTTGCCATAGGAAGACTACCGCTCACTAGTCGTAGAATCTACATGTTGGACTTCGGCTTAGCTAGGCAGTACACTACCGGTACGGGTGAGGTGCGATGTCCCCGAGCTGCGGCAGGATTCCGCGGGACCGTAAGGTACACCCCCTCGTAAACTTCAATATCTTCATTACACCCTAACCAAACCAAAACAATAAACCTTACTTTCCTTCCTATCTTTTCAAAAAACTAAAGGTACGCTTCGTTAAACGCGCACAAAAATCGTGAAATGGGCCGCCAGGACGATCTGTGGTCGTTGTTCTATATGCTTGTTGAGTTTGTTACCGGCCAGCTTCCATGGCGTAAAATTAAGGATAAAGAGCAAGTGCGTATTGAAAACCCGAACACACGCGGGTCCGGAAGCAAAGCCAGCATGCGAACGCGCTGTAACTAATCACACGACTCGTTTTAGGTTGGAATGTTGAAAGAGAAATATGATCATCGTTTGCTACTCAAGCACTTGCCTTCGGATTTCAAATACTTCTTAGAGCATATTCAATCCCTTAATTACGCCGATAAGCCGGATTATGCAGTAAGTGTGCGGTCGCGGTCCGGTAGAATGGCCCTTGCATTCCTTGCCCGTCTATTTCCAGATGCTGATCTCTCTGTTCGAACGATGCATGAAGCGTCGTGGCGTGAAGGAAACGGACCCGTTCGACTGGGAAAACAACGCCGACTACAATGCCGGCGAAGCCAAAGCTATCAACGCAGCCGTACCAAAGAGTGAACTAATCAAAAAACACAAGGATATCGAAATGACCGAGGTAAGCACGGTACTTTTGGTGGACACTGTCAGCACCGAGATCAGAGTTCAATTGCTAACCTTCCTTTTTTTTTTTTTGTTTCATTTAATTCAGGAGAAACGCAAACCAATGATGGATTCAGCGAAAGTGCTCCACACGGAACCGATCGAATCGATTAAACCGCAGAACGTTGTGAATGCGGGCGTGGGTGGTGGGGGTGTTGCCGCGGCAAACGCTGCCGCCAAAGCCGCCCTAAACCATGCGGACCAGCACGAACCGAACGAGGCGAAGATACAGCAGGAAACTAAAACGGACGCTGCACTTCCAGCGATTGAGATGGTGGTCGTAAAGGTACGTTGGTGGAACGATGGCCGCATGCTATTTGCATATGCATATACTCTAGGCTTAGTGCACTGCAACATGATGTTCACCAAAAGTCCCAACGAAGAAGGAGAAGAAGAATGAGGGATTTGTGCTGTGGCATTCCATACGGTGCTCTTGTGGCTGTTGTGTGCAGCGCCTGAATGTATGCAATCATAATCGATACAGTGAGCAAGTTTGGAGAAATTTGAGCGCTCGTTTCAAGATTGATTTTCAATGTGAAGTACAGATTCTAAGTTCTTCTAAGAAAGCTAAAGCATACCTTCAGGCGTCTCGCACACAACAAGCCGGCAGTATCCCTGCAAAGAGTAAAACGTGTGATACTTGGTGGCTAAGTAAGCTAATGAAACAAGCGCTGCTTCATCAGCTTACTTCTTCACCCTGCTTTACCGCTTAGTCTCGCTTCCGCTTCCCGGTTCCGCGCCAAAGAAACAACAAACCCCACAGTTTATCAAACCATGTTTTTGATACAATATTATCTTCTTTTCTTTCAATTTCTTTTTCATTTCTTTTTCTTTCTATTTGTTTCTTCATTTACGGGTATCCCGCCGGGTGTTTCCGTCTGCGTGTGTGTGTGTGTGTGTTTGTTTTTTTTCTTTCTTTTTCATTTATTACCATCCCGTTTGTTTTGCCCCCTTTCACTATACCTTTACACGGCTAAACTCCCGTTACTGTGCCGGGCAGGGTCTAATAAGTTTTCCTATTCACCAGAACGAGATACCGCTGGTGCGGGCGCACACGGAAGTGATGACCAAGCCGGCGAAGCACGGCAGCAACCGGTTGCGAATACTGACAGCGCCCCCGGTCAACATCAAAGATTTCTCCTCCTCGCTCGATAAGCAGCAACAGTCGCAGCAGCATCACTCATCGTCGCAGCAGCAGCAGCAGCAGGGCCAGCAGCAGCAATCGCACCACCATCACCATCACCATCCGCTGCACGCCTCGAGTGACGCGAACAATCTGTCGATGGAGCTAAAGTCGAAGCTGCTAAAGACCGAGGCGGACGACCTTTCGTACGCACCGGGCGACGGTATACTGCGCGAACTCGTGCAACACTGTCAGCCCGGTGGTGGTTCCCAGAAGCACCATGACCAGCACGGGCAATCGGCTTCCCTGCAGCGGCAAAGCCTCACGCTCGGCGGGAAAAGTCTCCGGTCGTACGGTAGCTCGACGACGGCCACGAGCAACAACAACAAGTACGGCGGGGGCCGGAACGACGACAAAAGCTGCCGGGACTACTCGATCACGCAGCACGCGATCATCGACGACGACAATGCCAGCCAGCACCAGACGCCCAAGTACCAGGGTGCGCTCACGTTGGCCTCGCAGTGGAAGAGCCAGTTCGACGATTCGGACGACTCGACCGACGGCCTCTGGAAGGGCGAACAACATTCCGAAAATGCATCGAAGAAAAACTACACTAACCTCAACAAGAGCAGCATCGCCGCCGTCGCGGCCACCCAGAAGGAGTCGGCGCTTCCTCCCCAGCCGCCCCCGCCACCACCGTCCCAGCCACCCCAACCACTGAACGGTACCGGTGTGGGGGTCGTTGGGGGTGGGGTTGGCAGTACGCAACTTGCTGGCATCGTCACCAACACCCCTACCAGTGCCGCGTCCCGGAACGGGCAGCACGAGCAGGGTGAGAATAACAATGGGATCTCGCAGCATCCGCCACAACCGCCGCCACCGCCGTCCGACTGTGATGAGGTTGCCGTACCGCCGAACGACTACACGGCGACGATCGGAGGCAAGCTGGCCGCCCTGGTCGGCTCACCACCTCCCACCACCATCCTTCCCGACCCGGAACCGGTGGTCGATGCCGTAAGCCTGCTGCCGTGCGTCGGCCTCCACACACCGGATAAGGTGGGAGCGGGGGTGGAGCAGGTGGAGCCGGCGGAGGAGCCGGTAGATGGTGAGAAGGTGACGGTGGTGGTACCAGCGGAAGCAACGGAACACCCGAACGAGCATGTGGGAGAAGCAGAAGAGGAGGAAGAGGAGGGGGACGAGCAGGGGGAGGAGGAGGAGGAGGAGGAGGAAGAAGAAGAGCAGGAAAAGGGGGGGTATGGGGCGGGAAGCGGCGCAAACGGTGCGCCGATGATCGTCAGCGTCGGCAGTCTGGTGGGAGGCTTCGAGGCGGTGGCGGCGGCCGCAGCGGCAGCAGCCGTTACCGCCACACCCGTTACCGCCGGCGGCAACGCGGAACTATCTAGTAATCTTAAATCTTAAAGCTCTCTCTCACGAAACGCAACACACACATACAAGGACACAAACACAAACTACACTCCTTTCTCGAAGCTAGAGCGTTTTGATTTGCCTAAAGAGACAGCAGCAGCAGCAGCAGCAGCAACAACAAAAAATCTACAGCATGATGAGCTTACAGGCTAAAAAAAGAGAGAGAGAGAAAGAGAGACAAAAAGAAGAAGCAGAGAGAGAGAGAGGAATAAGCCATCGTGATGGTGTTAGAAAGGACACAGAAGGAAGGATATGCGCGGTGGTGTGCGTGTGTGAGAACACCATGGTGACCATTTGCGCCGCACCAGGAACCGATTGATTTGGTTTGTTGAGTGTTTTTTTGGTGCAAAATATATTTGGAGTCCCACCTTCTACGCCCAGATGCTGGGACTCTTCTAGTCCTTGGTCACGTTCTCGCACACACACACACACACACTTCCTACTATTGTCCGTTGGAGTGTTGTATGAGTGCAATATTTAAGACAGAAACCAACACACACACACTCAGAGAGACACGAATACATACAAACTACTGGGAAGATCTCTTATACTCTCTATCAACTAACCCCCCCCCCCTCCCCCCGCCCACTCCCCCTTCCCTTCGTTCTCCTCATCATCTGGCCTAGTTGCTAAGCGGTTCGAACGTTCGACGACCTCTATGGGATATCAGCAAACCTCCACTATTTAAATACAAACAAAACGATCTCGCAAAATGGGGCTGGGGTAAACAGATACTAAGGTTAGCAAAGGTGCGGTGAGCAATAAAACGGGAGGGAAAAAAGGGGTGGAGGGGCGGGGGTGGTATGTGGGAAAAAACCGCCGGAGAAGAATCTTATAAACACACCCACGCACACACATACAAGCCAGCAGCATCGAATGATTGGATCGAGGAAAATGGACGAGATAGACCAAGACATACACATACACACAAAATATTAGTAACAACAAACGTTGCGTTGTTTTAACAAAGATGCAAACACACACACACACTCAAACAGAAAATATAAGAAAAAAAACATTAATTCAATACCAATCCGAACAAGAGAGAAAGAGAGAGAAAACCCATGACAAAAGCGAAAAAGCAACGTGTGACGGAAGAAGAAGAAAGGAAGAAAATAACAAAGTATGAAAAGAAACAAAATTGCGTACCATTACATTTACATTTACCACACATATACAACAAGTCTAAGGAAAGAAGCAAACAACAACAACAGCAAAAAAGCAACCAAAACTAAAAACGTAAACATGTGAATGCGATAAATGCGAAGAAAAAAAAAGGCAACAACACCCACACAAATAAGCAGGACGAGAAAGGTAGAAGCGAACAGGAGGAGAAACTGTGAGCAGACAAGGAATGGAGGGTGGGGGGAAAAAGAGGAAAACTAAGAAACTGAAACAAAACTGAAATTAACCGCTGACAAAGAGGAAGAAGAGCGAAAAACGGATTAAGCGAATAAATCAATGATAACACAATACTAATACTAGCGCGAACGGAATCGCTTTGTGATGGTACGCGTGTGTAACACACACACACATCCAAACACACACTTTTGATGGTTGGAGGATTTTTGTGTTTTTAAAATTTTCCTTTTTTATTATTTTACTTATTGTTTATTGTAAAACTTAACTGGTGTATATGTGTGTGTGTGTGGGAGTGTGTTTATGTGTGGGTGGCATGTGTGAGGAAAATGGGAAAAAATATGAAAGAAATTATTTTTTTTCAATGACGGTTTGGTCGGAATCGATTCCGGAGCGCTCCGAATTTTGTGGAATCGATTCCGAAGATTAGGTTCGGAAAATATTTCGGAACCGATTCCCGATCCGGGTCTGGTTCCGGAATTGAAGTTTTACTTGTTTATTAATATTTATTACTATTATTAAAAAAATGCAAGAAAAATACAAACTTATAATGTTTGGTTGATTAAATATTACCGATTTATTGCACTTTCTTGAAATTGTGCCTGTAGAAAAATGCAAAAAAAAAACAGCTTCAATACGTCGTCATCAAGAGCAAGGCCTGATAATAATCGAATCGAAATAAGGGCTAAGTGTTGGGCAGCAGAAGCTCACCCTACAATGAAGGCATCGAACCAAAGAGCAGTAGAGCATCTTGATGGAAACCGGGTCTGTCGCGTGCAAATTGCTTAAGCACACCCATACTCTTCATGACGACGTGTTCAAGCTGTTTTTATTGTATTTTTCTATAGGCGCAATTTCAAAAATGCAATAAATCGGTAATATTTAATCAACCAAAAATCATCAGTTTGTATTCTTCTTGCATTTTTTTAAATAATACTAGTAAATATTAATAACCAAATAACAATTCAATTCCGGAATCGGATTCGGATCCGGATCCCAATTCGAGCGCCCATCACTAATGTTAAGTTTACTCCCCCTAAGTTAAGGCGAATAATCGTAAAAATCCCCGCGCGCATCGTTTAACTATTTATCTCCGAATGTTTTATTGTGTTTTCTCCTGTAAAACGACTTCCTTTAATTATCCGTTTTTCTTTCTTTTACTGTGATATTTCTTGTTACAAACGAAGCGCGCGCGCGCGTGCTGTGTATCTCCTCGGGAAAGCAAGGCCTCCCCCCTTTACCATCTCACAGGACAGAAAAGAGAAAACGAAAACACGGAAGCAGAGAATAGGGTGGTTTTTGGTTTCCGGTGCAGCACTTGCTTTTATTTTAATAAATTTCAGATTGAGAGAGAGAGAGAGAAAAAAATAACCTCCTTAGCATTTTGTTGTTTGTTTTGTAGCGCACATATCTTCCCCTTCTAAATGCGTGGATCAGGGTTTAACGATCGGGATAGGATGTGGAAGAAGGGGGTGGGGGGTTTTTGTGTCGTTTTTTTTAAATTCCACCTAATTGCTCGTTCCGAAATCCCTGATCCTCCGTTTTTCGATAAATATACCTTTGTATTTAAATGCGAATCGTACGCACACACACACACACATTGCGCGGATGTGTGGGAGCGTGCCCCCCTCCTCCGCTAACTCCTTTCTTCCAAAGAGGAGTTGTTGTTTATTAATCTTCGTTTTATAAATTGTGATTTAAACTTTGTCTGTTTGCTTTGCTTTCATCTCTGTATGCGAGTGTGTGTGTGTGTGTGTGTTGCTCTGTTTCAACACGGAAATCAACACACGCGCGGCGCAAACACACCTCGTTGTTCGGCGACATATCCGTACGGGCTAAAGAAATCACTCCGTTCCACGTTATTATCCACTACTACTCCACCTACCACTACTACCATTATAGCTACAACTACTACTACTACTGCTCCTCCGGGTAGTGGATCTGACCGAGGTCCCGACACAGGTTGTTGTTGGCGAACGATGAGTTGTAGTTGAACGTACCGTAGCCGGGTGCCGCGTACTGCGTGTAGGCCGCGGTCGGGAAGATCAGCTCCGGGTTGGCCGCCGCAAACTGGTCCGTGTTCTGCAGGAAGGCGGAATAGTTGGACGAGCAGGCGGCCAGATGCGGATTCAGCTGGACGGCCGTGTCCGCCGCATCCGCCGCACTGTACGCACCTTCGTACGCGGCCGCCGCAAAGCCCTGGTGCTGGTTCTGGGAGATGTTGTTGTTCATGTCGCTCAGGAACTCGATCGACTGTGTCAGGGTGGTGGGTTCGGTGGTGTTGGTGCGTTTGACCGCCGTCCCCGGCACCAGCTCACCGGCGAGTATCTTGTCGTACGTCGTCTTCACGTCGCTTGCTTGATGTGCCTGCTGCTGCTGCTGCTGTGCCTGCTGATGCTTGCGGGCGCTACTGTCGTCTTCGATGATCACGCCCGCCGGCATCGGTTCGTCCGTGCGGTGGTATTTGTGCGCCTTATCACCACCACCGGCCGCCAGCAGGAAGAGCGCATTTTCGCGTGACCTGATCGGGCTGGTCCGTGGGCCGGCCCGCATACTACTAAAGCCGGCCTGCTGATTGTCCGGATTGTTACCATCGTCCTGTGCCATCGCAAGCGAACTAACAAAGTCAACACCACCGACGAACAGATCGTGCCCTTTATCCTGCTGCTGCTGCTGTTGCTGCTGATCTGGGCCCGGCCCTCCCTTGCCTATGCTCTCGTGCAGCATACTCTCCGACATCTCTTTGGCCTCCTTATCGCGCTTGATACAGCTCAGCATGCTGCCCTTCATGTCTGCTGGAAATGGGACATCATCGGGATGTTGGTTAGCTGACCGGTTTTTAACACCTAACCCCTTCTGCACAACTTACCGGGATCTTCCTTGATGCGACGCCGCTTGGAGCTGGAACCGGACAGCGATTTCTGCGACAGTCCCAACAGCCCGTTGATGCTGTACGATTGGGACGCGACGTTCTCCACCTGCTGTGGTGACTTCATCGATTCCTGGTCGGCCTGCATCTGTTGATTGAGACACTCCTGTTGCTGCTGCTGGGTTTGCTGCTGCTGCTGTTGTTGTTGATTGTTGCGCGAAAGAATTCGTGGACTGTCGAGACCACTGTTGTCCGACCGCTGTGAGCTGTACTTGGCCTTTTCCGCCGCCTTGTTGCGAACGATGCTGGGAGATTAATGGTAACATTAGTGGGAGTGGCATTATAACTGGAGGTAGCAGTCGACACACATGGCTTGGAACCTTTCCTGGACCTAGTTCAGGTGAAACTAACAAGAAGGATCGTTTTAGACATCAAATGTCTAGGATGTCTCCAGTAAGAATTGTTCGGGGTCTCAAAGGTCTACTCGGATGTGATAAACGGTAGAGCATGGGATTCTCGACCGGCGAGAGATAATAGGATCTCTAGTTAGATATTGACGGAGTCTCAAAACTATACTCGAATGAGTCAAAACTTAGAACCTTTTGTTACTATTTTCGGGGATTCCTGACGAGGAAGAGTCAGCTTGTCAGAGAGAAAGATCCATTAGACTTCGCTTCGAAACTCTAACTAGAATTGAATATGTCAACACTATCAAGTCAAGTCACTTGGGTCCAGGAGGCTATGGTTGTCAGTAGATATTAAGTTAATCTTATACTGTGCAACTACGAAACAGGGAAAGTTCTCTAGAATCGGAGCAGTATGCAGAACTGACTTTCCGGCAACTAATAATATCAAGTCAAGGAAAGCCAGAAATGGCAAGACCTTTCGAGCTTGTAGTGGCAAACACTGAGTAAGTCCTGAGCTATTCTTGAAGAGATGTTTCTAGACTTTTCCCGATTTGCAGTTGCACAGCAAATAACCCGCACTACCCTTACCGATTGATGGACGAAACGCTCGGCACATTATCGTGCACACAGATCCCATCCGCCAGCAGCTTGTCCCGGATCTCCCACGCAAACATGGTCGGGTTCTGCAGCTTGTAGGCAGCGATCGCTTCCACCACCGGCGGTGTTGCCACCTTCGGCTTCGAACCACCGATCACACCCGCCTTAAAGCTGCCCGTTTCGTAGTATCTGCGGACATACGAAAACGTAGCTGAGTATTGAAACGTCCGTGGAGCTGTGGAGCAGTTGGATACCTACCTGGATAGTATCTTCGATACGCAGCCATGGCTGACGCGAAGCTGGCGCGAAATGTCACACGGCCGGATGCCGTTGTGCGCCAGCTCGACGATCCGCTGCCGGACCAGATCGGGCAGGGGGCGCCCATTCACGAACACCCCGCCTAGTTGATTTACCCCACCATGGCCTACCCGTCGTGCCGTCCAGCCGGGTGAAGGACGAACCGGCCCAGGCACCGGGCAGAGACGCGGACGCAAGGACGCAGATAGTACGGGTACAGGCAGATAAGTAAAGTTACCCAATTTATGTGTTACCCATGTTAGAAACAAAACGAGGAGGTAGAAGAAATCAAAGAAAGGAGGTAGAAAAAAACAAGAAAAAACAAAACGGAGACGGGAAGGAAAAAATAAAAGAAAAGAACAGGTTTACGATTAACAAACATTGCGAATAACAATTTTGGTGACTTGAGCACTTAAAAAAGCGACCAATTTAGTTGTTGTAAGATTGCAAGCGAACTTGGTAAAAGTGTTACAAACTAGTACTAGTGTGCAATGAAAAAAAAGTAATCAAATTAGTTTATAAAACAATAGAAAATGCCTCTTTTCCCATGTGTCTAGGCTGAGCTCCTTGAGATTGAGGCTCGGAGCATAGAACAAAGAAAAAAGGCAAGAACAACAAAAACACCTAAAGGCTTTTGAAAAAGAGAAAAACGGAAATCGTTTCGGTTAGTGTGTGTTAGTGCAACCGCCCGCGCGGTACAGTAGCGCATCTTCTGCAAGACTTCTACCGGCGTGAGGGTTGCCTAGCAATAGAGCAATAGAACAAAATGTAAGCCTTCTTTTGGGTGTGTATTTTTGGTGCGACTTCCAATCCTTCCGATTTGCGCCAAAAATAAAAATGGAAACAAACGCTTAGCACCCATGTGTTACGAGTAAGCGTTGCACAACTAGACAATTTAAATGTAAGATCAGTTTGAGCAGGTCAGCTGAACGAGGGCAAGCTACCTCGTCGGGTTAAGAGAAAGACGCGGTCCCCAACGGCATTGAACAGGTGGCATTGCGTTTTTTTTTTTACTCTCCTCTTCTGACGGTTAAAGGGAAACGGACACGAAGAAAGGATCCAGCAACAGGCTAACAGGATTTTTAAATTATAATGGAAAAAATGGGGAATCGTGGCGGGCGGTGAGGAGACACGGGTACGAAGCAAGACAGACGCGCACGTTGTAAAGTGAAAAAAAAAACAGACACATAATTTTTATCCCTTCCCGTCAGCGAGCACTAATTGTGAAGCAGCTCGGTAAAGCGAAAGAACGAACAGAAGGGAAATATTTCCTCTTGAAGTTTTTCCTTCGCTTGGTCACAAGCTGCCGGCTGTGCCGGGGCACCACTTCTGGTGGTGGTGCTTCGTAATGTTTGACTGTTTTCATATTCAACAATTTTTTTCCTCTCTCTCTCTCTCTCTCTCTCTCTCTCTCTCTCTCTGTCTTCTCTTCTGTTTTTCCCCCTGTTTTCTGTTTCCCGCTTGTCTGCTAATGCCTATACCCCCATTCATGTATAATTCGCTTCCGCTTGTTCGAAGCCGTTTTCCATTTTTGTTTTCCGTGCTCCTTCGCACTCGGCTCGCCTTTTTGGGGTGCGCTGCCGTGTTATCTTCTCTATCTGGGGTTTCTTGTAACTGTCTTTCTGTGCGTTCGTTATTCTGTGTTACACACCCCACATTATGCTCTCGCTTCCCTCGCTTCCTTTGCACAATTTTCCTTCTGCTCCACCTACTACTCCTATCTCTTCAGCGCCTTGCTGTTTGCTTTACTTTGCCACACTCTTTATCCAGGTGACTTTGTGCGTTAGCGTGGTGCCTCTATCTCGTTGATTCTGACTTAATTTTCTCGCAACCTCCTTTCCCCGGGGGGCACACACACACACACAGCAAGCATTACTTTTTCCCGCGGGACACGTTTTTCACTGCTATCCCCGAGGTTAAGTGGTGGTGATGAGCAAGAAAGAAACTCTTTTTTTTTGGGGGGAAAATCTTGTGTGTTACAAGAAACACACATATGCAAGGCCCTTTTACGTTTGGGAATAATGTATGCGAGTGTGTGAAGACACTGCATGGCATCCACCTTAGAAAACCGCGGTTTGTTACAAGAAAAGCCACCTGACGAAGGTTTCTAGCTGTCTTCTGAGTGTTCTCTTTAGATCGGAAAAAGACCATTTTCATGAAGTTTTTGTGTTGTAGATCTTGTAAGGTTCACATGACTGGGCCGGGGTTCAAATCCCATCCGGACCGTTCTCCCGCATTGAGGAATGACTATCCAACTACGTGGTATCAAATGCCCGGCAAGACCTAGGAGATTGTTAGGCCAAGAAGACAAACAAGTAAAAAAATAAGGATTCTCTTCTTTGACATGTGTGTGCTTTTTTTGTTGAAAATTCCTTTCCGTTTTTCGTTCGCTCTACCCAGCTAATAAACCTTTCAAGCTACCAGAGACCCTGGGTCTGCCAGACACAGAGAGAAACAGCCGAGAAAGCAAAAAAAAAGAATAAAGGGAAGCAAACACACACAGACAAACGATCGTTCGGGTGCATTACCCTCCGCTGCGGGGTACGATCGAGTTGGCTCAACTAACCCCCTCAACACCCCTTTCCTACTCACTGACTACCTCTTCTTCCTGCACTCAGAACCGAGAAAAGCCTGAGCGAAAAAAAACATAAGTACGAAAGCATCAACAACAAAAATGTGAACAAACCCTTCTGATCATGGTGGTGTATCAATGTGAAGAGGGTGTGAGAAGGAGGAGGAGTAGGAGTTACTGGGAGGGAATGATCAAAGAAGACAATAACCTACCGCTGTTTTTCTACCCATCTCTTTTCTTCTCTCGCTCCCTTGATAGAGATCCCGGGTGGCAAGAAACCCGGAAAGAAATAAAACCCCCTTCCTCACTCACCCTCTCTTGTGGGATCTCACCCACCCCTTGAAAAGCATATTGTGAGCATATTTGCATTCAAGACAAATCCTTTCGCACACAATGGCTTCCCTACTGTTGGCTGGCTGTGCCGCTGGATGTATATGTGTGGTGGCGAGTTCTTCTGCGCAGGGTGGTTGTTGCGATTCTCACCCCCGAAAACCACCCCAACCACCTCACGCAGCAATCAAAACGTCGGTTGATAGACCTTGAACTTGTTTGATGACCTGACGCCATGTTTGATCGTGTGTTGATGTGAAATCCGTCCGCTCACAGCGCGCGCGCTCGCCTGCGCTCACACACCTACACACCCACACCTAGGGTTTTGGTGGTGGACGGTAGCATAGATTCGCGCTCGTTTGAGTGACAACGGAGACGCCAGACTTTTTCATCGGTAATTCAGTGCTAGAATGCTCTCGCCTTCCAACATATCATCCTCTACAGGGGTACGTATGTGTGTGTGCGTTGAACATGATGATCGTGTGAGGCAGGAAGATTTGGCCAGCGGATCTATAGATTCAAAAGCACGAGACGATCTACAGTGAAGCGTACCGCTGTTTACCCGTCTCTCGCTACGCCGTCTACCCGTCTACTCATTACGGCAAACATCAAGATGTCATGATACCGATGATCGTCCATCAAAAACGGTGCAGAATAATATACCCACACAGACACAGTACATCACAGCGCGTTTCTGGATTCGACGGTAAAAAAAAGGTAAGCTCGGGCGCGTTTAACTTCCTGGAGCTGAAGCCAATCACAAGAGTTCAGGGCGAAAGGTTTTTCTTCTTCGTTATGAACGTGCAGGACTTTGGAAAAAGAAAACAAAGGTTGATCAGAAGAGGATCCGTTCAGGTTTCGGTGCCGTCGGAAGACCCTTCCCTTAACCCGGGTTAGCATGCTCCGCGCATGTTGGGTTCGCAATAAGACGAAATGTAAAAGATCATTTGAGGAACAATTGTAAAAATCACCACCAAAGCCCCGTCAGCAGTACGGGGACTGCCATCAACACAGCTACTACGGAACACGCCATTTTTTCCAGATGCTCGCTGCTGCTCCTGCCGCCATCTTAGCTCTCCGGATCTTTTCCGCTTCCTAGGCGCGTGTCGGTGGTCGGCGCTTGCCCGATTCGTTCACCTTTTGGTTTCACTACGAGCACCGAATTTTAACACGATTTTTCACGCCGGAATCGTTTATCGGTTTTCCGAAAAACGTTTCTGCTTTTTTCTGTTCACTGACAACCTCATACGGCGGCACTTGTACGGGTTTTGCTTTCGGTCGCCGAGATGACTCGAGAACGTCGGGCAAGAAAGAAGATCAAGCTTCTCTGCTAAATCCATCGTATAGGCACGATCACTCACACACACACACACTCGAATGGGGCGAAACACTACCAGAAAGCTCCAAACGCGAGATGGCGAACGACGACGCGGTCTCCGTGTGTTCTCTCGTCGAGACGCTCAAGCAAACAAGCGGTGCGTAAACGAAGCGACACCCGAGCTACCCTTGGCTGTAGCGGCGATCTCTGATCGGGATCGTACCCGTGTACCTATACACGCACACACAGCAACACCGACACCTGTGATGCCGCTATAGCAAGAAGAGAACACCGCCGTCGCACCCATCCGCTTCGTACACCCGCGTACGGCTTGCTCGTATAATTTAAACGGCCAACAGTGTTTTGGGGCGTTCTTTTTATCTCTCTCTCTCTCTCATACAAAACTTTCAAGCTATATCGCTTAGCATGAGGAGCCTTCCCAGAATAGGGTGAGCAGCAGTAGTACAGGTAGTAGTGGTGTGTGGCTTATATTGCCCCCTTTTATAATGCACCCCGGGAGAACTAAGGTCCACAGTGGAAGCCAGAAAAGTTAATTGCGCACCTGTGTGTAATGGATGGATCCTGTCGAACACATACACACATGCCCGTGCGCAGAAGCGAAAGCCACCGGACGTTCTCTTCAACACACATTCCGGCGTCGGTACCACGAGACCCATTCGCTTTGTCGGCTGCACCTACAGTGATGGACAGTAGAATAAGGCCGGATCATTTTGCGCAGAAGAGTAAAAGTATGGGCCGGTCTGGTCTGGTCTGGTCTACACTCCACACGGGACCGGATATCAAATCCCGTCATTAATCTGCTTCCCCATTGGTAGAACCTAGCTTTTGGATAAGCTTGAATACAGGGAGCTAGAAATGGTAGGCTAAAACCTTCTGAAGTTGAACTGCTAAACAAGGAGGAAGTTTGTGGAGTGGTCCGGTGGCACTCTGGGTATCGACTGTCCCGTCCAGACTGACCGGACTTTGTAAGTAGGTCAGACTATTCAGGAGTTGATCAGACTATTCAGCCAGTCAAGCAAGCCAGTCCTGAAATGACAGTCTGCGAGATCTCTTCAGTTTATAATAGAGACAACAAAGAAGGAGTAGGATTTTCTATGTGGTTATCCGAAGGTTGTTATGATGGGTATGCAATCCCATCCTGCCTGGTTTCCCCATCATTAGAACTGAAGATTGAATATGAGAATATTCAACTCAAGACCTCCCAAGGTTGTAGCCGAAGAAAACGAAGGGTGCTTGAATCCTTCCGATGTAGGCAAAAACACTTACACAAGTCTCATTTCAAGGCGATAGCTTAGCCAGTTTTCACGTGGCGATATCGGATATTGACTCTCTTCCGGATTGTCTACAGGACTGATTACACAGCTTTCAAGACAACAGCTTACAAGAGCTTAAGTCAAGAAATTCAGAAATAGCAGGCGAGGTTGTGTGCTAACGAGGAAACGCATCATGATTTTCAAGCGACAGACCTGAGGCCAAATTGGTCGGTGACGACGGTCTTCACATGGCAGGAGCCCGGGTATCCAGCAGAACTGTCAATGGATCTACCACGCTTCTTGCGGTGGTAGAGCCATAGAAGAAGATAGTGTAAAAATGACGTTATGGGGCCAATATTTAACGAATCGACTATATTTGGTGGTGTAAAAATTAGAAATAGTGCGTAGTAAATTCGATGACATAATTGGACCATTATAAATCCTCATCACACGGCAAGACCGGAGTTCAGATCCCATCTGGGCCGTTTCCCCATACTAAGGATTGATTATCCAACTATGCGGTATCAATAAGTATAGTAAGCCAAATATGGCAGACAAGACCTTATGATGTCGGAAGGACAACAAAGAAGAAGAAATCCTTATCAATTTTTCAAAATTTAACTGGGTGAAGTTAGGATATTATCAAAGTGGAATTTTTGCGTTTCAACATTTTTTACATGTCATATCAAAATCAAAATTCGCGTGCATCGGACTATCGCGAGCAGTAGTTTGAAACATCGGAAAATGAAGGTGGTCTTACTCAATTGTCTGTCACTGTTTAAACGCACATACACACGCATCAAAGAATATTTATATGAGCAGGATGAATGGAATGTCCGTTTAAAGGGTACGTAAATGGACGTTAATTCCCCACAATAACCTTCGCTCTACACTTGTCAACGAATCTATGAAAGCAAGGGGGAAGATATCAAGCACACACACACACAACAAAAAAGCAGAAAACACACTAGGGTAAAAAGGCTTTGCGTGTTGAAACGCTGAGGGGAAACAATGAATTTAAAAAATAAGAGCATAAAACGAAAAAGAGAACTAATACGGGACTAACAAAAAGAAGAAAAGGAAGAAAAAACAGGAGGCCCGCTTCCGTTAACGGCGAAAGCAGTATAATGTATATAGGGTGAAAAATTGGCGGGACGACCAAACCACCCTAGCCGGTTCACCCCACGCCGTTCTTACAGGTGTAATACTCCAGTATGTTCTGCTTGCAATTAAACGAATTGTAGTGCATGATGCTTGCAGCTGTGGGAAGGGTAGTGACAGGGCGGGTCAGGAAGAGGGGAGAAAGTTGTCAAAGTTAGAACAGACCAGCGCGAAGGAAGGTACTTAAAAACCGTGCAGGCAAACATCCTTGAAGGATGTGGCTACGAGGGTTTTTTCCCCCTCCCGGGACCGATCATGTCCATTTTGGCCGGGTTTTTGACGGCGGACTTGGCAGGAAGCTTGACTGGGCGAACCTGAGACATTCAAGTCATGTTGCCTTCCCGCAGCAATTGGATCTTTGTCGTTTTGGTGGGTATACATTGTAAGGTTATAACCAGGTTTGTTGGAGTCGAGTTTGGAAGATAGATAGAGATCAAGTCAATACGTTAGTGACACACTTACCATCCTAGTTGGAGTACGTCCAACTGCTCTGCCGAAGGTGTATCAATGTCATCCGGTTTGCTTCTTGCTGTTGGTGGACTCTTGATGGTGGTTCCCGCTATTCCTGGTCATCTTTCTTGATTGAAGGCAGGTCCTCGCTAGTCGGATGATATTGCTCATTGCCAAACGCTCTGAAAGAAGGTTCTAAAGCAATCTGCTCCTTTTCTCAAGAAACCCTGGATATGTTTGCTCCCTTCTCAGCCTCTTGGACGGTAAATCCGGAGGTAAATTGCTAGTCCGGAGAGATATTAAAATCAAAACTTCTATTACGCTTCCCCCAACCTAAACGCAAGGCAATATCATACGCCGGAAAGGAAACAAAGTTAGCTCCGCCGAAGCAATTCCTGCTAGTTGACAGGCGCGTGCGGTCGTCACTCAACCGTAACACGTGCTCCTGGCAGATTTTGTACCACCAGCCACTGGTTTCGACTCGAATGGCATTTAGAGGGCCTTTTTTTTTGTAAAGGGATCGCTTTTTCTTTTTTGGCTTTCCAATTCCACCTCACAAACAAATCGTCTCAGCGAGATGTTTGCACTAAAAGAGCACACAATTTAAAACACAACACCTTGGTGAGCCTTGTAACTGTCAGTTGGTTCGGTTAAGGATTTCTTTGGGAACAGCGGGACACGGGACATAAACCGCGGACCATTCGCAGCAAACATTGGCTTCTTGCTTCTTGCCATGTACATTCAAAACGGAAGACACACCACGGTACCTGCTCTCTCAGGGTGGCCTTTCCACGGATGCTGGTGAATTTGAAGCACGCACGAACCGAACTCGGTACCTGAAACACGGGCAAGGACGACCACTACGTAATTGTGCAAGCACGCAAATAAACACACGGGCGATGCGCTCTTAAGCTGTGTGTGTGTGTTCGCCTTTTTATGTTGTTTGCTGTCGCACTCTACACACGCTCACTATTCACGCTGGCTGGCGTTTATGCAGTGAGCTCCAGAACGCGGTGCCTGCTGTCGGTTCAGCTTCTGCAACTGCCCGTCCCCTTGTGTACGGATGCGCGAATCCCTTCTGATTACGGTTCGCGGGTGTGCGAGAGCAGGAACGATTGTACGAGATAGTGCTGTGAGTCTGCCTGCTCTTTCCCGCAGGTTGGCGGCAATGTGTGTGACTCATCGGGGAGAAAGAGAGAGAGAGAGCGGTAAAGGCCGGTACGATGACACGAATGAGATGCACACAAACGCATCTTGCTACGATGGCTGGCAGTTTGAATGCCAGCTGACAGCATATATCGGCAGGCGGATGCACAGCATCGTGCCGCTTCAGTAACTCTTAACGCAATTAGAAGAATGCCTGTTCGAATCTTCCATTTTCCTAAAAGCAAGACAAGAAGATAGATTTTGGGCGTGATTTACCAACCAAACTTTTTTTTCTTACCAGGATCTACTACAAGCTAATAGCGGTCGTGGGCTTCTAGTTAGATGTCCTCGATATCACCTCTAGCTGCTCGTAGCGAACGTATCGCAGCCATCACAGCTACATTTGTCCATTTAATAAATTGTATAACTCTCAACATGAACAAATTAGATTGAAGTTCATCAATCAAAAATATTAAGACACATGTAGCGACAATTCTCTAATACTGTCTTGGCTCGTAAAGCTGAGTTATAGCTTTATCCAAGAGTCCTTCAAATATATTGATCGTCTTGGTTCGCTCTTCTGAGACCGTCTTCAAGACATGGCCAGGTCGCCAATCCGTTTACCGCACACTCGGTTTAGGGTCGTATGCCTCTAAGAAATCGCAGATTCAACTCCTCCAGATGACTGGTTCACAGACTTACAGACAATTACCTTCCGGATGGAACATGCGTTTGGCGTTTTCCTCGTTCCGTACCCCAACCATCGTATCCTTTCGGCTTTACCCTACCGGCTATATCGACATCTTGGGCCGATAGATAGTTTCTAGGACTGAAAATACGACTCCTATAGACCATCTGTCGGGCCGAGATGTCTTTATGGCCGGTGGGGTAGTGACTGTCAGGATATTTTTATCGCTGCATAGCTCTGCTAGCTTGTGGTTTACTCTCATTCTCCGAAAACGAACATGCAGATTGGCGTCCTCCGTGAGGATAGTGCAGGATAGTTTAGTCTAGAATATATGACGGACGTATCTGTAGGATCGAAATCTTCTGGATCGTAGGAGTTTATGGAGAACGTAGTAGGCTGCTTAAGTTGTTACTCGAAGTTACGATTGTACCAAGATCCAACTGACAGACAGGTAAGATTTTTTGTTTTTTGCAATCTGGTACTCTGGTCGACGAAAATTATCAATCCAATTTTATGGGCTTCCCTCACCACCACAGAAGTCCGTTCGATGATGTCGATGTCATCCACGAAGTCAAACCATGCAAGAGAGATCGGATAAAAATCGTGTCCCTAATGTTGATACCCACGATCGATAGCTTAAACGTAATAAAATTTCGGAAGAACTCAAAACGCGCACACACACCGCACAGTTTCTGTTTCTTAGTTTCCTCTGTTTTTTTTCTTCTTCTAACTAAATTCTTAATATTTGCGATCTTTTGTTTTAGGAACTTTCACATTACATTTGATGCGGGGATTTTCGACTCATTGTCTTCAAATATTTTTTTTTTTGTTAAACTCAAGTTTTCTGTTTAGTAATACACACAAAAAAAAAGTTCTATATGTAAGAAAACGTTACGCAGTTTAAAACCTACAGCAGTAAACACGATGCTAATACAAAAAAAAATAGATCTCAATGCGTCAAACGATTCTGGACCGTTCACACGCTATAAATTAAACGATGTTTCTTTGCTGTATCTGTTTCTTCTTTTTTTTTGCTTCGATATATCGAAATCAATTTCGATAATTTAAAACAAAAAATATTAAAATAAAACAATAATAACGATATTTTCACTAGCAAATTCAAGGCGAGGAAATTAACACATCAATCGATTATTTTGAAACGATGCGAGATGCTTCAATGGCGATTGCCGGTCCCTGGTCCGCATGGACGGGGAGGAGACCGGTCGAGAAGGAGGGGGGGGGGGGGAAAGGAGTAGTAGGGGGAAGGTTTATGGAATGTCGTTTTCTTTCACTTAAGGGTTTAACAAAGTTTTGCTACGAATGACCATGATTAACCCGATAAAGCGTAAAAGCGTAGACAATAAAACAAAACAAGAACAAATGAAGAAAAAGTCTTCTAAAAACTGAACTAAAAAAGTAAAAGTAAGAGAAAAAACAAATTTCTCAATCAGTGTGGCGACGAACAAAAGAGGTAAAACTTAGCAAAAAGATACGAAGCAAAAATCAAAAAGGAAAACTAGTTGGAATGTAAAAAGTGTCTAAAACTAACGCCACACCGTCATGAGAGGTGCGAGGTGTTTGTTTCTTTTTCTCAACGAGAAGGAATGTGTGTGTGTGTGTGTGTGTGGATGGGATGGGGAGGAGTTACAGGGTCGCTGAAGGAATATTTGGAAGCAATTTTAACCCACCCACTACCACCGCCCCACCCCACCCTCTACCCGGTTGTCACGGGCGGTGTAATGGGGTCGACGGAAAGGATGCGGCGGGATGGAAGGGGTGCTGCAGGGGGAGGCTCTAGGGCTGGGCCGTTAGTGTTAGTGTTGCATACTAGCTGGTGCCCTCCAGCCGCCCCACGGCTCCTAGAAAGGGCAGTCGTTTTCGCGCGGTTGAAATTCGCGCCGGCTCACGTCGAGGCTCGAGTCCGAATCCTCGCTGCCGCTGGTAAACGAGTGTGCGATCTGGGCCGCGGCCAGCTGCGCTTTGGCGGAACGTTTGTTGCTCTCCTCCTTGAAGCAGTGGTTCTTCTGATGGCGTATCAGCTCGTAGTAGCGCTGGAACACGAGGTTACACTTCTTGCAGGTGTAGTTGATGTTGATGGCCTTCTTCTCGTCCGACTCGAACGTTGGGTTCGGTTGGTTTTCGTAAATTTTGCGCTGCTTCTGGCGAGCGTTCTGTGGTGCGGGTAGAGGGTACGTAGGCAAATTAGTTTTCTGGATGGCCCATAAAGCTCATCGGACGTCCAATACATACCTGGAACCATACGACGATAACACGGGGCGAGAGCATCAGCAGCTTGCTCAGATACTCCAGGTCACTATCCTTCGGGTACGAGTTGTTTTCGAAGAATTCCTGCAGCACCTTGATCTGATAGTCGGTGAACCGTGTACGGTTGGCCCGTTTGCCGTTCGAGCAGGTGATCGGCTGTGTTTGGGGCGGCAGCGCATGCAAACCCATCGAGCCGGGTGGCGAGATGACGGGGCTCTCGATTGGACTCGGGATCTTCATCTCCTCGCCTACCACTAGCGATGGCGGTGTGGCCATGTGCTTCTTCAGCGAGATGGCGCTCGGCGGACGCATCGGCATCGGGCTGGAGTTGGATGAGTCGAGTTGCAGGTCGGCCGGCGTCGGACTGTCGTTCGACGATTCGGACTTGATCTTCTTCTTCTTGCCACCGACACTGCCACCACCTCCACCACCGTTACCGCCTCCGCCACCATTTCCACTCAAGAGCGATCCTCCATTGCCACCGCCCACTACTCCTGCACCACCGGTACCGCCCATGCTCAGCGAGAGCGGTCCTCCGACAGAGCCGGGAACAGCTGCCCCAAGTGCTACCGCATCGGCTGCCGCCCGTTGAAAGTAGTCCGACACCGATCCAACACCATCAGGGCCGGAAAAATCCGGTCCTCCAACAACACCGCCACCACCACCCGCACCGCCTCCTCCGAAGGTGTCGGGGAAGAGGCTCTTGTTCAGGTGGAAGGCAGCGGCCGCACCAACCAAATCCTGCCCGGTTGCGGACTGATGCTTGCTCAGTGATTCCAGCAACGATTTGGACAGGTTTTGCTTCATCGCTTCGTTCAGTGCTTTGCTCATGTCGGTGGAACTCTGCGAGCAGGAATTATCCTGCGACAGTGAACCACCCACTTCGGCTGACTTGAACGACGTTTCTAGGTCGGTCACCTTCGCCTCACCGGTACGCTCGTACTCCTCCACGTTCAGCTTCGTCGACGGTGGGATGCTGAAGTTGTACGGGCTGTCCTTGTTGCGCTGCCGCTCCTTGAACAGTGTGTTGCGGAACCAGTGCTTTACGACCTTCTGCGGAAGGTTCGCCTTCAGTGACATCTCCTGGATGCTTTCCTCGCTCGGTGAGTTGTTGATGTCGAAGTGGGAGCGAAGGATACGTAGCTGCTCGTCGGTGATGCGTGTACGGGCACGCTTCTGGGTGCAGGGTTGCTGTTGCTGCTGCTGCTGCTGTTGCTGCCCGAGCGCTTGCTGTTGGGGTGATTGAGCGGCCAGCTTCGGATCGAGCCCGTGCGGCAGTAGGTTCAAATCGAGTGGCTTCCCGTTCAGGCTGACCGGTGGCAGTACGACGGATGCACCGGACCCTGTCTTACCACCTTTGCCGGTCGGATCGCCGAGGCCTCCACCGCCGGGTGCATTGTCCGGTTTGTTCGGATCTCCACCGACCTTTGGCGGTACACCACCGAAGCTGAGCTGGGGCGCAAGGTTCAGATAGCTGAGTGACATCAGATGGTGAAAATGCATAAAGTTGAGCACGTTCAGTGCGTTCGGGTTGAGCTTGTTGGTCGGATCGCTCGCAGCGAACTGGAGCAGTGACGCGTTCTTCAGGAAGCTCGGATCCATCAGGTTGGCAGCGGCAGCTGCTGCCGCGGCCGTAGCAGCCGGATCCATTGCCGGGACGAGACTTTTCGCGCCAAGCAATGCGGCCGCATCGCCCGGTGCACCCAGATCGAAGCCTCCAGTCAGTGCGTTCACCTTTGCCAGTTCGCTGAGAGCCTGATGGTGCTGCTGGAAGCCACCATCGGTGGGGAAACCTAGCGGTCCACTCGCGTCCGGTAGACCGGTGGCGGTATCGAGCAACTTCTTGCGATGTGCCAAACACTCCGGGCTAAGCTCGAGGTGCGTCTCGAGCATCAGCTTACCCGGGAACACCTGGTAACAACATTCACAGACTGCAAGGTCCGGCTTATCGGGTCCACCAACCGGCACACCACAGAACAGTGGTCCGAGTGCTTGCTGCTGTTGCTGTTGTTGAAGCTGTTGTTGCTGATGCTGCTGTTGTTGGGCTTGCTCGGACGGGGACTTGAGCTTGCGCATCGATACCTCATCCAGCATGTTCGGCGACTGATCGTGACTCTCGGGTATTGGGTGGATGAGTGGGAACTCACTCTTCTTCTTGCTTTCACCACCCTGCGGTGATGGTTGCTGAGCCTGTTGCTGCTGCTGTTGCTGTGGTGTGTTCGATTGACCAGAAAACAGACTGCGCTCCTGCATACGGCAGGCACGCGTCTGATGGAGCACACTGCGCATATGGATGTCTAGTGTACTGCCCTGCGTGTACGCCACATTGCAGATGTCACACTTGAACTTCTTGCGCGCTGACTCCTTCTCATCACCGACCTCCTTACGCTTCTCCCCTCCACCAGTGCCACCGCCGGTACCGCCACCACAACCTTCGGTGAACGAAGGCATCGAGAAGGGCGTGACTGCCTTCTCGCCGAACGGTACCGTTGGTGAGGGTGAATTCTTGCCCCTGTCCGTACATCCGTCCGTCGCAGCACCGATGTCCGTACCGAGCAACGAACCGGTAAACATCTGCGCAAATCCTTTCTCCGCCTTCAGCTTCTTCAGCTTGTTCAGATGCGACACACTGTTGTAGTGCACGAGCAGGATGTTCTTCTGCGTGAAGCTTTCCATGCAGATCGTACACTTGAACGGTCGGTTCGGGTTGGTGAACTTTTCCGACTTGATGTCGTAGAACAGCGAGCTCATCTGGGTGGCGGATGATCCCGTCAGCGGTTGCTGATGTGCGGACGGTTGCTGCTGTTGTTGGTGGACCGTTTGCTGCTGCTGCTGTTGTTGTTGCTGCTGCTGATGATGCTTGGCGAGGGAAGACATCAGCGAGGCAGCCAACGAGTCGGGCGACGCTTTGTCGTCACGCGGCATGTGACAGGCGGTGGCAAGATGGCGCTCGAGCGCACCCGAATCCGTAAACGTAAACTGACAGTCGGTGCAGGTGTAGCGTCCATCGGACGTACCACTACCGTCGAGGCTTTTGTCGTAGTAGAAGCTGCTGCTCTTAGAGCTGACGGACTTTTCGCTCAACCGATCCTCGTCGATGCTATCGCGCGCATCCCGCCCACCACCGGAACGATCCGAACGTGGGCTCAGCCCGTTCCGTTGCTGCTGCTGCTGCTGTTGATTGTTGAGCATCTTGCGCTTGAGATCCTTGAAGAAGAGTATGGAAGCGTCCGGCGACGCAATGCCCGGCGGTGATGGCTTGCCGGACTGGAGCGCCTCCTGCGGATGCTTCTCCGCGATGTGTGCCGTCAGCGAGTGGATGTTCTTGAAGTGATGATCGCAGTAGAAACACTTCGTCGACTCGCGCAGCGAATGGTAGAACAGATGGCGGCTAAGCTTTTCGTGCGTTTTGAACGCGAACGGGCACTGCTTGCACCGGTACCGGTACGTGTGGTGCTCCGAGATGAGAAAATTCAGATGGCTCGCCTTGAAGTGTTGGTTCAGGTCGGCCAGGTTGTCGAACGCGTCCTTGCAGTCGTGCAGGAAGCAGGCCAGATCATCCGAGTCGGCACTGCGCCGGAAGTGGCTACTCTCGTTGCAGTGTATCTTCAGGTCGACCATCGTGTCGAACGGTGCCTTGCAGTACGAGCACCGGATGCTCGGTACGCCCGGCGACACCGAACCCTCCTTGCCGGTCGGCGAATGGGGCGACCCTGGCTTCTCCACCGGGCTGCTACTATTGCTGACCGGTTGCTGTTTGCCGTTGTTGGTGGTCGTTTTCAAAAATTGCGAGGTATCGACCAGCTTCAGCAACCGGTTCAGCCCGTCCATCTTGATGTTGTGGACGCGCAGCACGTGCGTCTCTACCGTTGCCTGATCGAGGAACGTTTCCGCACACAGTGGACAGGACAGGGTCGGCGAATGTTGTTGCTGCTGCTTCTCCAGCGTAGGCGAACGGGCAGGGAAGCTCGCATCGGTCGCATCCTGGCGGGTCGCATACTGCTCCAACATCTCCGCCAGATTGCCGTGCTTCAGATCGTTACAGTTTTCCTTCAATGCGAACGAATCGCTCATAAACGTAACCTTCTCGATCAGGCGCAAGTTCTGGGCACAGCGAGCCTCCGCCAGCGTTCGCAGATAGTCGAACGGTTTGCGGGACAGCGAGGGCACGTTCGGTGACAGCTCGGCACCACCGAGCAGCTCGTTGCCCGCATTATGGTTGGCCAGCAGGTGTTGCATGACGTTCACCTTCTTCGAGGAGAACTTGTTGCACACGCTGCAGACGAGACAGCGATCCTTGCAGCCACCGGTTGCCTGGCGGTTGCTCGCGTTCTCGCCGTTCCACATCTTCTTCTCCTGCAGTATGCTGCACAGCCCATTATCGCCCGTATCCATTGCATCTTGGGCGTCCAAACCTACGAAGCATGCGGGTGAGAGAGATCGAGAAGAAAAGAAAAAAACGAAAGGAGAAGCTCTTAATGTTTATGGCGGTAAGTTTTATGGTGTTTGACGTCCGTGTGTCACATGAACAACACATCATAAATCAAATACACATCCCCATCAGGGAGGGGGTGTGATGCAGGCAATTGAAGGCGTTCTCGTTATTTGGACTTCTTCAGATACCATTGAGAAAATATTTAAAATCGCTATTACTAGGACCGTGAAGTAACGTACTGTTGGAATAATCATCTGTTAGAAGCACCAGGACGACTTTAAGAAGGGATATTCTTGGTAATGAGCTAGAAGAATTCTAGGTTATGATATAGAACCAAAATGGACGTATCTAACGTAGAGCTTTGTCTTCAGTAACTTCGTGTAATTATATTTTTGTTTAACAAAACTCAGAATAAAGTACGAATCATCAAAGCTGCTGGGAAAGATCTAGAAACCCGATACCTATCCGTCTCGGCATACATCCCTCTTGAAGCCCCTTTTGACAGGATTGCAACCACTGGGTGATGATGATTGAATGTCATATACCCCCTCTGTATGTGGTCTCTCGTTTCCCGAGGCGAAAAAGAAGTAAAAAAAACGAATGGTCCCCATCGGAAATAAATCTTCTTCCAATAAAAAAAAGAAGAAGGAACCCCTTTAATGTACCACCATTAAGCTGAGACCCATATACATGTATTTATGTATATCGCTCTCGGAACCAACCACGCTCGCTGTCTGTGATTGAAGCGTGAAATCTTCTCGGACACAGCCTGATGTCGTCCCCATTTATGAGAGGGGATTTAAGTTATTAACGCTGAGCAATAAAATTCATCATTTCCTTCACACCAACCAGGCATACACATACACGCAGAACCAACGCATACCATACGTGAATGTTTGAATGGGATTCATGTTGCTTTCCTGGTGAGGTTCGCAAACCGAATGGGAAGGAAGAGCAGGGCAGCATAAATACATATCCACACTTCACACTTCCACCTTCCACCACAGTTCGCCGTTCCCTTTCTCGGCCGGACGGAGCCGTGGTACCAGCACGAGCGCGAGGGACGCTTCAAGCTTCACCGCTCATACACATATGTCTGTGTGCGTGCAGTGCGCGACCAAGCTGTTCAAACACCGCAGTACGCACGCGGTAATGGAGGACTTCCAGGTACGCGTGTGCTCCTGTTTTGGGAAGCGAAGGTACATGGAGGTGCGTCCGCAACCGTGTGTAATATGCGTAAGCGCGTTGTTTCCGCTGCGTATTCACGCTTTTGTTTACGCGCGCCAGCTTCACGTACTGCGCAGTTCGTGGCCCGGGAACTACTGCAGAACCCGGATATTTCTTGACGCTGATTGAAGTTCCTTGATGATGGATTGTGGCTGGATTTTTGAGCAATTCTATCTCCAAGTTCCTAACATACAGCTGTACTTCGAAAGCATACGTACATAACGCGTTGAAATCGTAACGCATCGCGCACCACTATCACACACCAGGTACTGTCCACGACGGTTCTACCGGTAGTTGCATCAAGCAGCAAAGCTACAACCAAGAAGTCACCACGATACTACACTGCTCTGGCGATCGAACTGGCCCGGGTGCACTGTGATTAATACGCGCGCGGTTCTTCACGTCACCGACTCCGATATATCCTGACGGGCGGATGGCCAAATGGAAACTGAAGGGACAAGAGGAAGATACCGGCCCTTGGGTTCGGGGTCCCTCAGCATATCCCTAACCTCGGCAGCAGTTACCAACAACAACAATAACAACAAAAAACGCACACACAAAAAAGCAACGAGAACTCCGAACCCTACAAACACCGTGTACCATGGTTGGTTTTGTATCAATATAATGTGTGCCTTCGCCCTGCGCTTCCCGAAGCCTACCTTTACCACCCCGCTCCTGCCCTGACCATATTGATGGTGAGAGAGCGAGAGAGAGCGAGAGAGAGCGCGAGTCGGAAACCAATTCTAACCCCTCTTGGGTAGGGCCTCTCGAGAGGGATGAATACATCAGCCAAAAAAAAAACCAAAGATATAAGGGTGATCGAAGTTTTGTAAAGAGGCAATGCGCACACACACACACACCCATCTCTACACTCGCCATATTTACACGCAAACGGCGCGCACGGTACAGCATAAGTAGTGACCCATCGGGCAACTAGCGAAGGATGTGCAAGCGGGACAGAGCGCGCACCTATTGACCGAGAGAACGGCGCGCACACAAGAAAATAAGAAAATCATAAAATGCTGAACAAATAACAAAAGTCGAGCAAAACCGGCTTAACGAAGGTGCTGCCCCGCCGGATGGAAAAGTGAGCCAGGGCGGGTGTGCCGTCTCTGTTGCACATGCTATCTTGCTTCCGTTGTCTCGCACACGATCGAGAACCTCCAGAACACCGGCAGGCAGTGCTGGCGAACCCGCGTGGAAAGCGGATCCCTTTTCCGCCTCAGCCATTTTTTTTATGCTTCGCTCTATTATTCGTACCTTCAATTGAAAAGGTGGTGTAGCGTTGCTTATTCATGGGGCCCCGGGGCGGTCTGGAATTTCTGCCTCGTCTGGCTCCTTGATACTCCCATGTCTGCAGCCTAATGTGGATGTCTCTTTATCTATTTGAGAACCTTTTTTATGCCATTCGCCGATGAGTCATTATACATATAGGGCATATAGATGGGTTAAAGATATTCCAAGCTTGAAAACTATTTACGCTATTGAAGTTCAATTTCTTCAACGCTAGGACTCTAGCAGAGACTCCATAAGACTCTAGGAAATTATGTTCAAGGGTGAGCCGGTCTTCACACCGGATATCAAATCCAGTCTCTCTACCTCAGTATAATCAAGTCGTGGAGTTTCTGTAATGGCATGCCGAGGCCTAGCGACGCTGTAGAGCCCTTCTTTGGGACGTCAAAGAAATTAAGAATTGTAAATAATAAAGTAAACAGATAAAACGTAGAATAAATGTAGATAAAGATTTCCGAATTGCAATAGCATCACGGTTTTAACATCTAAAAACCCCACATTCAAAAAAAGCATATCCCACGGAATGATAAATGGTTTCCAGCCAGCAGAAGCGAAGGCAACAATAAAACCAGTTACCGGCAGTAGCGTAGCGAACAGTCAGAAAAGCATGAAGTTATTCTCATAAATGTCTCTACCGTGCGCGTAAAGAGAAGCAACCGTCAGAAGCGAGGTGACAATAAATTAAGAGTCATGTCCATTTCCGTTACGCACACACACCCATAACTGGCACGCACCTGAAAAGCTGTAAACGCACCGTTAGGGCGAGTGAGACAGCAGCCAACGCAACGATACAATTAAATCAAGCATCAAGAGAGAAAGAGGGAGAGATCCAGCAGATTTCGAGCAGTAATCGGTTTCCGTGTGTGGAATGATTGACTGAGCTGGCCTGGCAAGGCGCATACTACTGCATAATGGGTGGCCATTTTAGAAGTTGATTTAAGCAAGTCGATCGCCAGCGAGAGCGTCTGGAGTGGTATGCGAGATGAGCACCTACCTTTAGCTGTTAGCTTGAAGATGTTGCGTAATCCGAGCAGGTTGATGTTTTGCTCCACCTTGCAGCTCTTCTTGAGATGGTGTATCATGTAGTAGATGTGGTCCGTCTTGAAGCAGCAGGGCACGCAGGTCAGCATCAGCTGGTTTGCTTTCGGCTGCTGCTTTGCTCCATCTGCAAGTAGCATCATTTGCATCAACAAGACACGTGAGCTGTGATCTGTCGGGGGTTGATGTTGATGGGCGAGCAGCAACCGCTCGGCTAGTTCACACTTGCCTTCACTCTTCACGCCTACGTTCGCCAGGGTGGATTTTTCGCTCGAGATGAGCAGCAGATAGTCGAAGCAGATGCGCCGGAAGATGTGCTTCTCGGACAGGCTGTGGATGCCGATCTTCTCCAGCGAGGTGGTGTAGAAGTTGCAACAGTTACACTTGAGCTGCACATTGTCCGGACACGAGGAGGACGATGATGCTGTGGGTGAGGTGGACGAGATAAGAATACAGACGATGAAAATCAGATCCATGTACGGACGGTGACGGCAGACCACCATGGATAGGGTTGTGCTCAACTTACGTTCACTGTCGATACCGTTCGCACCGGCACCAAAGTCCCGCTCGATCAATTCGGTTTTCGGCTCGAGCAGTAGCATTAGCGGAGAGCGCGAAATTTCACTGACGCTTGGCATCTCATCGTACGGAAATTTCGGTTCCTCCGCCAACGGGAATATCAGCTGCAGCTTCTTGTACAGCTCCTGCCCGACGAACTGGCGCAATTTGGACGCGCTCTTGTCACGCCCTTCCAGCAGATGGATCATCAGCTCGAGCCGCCTCAGATGGTGGTCCGCCTTCAGATGCCGTTCCAGCTCGGACCGGTCGTGTGCTTTCTGCCCGCAGAGCAAACACTCCTGACCGGCGAGCAGGATCGTATCCATTGCGCTGCTGGCTCGGTCCTTCAGCACGTGCTTCTTCAGCTCCTCGAGATTGTTCGTCTCAAAGTCCGCACATACGAGACAGCTGTAGTAGGTCGACGGATCCAGCGACAGCCGTATCGGTGGATCGAAGTGCAGCGGATTCTTGTCCTCATCCAGCTGATGATGATGGTAATCCCGCTCGGTGCCCGGTTCGCTGGCCCCACTAAATGGCGAGGGTTGATTCAGGAACAGCGAATCGGGCGTAGCCGTCTCGAGCGGTGCACCGAACGGTGACGAGGGCATCGACAGTGGCTTCAGGCTGCTGTTGCTGCCACTGCTGGTACTGTTATTACCGGCACTGGCACCGGCATTGGCGGTTGCCGCCGCAACTGCAGCAGCTGCTGCGGCCGCCGCCGTATACTCATCCACCCGGGCCATCGGCGAGTCTTCCTTCAGCGTGTTCAGATTGATTGCGCTCAGATAGTCGAGGCTGTCCTGCGACTGTTGCTGCGACTGTTGCTGCAGGCTTTGCAGGCTTTTAAGCTGATTGAAGCTGGACTGGAACGAGTTCAGGTTGCTGATATGTTTTTCGCTCGTCATGTGTATGCGCAGGTTGCGCGCAATGTTCGTGTCGTAGTTGCAGATGTCACACTTGAAGAAGGACTTGGGCCGCCCACCGGTCTCATACCCTACCGGACCGGCATCCTTCGACTGGGCATTAACACCACCACCAACGCCGCCACCAGCAATACCTCCACTGCCGCCGCCGCCACCGCCGCCACCGAGCTTGCCCGCCATCGAGGATAGTGGGGCACTGGCGGCAGCTACGGCGGCCGCCGCCATATACTGATTGCGCGAGCTGTTCACCACCTTCTCGTTCGCCTGCAGTGTCGCGAGGTTAAGAAAGTTCTGATTGCTTTTGTTCATCATGCCGTTCAGGTCCTGCATGTTGTTCAGATGCTTGTCACTCTGCATGTGAATCGAGAGGTTGCCCTTCGTGGTGGTGGAATAGTTGCAAATGTCGCACCGATACGGCTTGTATCCGCAGGTGTACGATTCGCCCCGTGCCAACCGCGGGTGGGCCTGCCCGGCGAGACAGTAGCTGCAGGCCGTCTCCCCGTCCGGATGCTTCTCACGCATATGTATCTCGAGCGTTTCCTGGTACTTGTAGTGCCAGTTGCACTGCGGACATTTGAGCGTCTTGCAGGAGTTGCGTGTCGAAATGTTTGGGCTGAAGTTGCTGTTCCGGAAGGCAGTCGATGGTTCCCTACAACAGCAGTAAAAATTATTAAAATGATCGGTAAAAAAAAAAGTCGAATCACTCACGGTTCCAGCTTCTTCACGCTGATCTGATGTTCATTCTTCAACTCCTCCCCGACGTCCATCGCTTCCGGCCGGAAGTTGTTCGCAATCAACTGCTTGTACAGATCCACCGGGCTATACTTCTTCAGATGGTAATCTCCACCAACACCGACACCACCCGCACCACCACCGCCCCCAGCACCACCGACGCCACCCATGTCAGCCAACCCGCCCGGTCCTGCGCCCTTGTTGGAGGCTACCGCCGCCACCGCAGCCGCTGCCAGCGGGTTCAGCTTCATGTCTGCCGCCGAACTGATCAGCTCGAGAAACTTGTTCTGCTTGCCGTACAGGTTTTCACCCACCGAGGAAAGCATCTTCTGCTGGTTTAGGAAATCGGTCAACAACTTCCCACTGACGGCGGCGGCGGCAGCACTGGCCACGCCACCACCACCATTGCCCCCGTTACCGGACGCTTTTTTGTCTCCTTCGGCGGCAGCGGCAGCAGCGGCGGCCGCGGCGGCGGCGGCAGCCGCAATCGCCGCACTTTCGTTCATCGCGTTGCTATACTTTTCCGCGGCGAGCTTCCAACTTTGCTGCAGCTTGCTGTCCATCTCGTACAGGAGTGCACTGTTCGCGGTCAGCTTCGGAAAGCTGCCGGTGGCATCGAACCCAATACTACCGGGCGGGAATGCGTCCGCTGGATGGGTGACCGACTGCTGTAGGTGGTGTTGCTGTAGCTGTTGCTGTAGTTGCTGCTGCTGATGTTGCTGCTGTTGCTGGTGTTGCTGGTGTTGTTGCTGCTGCTGCTGCTGCTGCTGCTGCTGGTGTAATTGCAGCTGTTGCTGTGAAAGCAATCCGAGGATACCATTGTTCGCAGTGGTGGTGGTGTTGCTGCTGCTGCTGTTACTAATGCTGTTGACGTTGTTACCATTGCTACCGCTGCTGTTGCTGATGCTGTGATTGCCATTGATGTTACTGTTGCCTAGGATGCTGTTGCTACCGATCGTGCTACCGACAGTACCGATCGCATTGGCAGCACCATTGTTGCTGTTGTTGTTGATACTACTGCTGCTGCTGTTGCTGTTGCTACTGCTGCTACTGCTGTTGCTACCGCTATTACTACTATTGGTCTTGTATCTCTCATCGCTCTCGACGTGTTTCCTACTGTTACTATTGGCTGAAGATTTCTCTTCGAAAGGAACCAAGAAAAAGAATTGCTTCTCAGCATTCGTCTGTATGATGGCACTGCTGTAGTTCTTCTCCAGCAGCATCCGCTCGTAGTCGTTCAGTGTGAGACTGTGCTCTATTTTGGCATGCGCTATAAAGGATCGGCAGGTGCCGAAGCTGAGCTTGCAGCTGAAGCACATCAGGATCGCCTTATGGTTACTGGTCGAACCACCGGCCATCGGGACGACGTTGGTGGCAGTAACCGGGCCCGGGCCGCCACCGGACGATGGCGACGTGGGCGATCGGGTGATGAGGTTCTGTGCCTGCTCCTGCTCGGCCGACCCACCACCGATCGTTTCATCGTCGGTGGCGGCGAACGCGTCACTGCCACCGGCACCGCCACCCCGGGCCGCTTCGCTCTCCTTGCTGAACGAGACAATTCGGAAGGAGTGTGTGCGAGGATTCGAATTGCTGTCGTTCTTAGGAGAGGCGACCGGGTCGATGATGCAGGTGTTGTCGTTACAGATGATGCGCCCATGGAAGCGTTCCACATCCTTCTGATACTCTGGCAGTGCGGTCTTCACAGTGTTGCTGATGTTGCTGCTGCTGTTAGTCGTGGTAGTCGATTGCGCAGCTTGGTGGCCCTAAAACACCGGAAAACAAAAAGCAAGCAAATACAAGTCAATGAAACAGTCGGATCGGTCGGAGTCCTGGAGTTTGAGCGGTGCCTTACCTTGTCGACAAAAAGTTGTATAATGCCTTTATTGTCTACCGGCTTGGACAACAGTCTGAAGATCGCTTTGCTCAGTGAATCGTTCGGCACTGGGCCGATGGTGTCGTTGCACAGCTTCAGTATGCGCGACTCTCTGTGCTTCAGGTAGAACTGAATTTTGGTGGAGAACTTTGTCTGTTTGCGAGAAGTCATGTTTGTGTGTTTTGTTTTTTTGTTGGCGTAGTGTGATTTACAATGTTTTATTGTAAAACAGATGGGTTGTGGGCGCGTGTAAGTTCAGTTGCAGTGTTGTAGTGTTTTGTTTCGTGTATAAAGTTCTACCAGCTCCGTTGCGCGATTCCGTTATTATTAATAGTATATAGTTCAATATATGTATATATATATATATGATTAAGATATAATTATAGTAATTTATAAATAATGCGAGGTTTATAATTTTGTAAAACTTTTTCTAAAGTTTAAATCTTAAAATGTAATTTTTCGCGTAATTTCATTATAACTAAGTTTGTTCGTTTCATTAAATAGGGATATCCTGAAATGGGAAGAAAGTCGGCGGGGTGCACATACGCACATACACACCCCAAAATATGTTCGGCGGTTAGGATGGTTGACTAATGCTTGTAGCAGCACCGACCAATAACGCTTGTTCAAGTGAATCCATTTTTTTTCTTCGCTAGATGAAATCATTACGAGTGTGATGCACTCGACATATATGTATTTTGCACTGTCTTATTTATATGCACTGTTTTGTGATATTATCATCGGTAAGTGGAGACATTTTATTTCAAAAGACACTTTGAGTTGGGTATATGGCAAACAAAACAAAAAAGAATCCTGAAATAAGTATTGCTGGTTATAATTTTGATAAAATTTCACACTTTGAAAAGGTAGAACAAGTGGATTGTTTTCAATAAATTTGAATATAAAAATTAACTTAAAATTTTAATATAATACACATGTAGACAAAATTTTACTAAACAAAAAGCAACACTTTGACAATACGGCATCGATCCGTCATAATTCATAAATAAAGTAGTAACATTTGTCATTTGAGTAAAACGTAAGGAAAAATCACTTTTAAACAACAATTAATAAAAAAAACTACACGTATATATAAATAATGTGGCAAAATACATACAATAGGTAGAACAATAAAAAAGTAACACAAAGATTCGCTTTGTTTTGGTGCATTTTTTGGGCACACATTTATTTATCGCACGCGCGCAGACACACAAACACACACACAGATAGCAATAAACGCTTGTATCAAGAGAATCCAACTTTTTTTTTGCTTGCTTGTTTCTGTTTCGTTTCGCATTAGCAGAGCTATAAAGTGATACAGTGTATGCTGTTATTTGTGGGATTATATAGTTGAGAAGATGGTTTAGTTAAACAATTTGTTAGATCACGTTTTTCATGTAAATATATGTATGTGGGAAGGATAAGGGCACTTGTTTGGGGGATCGTGGGATTGCTGTTGAACGGGAAGCAAGGGGATGAATAAAGGGAATCAATTCAGTTTTTGTTGATTTTTGCCTCAAATATATAATTTTATATCCCGAATATGGCGCAAAAACACCCCGCACCAGCCCATAGTTCAGAGAAATCAGAATACAGTCACTTGCCGGTTTACGCTGATAATGGCGGACCAGAGCTAAGCTCAAGAGTTAAATCAACCGAATCCGCTTATGGACGGTAAGTCGAGTCCTGTGAATGTCTGGAAGTGGCTGTATATTACATATGTAGCAAGGTGCAATCTAGTGATTCCCGTCCAACCTCGTTTAGGTGACCTCTAATGAAGGGTCTCGTATATAGGGATCTCCTATTAAATGTATCGTACTAGGAGCCTAGTGTAAGGGGCCTCATAGATCTCGTATAAGGAGCTTTGCCTACGAAAATTCGTTCATGCGGAGTCATATTATGAGTCTCAAATAGCTTCACACAAGGGGGCATCATATAAGAGAGCTCGTATGAAGGACCTCGTTCAATAGTCCTCGTATAAAGATGATGGTAAACAGTCTCCAACACACATTTGAGTACGAATAATTTATTTTTACGATATTTTTACTCTGATAATTTTAGCATAAAAAGTTAAGAAAAGGGCACGAATCAGCGGTGGCTTCGACGAGAATTCGGAATAGTAATCCACTTTTGGGCGATCCGGCGGACAAGGCGACAGCAGGGCGCTGGTCTTACTACTCGGCATGACCAGTGTTCGAATCCCACCCAGAGACCGACTCCCCGTACGCAGGGCTGAAGCCTCGGGTAAAATCAAGTGGCTGAGTCTCAGTCTGAGGACTGACTATCCAACTAAGTCGTATCTTTAAGTCTAATAAGCCAGAAATAGCAGGCATGATCTAAGAGTTCGTTAGGCCAAAGAAGAAGAAGAAGAAGAAGAGTAAAATCAAGTCTCAGAAAGCCAGAGAAGTAAGGTATGCCGAGACCTTTCGAGGTTGTTTGGTAGTTGTAGTTTATCAAATAGGCCTATTAGGGGTCTCGTGCGGGGAGTCAAGTATATAAGGGTCTCAAATAGCTGGAGGAAGTTGAAAGGAAAGACCTGTGATATCAAAATTGTCACAGAATATATATCTGAACTTCCAAAAAAGAATTCCACCTCTCCCCCACCACTGCCCTCTCAAGCAAATTCGATGTGATAGGGAATCCAGGAACATCCAAAGGACCTAATGCACCACTGGGTACAACCAAGTCAAGAAAGCCAGAAATTGGCAGGCTGAAACCTCGCCCTTACTGAAGAAGAAATAAATAACACAGTTGATAAAGTTGAAGCTTATATCAAACTCTCAAGGCAAAACTACCAAGCGAGTTGGATGGATGAAGCAGACAAGCAAAGGTAAAAAAAACGGAAGAATCCGGAATAGGAAATTAAATCCGTCACGTCCTCACAAAGAAGACGCTTATGACTGGTTGAAGGTTCTTTTTTCCTTCTTTCTGTTTCACCCCCAGTTCTTTGCTTTTTAATTATGTTAATTTCATTTCTCTCCCTGCTTTATGTTCCACTCAGAAAGCATATAAAAAAAACCCACCTCCCTCGAACGCCTCCCGCTTCAACTCCCACACACAGACACACACACACACCCACGCAACCAGGCCATGTTGTCATCACAACACAGCAATACATAAGAAAACATGTTGAAGCTTGCGCCGTACACCAACACACACCTTAAAGGCGACAGTTTTTTTTTTTTGCCTTGTTCTTCTCTCCCCCTATTGTTCATTCGCCACACACACACATAAACGACGGACGCAAAACAGTGTGTGTGTGTGTGGCGGTCCGAGTGTGTTTGTCGTAATGGTGGTTGCGATGATGACGAACCGAACAGTTCGTTGCTCGCGCTGTGTGCTTATGGAAAAGGGGGCGCATAGGGAACAATAGACCAAACGCACACATACCATTACGTGTAGGTAAGCGTGATAAGGATGATAGTAGAAGGCTCGTTTCGCTTTCCTTTCGGTAAAGATTCAGCATCCGCTTCACCGTTGAGGCACGCGCCGTACTTTTGATAGGTTATGTTTTATTGTGCGGGTGGGTGGGTGGCTCTGGGTGGCAATATTGGCGGTGGATTTTGCAGGAGGGTGAATGCACACCTCTTTATAAATGTGTGTGTGTAATGCTCGGTGCAATCGCGACCCAGAGAAGAGTAGCTGCCTATCTCGCTCTCTCATTGTCGCTCATTGCGTTTAGCGTTGACATTAAAATCAAACCTCCCTTCAAACCACCCACCCAACATAGCAAGTTGCAGCGTGCCATATACACACACGCGCACTCGCGCACACAAACACACACACAAATGATGATTTTGCATTTGATTGCTGGCGATTGAATTGATCGGATTCGGTGGTCAGCGGTGTGATGCGAGGGCTGGTGGAAGTTTTTCCCGGACTAACCTCCCCCACCATCCACCCCCGCTGCAACTGTTTCCTTTAGCGGGGGGTTGTATCGGAGGGGTATGCTTTCTTTTTGGTTGCGGGCCATTGCGCATAACTCTCACCGAAGGGCGATATGATGCCTGTTAATCATAACTTAATTTTTCATCACACACATGCGCGCACATATACACATACTGAAAGGGGGCCTTCTTTCAACTGTTCCTGGAGAGGGAGGAAGGGAGAAGCGATGGGTGATGCGCGCGAGGGGGTTGAAAAATTACTTCCTCTCGCCCCGTTTCCCTCTTTCCCCCACGCCTTATTCCCCCCTTTTCGTACATCATTTCAAAGCGAAATGTGAAAATTATGATTAATTTCCTTTTTATGCTTCCCTTCTAATGTACACACACACACATACACTTGCGCGCCCGCTCACACAACAAACACAAACATAGATGATGCACGTACGCACGGGGTATCAAAACTAATAATGTAAATCACACCCAGTGGGTGGGATGGGGCGAGAGAGGAAGAGATGGGAGGACGCAGGGGGAGGATTTGGAGGACTCTCTTTTCTCTCCACCCACACACGAGATTCCTACTTCTTCTTCTTCTTCTTCTCCAGTAAAGCCCCCCTTTTCCACATCTCTTTACGATACACACAGACACACACACACACACACACATTCACATACGGCATACACACAATCACTTTACGCTTACCAAACGGTGCTGCACACGACTACACCACCTCCCCGGGGAGGGTGTTGATGGTGGTGGTGGCGAAGCTCCGTGACGAACTAGGTGCTGGATCTACTGCTGCTGCGAAAAAAGTGGGACCCTAGCCCACCGAAACACACAATATTGCAAGACGAAATCCAAACCGTAGTAGCAGTGGCCATTTTCCAGGGGGAAGAAGGTTCCCTGTTCGATTCTGTGCGTTTGGACACCTAGGCTCCGCGGGTGGGCCGCTTTTCCTTCGCCAGGCAAGGCCTCGAAAACCGGCCTTCACGTCCACCGTACGGCCATTGGTGAGCAAAATTCACGGGTTCACGAAGCCAAATTTGGGGTAGAATGGAACAATAGAAGGAAAATAAAAACGGAAACGTACGCTGAACGAACGAACGAAGTTGTTGAAGTTGCGACGCTGCTTTGCCTGTTCTGTCGCTCCGTTCTCTACACGGGACAGTTTGCACGGGGGACATTCAGCAGCTCGGGTGTCGGAAAATTACCCGTCTGCTCGTTCGAGCAGTTACGGCAGGATTTTCGAGCAGCAGCAACAGCAGCAGGTTTTTCGTGCAGGTTGGTGCTGCGAAATTTAACGAAAATTTAACAAAAACAAAAAAACGAGGTGCATTGGACCAGGAAGACGTGTGCGATGTCAGCAGAAAATATTTTTGTAATAGAATTTGTAATAATTGTTTTTGTGGAAAAACTGCATTTTTTTCTATGTATTTAGAATGAGACCCTTTCAAAATGAGATCAAGAACGGACATTTTAAATAACCTTTGCCCATGACACGAACGAGACCGCATCACACTTTCTCGCACTATACCTGTCTCTTTCATGGTACTCGAATTTCCAATTTGGGTTTTTTTTGCATGTGACTGTTGGGAGGTTTCAGATAAATTACCTTCCGCTGTAAACATTTGTAGTGTTTTGTCGAAATGGGTTTTTTTGCTGAAGAGTTTGCAGGGGTTTTGTAGGGTAATTTTTAAGGCCAAGTGGGACAGAATCGTCGTATGGAGCGTACTAAAAAAAGACGGCTAAAGTCTAGGCTAAAGTCTGAATAGATGCCCCCCCCCCCCCCACACGCGGGCACTTATTTTTACAAGTAAGTTACGCAAAAGTGTATGTTGTTCATAATTTTTACTATTATTATTTATTTATTTATTATTTATAATTATTTTATATTATTATTACAAATTTTTTAAACACTTTTGCTTAACTTTTACCTAGATTTAAGGTAACTCAGTAGCGAAAAGTGAATACCGTGTGAAAAGTAAATGGGGGGGGGGGCATCTGTTCAGACTTTAGCCGACTTAGGTTGGTATATTGTTCAAAAATAATTTGAAGCCATATTTTTTACCTTTCTACCATAATTTGATCTAGTGTGCAGAACCCTTCGCTTGACATAATCAAGATTCATATATATGTTTTTATTCAATACGTGTCAGTATAAAAATTAGGAAAAATGAGAAAACTCACACTTTTCATATCGTAAAACAAATGATTTTTTTCAAAAAATTTATCCCTGCAAAAAACCACCAAGAAAAACATAAAAAATAAATAAAACGTGAATTGTCGTACCAGATTTGACAGCCCGGACAGCTCCTATACACCTTGTGCAATTCTGACCGCTCCGTATTTCGACAGCTCTCGCTCGATTTCGTTCACTCTCTCGCTCTTGCTTTGTATGCCCGTCAAGAAAAACACAGTACACGCACACAACGGAGGGGGCAGATTCGTACGGTGGTTCACAATTTTCACGCTCGCAAGCCCTCCGCCGCGTGAGCGTGTGTATATCTCTATTTGCAAACATTCGCGCATTGATAAAACAAGTGTTGTGACTAAAATACTGTCTGTCCGGCTGGTTCCCAGTACGCACCTTCTCGATGGAACATGACTTCAGGTACAGGTTGAGATTAAGCGCAACAACACGACCCACCATCACCATCATCATCATCATCATCATCATCATCGTCAGGCTGGCAGGCAGGCAGGCCATAGTCAAACGAAAAGAAAAACGCAACCTCACAACCATCCCGCAGCAATTTTAATGCATCCCAGTGTGTGTGTGTTTGCGTGCGTGTGCGTGCGTGCGTGTGAATGTGTACAGAGCACAGCGCGAAGGGTAGTAAAAGCTCCTTGCGGGGGTGTGTTTGGCAGTGTGTATGTATATGTGTGTGTGGCAGTGTGTTGATTGCGAAGGATTGTTGGACGAGAAAAATTAGGCAGTGCACGAACTGTTTGGCGTTGCTTTTAGTTGTTTTTGTTGTTGTTAGTGTCCGTATTGGGTACGTGAAAAAGTTGCTTCCCACACTGCTGCACACGTACACCGTGTATTGTCACCACCATCGCTCTGTGCACTTGTTTCCGTGCGTGTATGTGTGTGCGAGGAATGTATGATCCGGAAATGGTACCGCTGGAGGGGTTTTTTTTTCTCGGTTCCTCCTCCTTTCGTTGCTCGCTCACTCTCGCCCTGTCCCGCTTGCTCTACCTCGGTCAAGTCCTTTCTCTCTCTATCTCTCTTTCTCGCTTGCTCACACGTGCACATCGGCACCCGTGTTTTTCCCATCGTGTATAAGGTTGGTTTTTCCGCGCCTAGCCTAAGGGATAGGGAACGTAGGGAAAACGGTACGGTTTAATAATATAAAAAAAACCCCTTATTGGTCCTAGGTGCGAACGGGAATGTACAGGGCCGCCCGAGCCATTTTCCACACTTCGCCTTCGCTGTTGGGTGGCTGTGTGTATGTGTGCCCCGTTACGTCCATCTGTGTGTGTGTGTGTGTGTATGTGCGTTTTGTATTTAATTTTTCCTTTTTTTTGTGTTGTACGCTGCCTCATCCTTCGGACGGTGTAAGGGAAGGATTTGTGCCTGGTGCCCTGCAGCAGTTGGCCAGATTGCATACTTGCAGGCTGCAAAAGCAAAGCAGTCAAAAGGCAGCAAGAGCAAAACCAGCAAAAACCCCACTAAATGCAGATTTTCCAACCTTCTTTCGGGGGTCCCGTGTGTGCGCGCGTGTGAGTGTATGTGTGTGTATGTGTGTGTTGCTGCCGAAAATAAGTTCCGATCAACAAAGTTTTTCCACCACCACCACCTGTCCCAACCGCCATAATTCTGCTTCGGTGTCAATTTTTCACAATTCAAACGGACAATAACGGTGTGGAAAAATGGGTGTTATAGAAGTATAGGAAAGAATAGTTTAAAATCAAAAAATAGAACAACCAACCCAGCTATCTATGAGGGATATGGCGAATGTTTTTCTCACCCGCTCGAGAATGGGCCGTGAAAAGGTGGAGGTAGTTTAATTATTTAAAAAAACACACACACAGGAATAGAAAAAGAAAAACAACAATGGCACCGGGAAGGATTATATAAAGCGGGGAGAGCCTCCTATTTTATTTTAATGAACATCGTCCGTTTCTTTCTTTTTTTTTGTTTTATAGACGGGTCCAACAAACGGGTGGGGGGGGGGGGGGTAGAGAGGGAAAGGGGATAGGAGGATACGCACTACTTCGGCGAGGGGTTGGTGAGGGCTTTTCCGCGCCGTTTTGTTTTTTGTCTCCCTCTGGCCGCCTTTCCGGTGTGGCTTCGGTGTAAAGAGTACAGAAGAAAAAGAAGTGTCATGGAGCTTACTAAATAGGGCCCTAGAAGGAGACGAAGAGGCAGGTTTCTGGGGGTGGAGCAAGAGGGGGGGAGGGGGGGGGAGAGAATGAATGATGGCGGTTTTAGAAGAGAGAGAGCGAGAGAGGGTGAGAGGGCTGGGCTGGGGAATGTGCGGGAAGGGAAATCATGCGTACGTGAGTTTCTGTGTGTGCTTGCGTGTGAAAGTAGTAAAATAACTGACGTGAAAAACTCTTGAGGCTTTTGCGGGATTTGGTGGGAAAATGGGTGGGTGGAGGAGGAAGAGCTACGTGATGGGGGTAGCGGCGGTCGGTCGGTAGTCCGTTCTAAGTCAGTTGAAAGTAAGAAAATCCTCGCAACAGAGAGGCAGAACAGCAGGATGGGGGAGTGTTTTTATATCGCATCAGGATGAGCTATTTTTGTATGTCATACAGAAACGTGTGTATTTGTGTGTGTGTGTGTGTGTGTGTGCGATGTCCTCTTTTATTTTGCAAAACAACAACAATTAAGACTAATATCCCGTGTTTGAAAAGATGTTCCCATGTGTGACAGTTTTGTTAATATTTTCTCTCTCTCTCTCTCTCTCTCTCTTTCTTTCTCTCTGCTCTTCTTGCGTATGTGTGTGCGTGTGTGGTTCTTGCTGCTTTCTTCCGCTTCCCGGGGATGTTCTTGTTGTTTTGCGTCGCTCTCGTACCCATCCATCCCCATCCGGCCCGATCCTCCTCAATTCACCAATCAAAACCCCCATAAACTATTCAAAACCCCTCAAATATCATGGTGGAATCTTCCTTTTGTAGCAGAAACATGAAATCGACTCATTGACCCCCCTCCAACACAACTTCCGTCTCAGAACGTTGAACAGTACACGATGGAGCAATGCAATAACGATCGTCCTTGTGTTATCAGTAGTGGAAACTTTTTTCCCCAGAACTCCAAGTCGAAACAGCAGCAGCAGCAACACACACAGGCAATCAGCAAGCATCTAACGCAAAAGGATGACCCGCACCTGCACAGCCCGCACCATCAGGATCAGTCGTCGCTCGGCGAGATCGAGGTGATTCTCGTGCAGCAGCACAAACAGGACGCCCTATCGGTGATCATCCATCCGCAGGAGAGCATGCAGCAGATCAACATGTGCCTGGGCAGCCAGAACCCGGGCTCGGTCGACTCGATGATGTCGTCCGACTTTCAGACGCTCTCGCCGATGCACGACCGGGACTCGCCGGTCAGCCTCAACACGAACACCTCCTACGCGACCCTGACGCCCCTGCAGCCGCTGCCCCCGATCTCGACCATGTCGGACAAGTTCGCGTACTCGATCGGTGGCAACATCTGCGAGGCCTTCCCGGGCATTAACAGTGGTGCGGTCGGGGTAAACATCGAGATCAACTCCTGCTACAACCTGGAAAAGCTGGGCGTCATCCATTCGCCGGTGCACCTGAACGCGGTGCAGGAACTGTCGCCGGACGGGAGTGATGTGCATTCGCATCACCATCATCACCAGCAGCAGCAGCAGCAGCAGCAGCAGCAGCATCATCACCACCATCACCATCACCATCCGCAGGACGTGCTGCAGGAAAGCAAGACGCACGGGTTGAAGGATGCGCTGAAGGATCATATGGTGGCAGCTAGTGAGAAGGACACGATCCCGGACGATGTTGGGAAGGGTGGTGGTGGTGGTGGTGGTGGTGGGGGGGCTGGCAGCAATAATGGTGGTGGAGGAGACCCGTGTATATTGGTACGTGCCTCACCGCTACCGGCCGGTCTCGGTTCGGTCGACGATCGGTTCCTTGGGTCGGGGAAGGGTGCGGAGCTGGTGGTGCGGCACCCGAAGGACGATGGGGAACAGTTTAGCGGCACAGTGCAATACCTGGATCATCCGAACGGTTCGGACGTGCTACAACACGGCACCAACGGGTCCGGCCCGGGCGGAGGTGATAGTAGTGGTGGTGGAGGAGGCGGAGGAGGCGGTAGTGGAGGTGGTAGCGGTGCCGGCAACGGTATGGGAGGCATCCTGACAGGCAAGGAGCACCATCAGTCGGTGTTTCTTAACAAGTCTTTCAGTTCAAAAACCAACATAAGCGACCTTAACCTGTGTAAAGAGATTGTTATCGACGACGTGTACGAGGAGTCGGAGCTGGACCACGTAAAGCTGGAGGAGAAAAAGCTGGAGGAATCGTGCAATCAACAACTGACCAATGGGGGCGGTAGCGGCAGTCTCGGCGGGAAGAGCGGGTCGTGCGTGTCGCTCGGGGACGTCGGCTGCATAAACGGTGACATCGAGGAGATCAACACGAAGGAACTGGCGCACCGGATCAGCTCCGAGCTGAAGCGCTACAGCATCCCGCAGGCGATCTTCGCGCAGCGGGTACTGTGCCGGTCGCAGGGCACCCTGTCCGATCTGCTCCGGAACCCGAAACCGTGGTCGAAGCTGAAGTCGGGCCGCGAAACGTTCCGCCGGATGTACAAATGGATACAGGAACCGGAATATCAGCGAATGTCCGCACTCAGGCTCGCAGGTACCACTTGGCTCACACCGTGTGCCGTTGTTTGAGTGTGTGTTGTGTGTGTGTACTGTACGTGTGGTGTATGTGTGCATGCGCGTGGATCTTAAACTAATCCACAGACACACAGACACACTACTACACAGGCATTTCACTTTAGGCTTTCGGTATTTTGCACACACCACTCTTATTTATGTCTTGACTACTACTACACGTGTGCACTAGTGTATGTGATATTGAATGTTTAGCTTTACTTTTATTATTTATTAGTATTACCGTGTAAGCCACATCTCAGTAAACCAAAGCTCCACAATGTGATAAACAAGTTTATGTTTTTTTTTATGATTATTATTTTCTTTTTTTTTTACTCGTTTTTCCTTCCACCATGTTCATGTACTGTTGTTATTTTGGCTGTTGTTGTTGCCTCCGTTTGCTCTGGAAAAGGTACAGACTTTTCCGGTTGCTCCTTCGCGTTCTTCGTGCAAGCTATTTTTAAGTTCTTTTTTTGTTGCTTTCAACCACAATTGTTTCGCTTGCTGAAGGTTTGCTAGATTTTGTTGTTAGATCATGTGTCAGTTTTTCTTTAATTTTCCACTTCTTCTTTTGCTATTGTTGTTGTTGTTGGTTTTTCGTTGTTGTATAAACCTAACCCTTCTTAACCGGATAAAATGGGTAATGTGTGTGCATTTTCTTCTCTTCTCATTTCAAGCAACTCAATCGGCGAAACCAGGTTATTGTCCTTTTCTTGTACCCTTTCGTTTTCCTCTTTCTTCCATCGATGTATACTATCCTCTAATGCACTAGGCCCTTTTTAGTATGTTTGTTTCCCACGATTCCCTTCCATGTTCCGTTCGTTTACGCAACATCCTGCAGATTCTAACAATGATCTATTAACCATCTCTTCTTCACTCGTATCTATTTTCTACGCTAACGCCACGTGCAACAACATCAACATCTACTACCTGCTACTACTACTGCTACTACTACTACCACTACTACTACTACTCCGGGTTGACAACGCAACATTGGTTGGATTGTTTGGGGTTGTGTGTGTGTGTGTTTTTCTTTTCTCTCTTTCTTCCTCTTCAAACTAATCCACCAACTAACAGTTAACTCTAAGAAGCCAGAAGAACCCGAAAACCACGTCATGATGGGACACACGAAAAAACCTCGACTAGTCTTTACAGATCTGCAGAGAAGGACCCTTCAGGCAATTTTCAAAGTATGCGATATTCCCTCTCGGTGTTGTAGATTGGTGTGTGAATCTGTGTGACTTTTTGGTTTTGTTTTTTTTTTATTTTTAAAATTCTTCGGTTAAGTAGCGCTTCCTGAGATGATATCCCGAAATCCGGGACATTGTGCCGTGGAAGAAGCTGGAAGAATGTAACACATTGCATACCTTCAGGCGCTTCCATCAATGTCCCGAAATGGCTGTGTGTCGTCATGGGAAGTAGCTGTCCGCCTGCAACCTTCTTTATCCTTTCGTTTTGGACACCGAATAGATCACTTTGATCACCTCGTACGCCATTTCATTTCATTTTCCGCTCTTTCGAGATTTCGAGATACGAAAGAAAATGAGTTTATGTCAGCGTTGTTTGGTCCTCCATTTTTTACTTTTATTTTCTTCCGCCTCCGATTTTCTACTTGATTGGGTGTGTTCCTTTTCTTTCGTTTTATGTTTTTTTTTTTGTTGATTTTGCTATCATTTCCATTTTTTCTTTTTTCAAACTCGAAACCGGACCGAGCCAACATGTGGCGGCGTGTCTCTGGATAGGGGTTGGTATGATCAGCGGCTTGATTTTCGCCATTGCAGGAAACTAAGCGGCCTTCAAAGGAGATGCAAGTTACTATCGCTCGTCAGCTGGGACTGGAGCCCACAACGGTCGGCAACTTTTTCATGAACGCACGGCGACGCTCGATGGACAAATGGAAGGACGAGTCGATGAAGGGTCGAAGCAGTAGTAGTGACAATGTTATACTAGAGCACCTGAAGGACGATTCGTCCGACGAGAACCTGGGCTACGATAGTGCGTTCGTATCCGGCGACGGTCCGCTGGAGCACAACTATCAGCAGCACGTTCTCAACTAAAGCAAAGTAAGCAAAACAAAAAAAAACTTAAATCAATTCCCTTATTTAATTTATAAATTAACTAGAGAAAAAAAACAAACAAACAAAACAAAACTAAAGCAAAGACAAAGCAAAAGTCACGTCAAAGATTTAGTAGAGGAATGCAAAAGAACAAATAACAAACAAAACAAAATGGCCCCTCTATCCTCTCCCATGCGCAAAGCAAATGGAAAGCTGGCAAAAAAACACACTCACACAAACACTAAGCTAATGGAAAAGAGTTGAAAAAAAAAAGTTAGAGAAAAATCAGTGCTAGATAAAGCAAATGAAACAAACGAAAGATTAACAGAAGAAAACAAAAACAAGCAGCTAACTCAAACAAAATACACACACATACAAAAAATGAGAAAACCAAAGCTGAAGAGAAAAACACACACACACACAACATAAGGAAGCACTCAACACGCGTACCCAACAAAAAATAAGTACACTTATGCCAGAAGTAATTGCAAAGAAAACATTATGTAGGATTATTCAGAGTAATTGGAAAAGTAAAAAAAGCAACAAAAACTATATGTACGGTGCAAATTGGCGAAACTAATCAGTAAAAGTGTAGGAGCAAACACACACACACACACACACACGCGCGCGCAAACTACAATTGCCATAGAAAATCTGAGTCTGAGCTAATGTTCGAACACTAGAGAAAATCAGTCAAAGTCAGCGAGCGAACGAAACGCTGCTAAAGCGCTACTAGTGCAGCCCAAGAGACAAACAGACTAACCAGAACCATCGTAGATGTGGGTGTGTATGTATGTGTGTGTGTGTGTGGGTGCTATCCCATTGAGGAACTGCTTGTGAGAGTAATATCGTATGGATTTTTGCGGTTTTTGCGTTTGCTGAATTATGAAAAAAGAGGATGGAAAGTATTGAACTATTATTGTTTGTTTCGTTTCAATTTATCCGTCTAAGTAAATGCGAGAAAGTAATTATGGCGGAGGCGGTAGTTGAAAGTTCGTATATGAGCACTTTACGTCAAAACAGTACATTCCTCTAGCTTTACCACACATACGGAAAAAGGAAGATGAATAAAAACACACACACTCATACACAAAAACACACACACTATATTACGTTACGTGATAGATTGGCTTATTTAAAAAAAAAACGGAAGAAAATACACATATACTGAAACACAGAATACAAGCAAAAAAAAAAAAAGAAACTAATAATTAAATGCCTCCTGTAGTCTGACTCACTGTCGAGAAGATGCTATAGAATCCTGGCTGGGATCCTAGTGAAAGCAAAACATCAACAAACAAAAGGAACACTCACACACACACACACACACACACACGAACAAACATAGAAAAAAACCTGCAATATGTAACTCAGCAAACAACAAACTAGGAGTAGCGACAACAAACAACAACAAAAAAAAAAGAAAGAAAACAAAGCAAACCAGCAGAAAATTCCAAAAATTGTACATGTACTGTAAAATTGAATGCCGTATCATTAAATGATTTCAAACAAATAGAGAAGAAAAGAAAACACCTGCCCTGTATATTAGTGTTTGGCGAATGTTTTGTACGTCAAGTCCAGTGTCGTACGCGTAGGGAGAGAAGTCATTGCCGGAAACAGGTGGTTCTAGAGCTCTCGTCTACCAAAAAGTCCAGAAGTATGATTTGTGCGTCAAAGTTCTGGGTCGTCCACGTAGGGAGAACCATGGCCAGAGACAGGTGGTTCTAGAGATCTCTCCCGCCAGAAAGTCCTAACCTAGTTCCTAGTATATATATCACACTCGTATACCGTCATCGACAACTTGTCGCGCTTTACAACCCAATGCTTGGCATGTGCAACGCTATTTCTAGGTTTTATTGCCCGCGCTAATAGCTACCATATGTGCAGGTCCATTGCGAATTTATTGGAGATGTGGTGTGTAAAGTGTTATTTAAAACCCACTAGCTCTTCCATTTTTATTTCGATACTCGTATTCTAACACCTTAGCACATCATCAATTACAGACCTAGACATTGAACACATTTAGCCATCCTGGTGAGAAAACTAAACCTTTAGTTCGTCGAGGGGTGTTTGCTTTCAACGCTCACGCTGTGTAACTATTTCGGGATGAGTGCATTCGGATGAAATAGTTACCATATGGTGCGAGATTGTTAAATGGGCATCATGCAAACCAGAACTGCAAAAGTAATAACGATCAGACTTCGAACGAGCTACGATCAGACAACCAGACTGTGATGCTTCTCGCTTTATTCTTGAATCGCAACTAACCAATTCCACTTTTTTTTTTTTGAAGAATCACAAAATGTTTGATTTTATTTCAAATTTGATTAAATCGCAGCAACTTTTACATTGGTTTGCTTATGTCTAGATATCCTGCCTCAATAGGTGTTTATGCTAGTTTTTATGGTTTCCATTTTTATGTTGGTGTAAGGTTAGACCTTAATTGTGTTCTGAAGTGATAACAGCTTATGAGGTGGAAGGAAGCCTTCTTGGAGGAAATAGATCCTAATATTTTAAGTAAAAGATAATGAGATTTTAACGCTACACTTAACCTACCCTACTACTAACTTTACTTATACTAGGAAAGAACATTTCAATATTAACTATTTACACTATATACACATGGTCACAGAAACAAGCTCCTGATTATTTGTTCATCGGAAATGAGACTTTGTGGCAGAACATCTGCTCCAAACATTGCATCCATACATTATTGCAGGTGAAATAATCTACCGGAAAATCGTTAACCTGTTTTCCAATGATAGTCTCGATTGCCTTTATATGAGAGGATAGAGTAGTAATCAATGTTACAACCTTAATTATGACGTGCTGAACATGGTCTTTAAAGTTCAGTCGTTGATCAAAATATACACCCAGGTACCGTGCTTTGGTGGCCCACGGAATGATGGTGTTATTAGATCTTATGTTTCCCAACTTCCGTTCGAGGCTTTCAGCTCTCATATTAGGGCGATACGGAACCACCAAAGCCTGGGTTTTTGAGTGGTTCACAACTATTTTCCACTCGTGTAGGTATTTAACATAGGTGTCAAAACCTCTTTGCAATCCACTGCGTAAGTGACACAGCACCCGACCAGAGTGGATTATGGCTGTATCATCCGCATATAATGCAAGGCATGTTCCCCTATCAAGCAGGCATGGCATGTTCCCGTCGGCAGTAAAACAGTTATATAAGAGGGGGCCAAGAACGCTCCCCTGAGGTACTCCAGCGCAATTTACAAAAGGATCGGAATGTACAGACCCAATGTAAACTGCCGACGTACGAGAGCCTAAGGTAGCTTTGGACAATCCTCACCAAATATGCAGGAAAGCCCTGAAGCATTAGCTTATGCAGCAGTCCATCGCTATCCAATTCCACAACACCGTTCCGCTTATATACACAGCTGAGACGCCAAAGGTGTCAAACCCGTAAAACGTTGCCTATTTCTTACAGAGATCCCGTATAGTTTGCCGTCGGGGATAATTCTGAGACGTCAATGTGGGGCAGTATGAAATACTGCCACTTCGACTGGTCACTGCGCTGTAAATTGGAAACCTTGGTGTTGCGAACGCGACAAAATAAAGATGAGCTAAACTAACTGGCATGCAAGATTTAGACGAACAACTTTAAATAACTAAATATCTTTCGTTTAGGATAAATTCTCACCGGAAAATATTATTTTAGGAAAAAACCTTAAGTCACAGGCACAGGACCATGAGATAACGAAAGTATGGTGCGTTATTGGAAATATCAGAAAAAGGACAATATCCAGACTTATGGAATCACTCAACGAATAGGAAAATAAACATTTGCACTTGAGCTACAGATTTAGCCTATCGATTATGCATAGCACGATGCGCGATGCATTAGCCAGGGTCATAAAAAGGGATCGCCTACTTGATCTTACGGTCCGGAAACACAAATCGATAAGCGAACGTCGCATCAATGTTCTGGATACGCCCGACACTGTTCTTTTATGTTACTTCAAGGCAAAAGAAGTTCTATCTCTTTCGAACCTTTTCTTTCATTCTAACAACCTAACTTTCGGGATTGTTTTAGTACATAAGACAGGATTTTTGAGAATAAAATCCACTTGTAATCTTCACTCCATACGAAGCAGACTTGTGCTTTACGGCTTGTGCGGAAGCGATCGATATTCTCTTTTTCAAGCGAATATCAAAAGGTGTATGTTACTACCTTAAAAGTTAACACTTGGGTTCGGTGGGTTCAAACAAAGTGGCAAAAAGGACTGGATAGCGATTCTCATTTCGATCGCAACATTCCAAGGCTTCTCGATCTTGTAGAGTTAATCGTCTTGTTCAGAACTGTTTCAATGTGTGTCGGGTACTGTAATATCTCTTGAAGTTAAATATCTCCGTTAGACCACTCTTGAAGTTGGACGCTAGAAAATATCGTGAGGCTGTAAAGCCAAAGAACAAGGACCGTTCCCCCGTAGTGAGGACTGAAAATCCTCCCCACGTGGTATCATTCAGTCTAGTAATGCAGAAATGTCAGGCATGACCTAAGAGGTCGTTAGGCTAAGGACATCAATTCCTGACGAAGCGCCCATGAAAAACACTAATTCAAGTTGGTGAAAAAACGCGATATCTCGACATCTCCGAATCCAATCTAAAAGTTAATAAAACCACTGAATCAGAATTGTTGAAACCACTTGTACAAGCAATTTGCCAAAAAGGAAGAATTTCGCACTCCAGCAAGGCATCAACAAATTCAAACGTATTCCACAAACAGCAACAAGCCGGACCACCCTGTTCTGTCACCGGTCGTGCCGACCGCATCTGTCAACGGGGCGCTAAACGATGCGGCATATTTCTTATTAATGTCTCTAAATGTGTGAGTGTGAATCTAGCCATGTGCTAAATATGCGTTTGCGTATCGATCGCATACGTTGTGTGTACGGCGCCGTCCCAAGTTATCTATACCCCTTGTTTTCGTAAATGTTTTGGTAAATACCTTCGTTAACGAAATTTCCTCGAAAAGATTTACGAGATTCCAAATTATTTCGAGGATAATTTGTTTTGGTTTTGATTCTGTTTGTTTACATTTTGAATGAACCCTGTCATAAAATGAACCAGAACCATGTTCATCGAATGTAAATAAACAAAAGTTCACTATCCTCGAAAAATCTATGTTTCGATAAATTTTTCGAGGATAGCCATGCCAAATGTAAACAAATATTCGAGGATAAGTTTTTGTCAATGTATTGTGTATTGTCGTGTCTCGTCATGTGTTTTCGGGAGTTCCCCTATTCTTGTATTTGCTCTTTTCTCTCCTGATTTTGCTTTGCTTCTCTTCATGTCCGTAGACTCTTCGCGTTGTGTGGTGGTATGTTTGTGTGTAACAACGGTACTTTTGCTGCAAGGTTGGAAGGGGCGGGCGTCGAGTGTGTTGTTTATCAGCTGTGATCTGTGCGTGTGAAACTTTTTCATTGTGCTGAAACGGGTGAGTGAGAGTAAGATTAGAAACAGAATGCCGTGTGCATGTATACCTCAGCCTGAAGACTGAACCACCAGACTTGCTCAGAGCAGGAATGAAGTACACGTAATATAAATTAGAGCGTGGTACGCTTGCGCGTAGCAGATCATGGTGTAGTTAAGAAGAAAAAAAGAAGCAGTGCTACAGTCGTACTAGACGCTGGAATGGCTTGTATTGGTTGAAATTTTCTTATTTTTCAGATTCAAAAATCTGTTTGCTCTACAAAGACGATGAGTGCATCTAATCAGGTAAATATAATTATATGCTTTTATCCTAGTTATCTGGCTTATAGTTTTTTTGCCTTTTAGTTCTGCAGCGCCATGGTGATCGTTGAGAGGTGTTAGCACGGAAGACAGAGCGGGAAAAGGTTCACGACAACTATGCGGTGAGGAGGATATCAACGGATTGTGCATTTACAGTTAGCGGGTGAGCACACGCTGTACCTCGTAGGAGAACCTGGCCATGGGTATCGGAGAATGCATATCGTATGCCGGAATCGTGCTTGGCCTTGAACACTGACTCTGCTCGATCACGGGTTCCAAATTGGTCATTACGTTACCGGCGGCTTGCCAGCAATCAGCATTGGGTGTTCTTTTTCCGTTCAGTTCTTCCTACCGTCCTGCTGTGTATAAAGTGCCTTCCATTAACAGTAAGTTTGATCAATCATCATTCTACACAAATTTGTTTGCTTTTATTTAAGATCAATTTTGCATCTTTTAGTCTCCCGACAGCAATGGTTGCTGCTAGCACGGATTATGATGGTGCTGTTGCTGAAGAGGAATGTTGTGTTGCCTGGTTGCACTGGACAGGATGGTTCACACAGTGTAGTCAATCTCCTGTTGGTGTCGATTGTTCCCTTCGAGCCGGAGGCCCATCCCGGCCGCTCAGTGCGATAGTGTTAGATGCTAGAAATACAAGATGTAAATATAAAATGGTTACTTTACATGTTAATACAGAAGAGGCGATTATATAGGTTATAGAATTATGACTTTTACTTACCAATAAAAACATGAACGAGCGCAATGCATCACGTACATATTGCCCAGCTGAAACAGGCAAAGAAATGCTCCAGTGGGGACGACCCCATTTATGTCCGGAACATGGTCGTCGTGAAGGTTAATGTAGTAACGGTATTTGAAGGCATATCCTGAGCCGATCCCTATGACGATCGAAAGATCCGCAGCATCCTTTCTTATTGACGAAATCATTGCCTGCACAAATTGCTCAAAACAAATCGCACGACTTGAAACCTAATAAAATTTTCCGCAACATTTATTGGCGGAGAAGATAGAACGAAGACGATCGGGTTTGTCAACCTCTCCCTCTCTTCTAACCAAATCACGCATTAACTCTTACCCCTTCTCCATGAGCAGCCAGACCAAAAATCAGCGATCAAAGATACAGGGCTCGCCTATTCACTTTGCGATGCGAACGGCATATTTTGTACAAAGTGTTTCAATTTGTTATATACATTTTTTCGACAAAACCTACCGTCTTGACAATAAAATCATATCGAAAACCATGTGAAAGAAATTGAAGAACTAAAAACACTTCGGGATTGAATGAAAATACTCGAACGAATTGAAAAAACAATAATGACGGTATAATATATGCCGTTCATATCGTAAAGTAACGAGACAAACCCTGTACGAGTGCACACATGCCCATACACATATTCACCCAAACAAGGTGAATTTATAGGCGTAAGCGAGATGGGTATAATAATAAAAGGAGAGCAAAATGTAAACATTTAGGTCATCATGAACCAAACTCGAGTGTTTGACAAATCATCCATGAGTGCGAGCGGAAGAGGTGTATAAATAGAAAGAGAGGGAGATATTTATCCTCTAAAATTTCCCCTTGGGGTACGGTGTATCTATCCCACACTACCGGGGGGAGAGGGGGGGATTTTTTTTATTCCTGCGAATGTCATTTTCGGTGCCGCCAGACACCGCGCGACCAAAGCGGGCAACGAATTTCCCTGGAAAACAATTAAAATAGCAAACCACAACGCCCTTCATCAGTAGACTGTCGGTATATCAGAATAAAGGTGCTGGTCACCAACCACACCAACCAACCAAACATTCACAATCAACCGCATCACAGCGTGTGATGGAAAGAGATGGTGCCATCGGTGGACGAAGTGAAGCGAAACAAATCAAATTAACGATAAAAAACCCCCCGTCACATTAACTGTGATTTACGAGCAATTTCGTGCGTGCAAAACGAGTGAAACCGGACCGGAGAATAAAGGAAAGGAGAAAGCAGATTGCTCACTCTACCCACACCAACACCGCTGTGTATATTTTCCGTGAGCATTGTGGGAGGGTGTATTGTTACTTGCTTCTTCTTCTTCCGGCTTCCTTCGGAGAATCCGGAACAATAGGAATCCGTTCGACGTAGTTTGACGTAAGCGCCGACTGTCAAACACGTTCCATGCGCATATTGTTTTCCTTCCAACTGCCGTGTGTGTGTGTAAGGGTGTTTGCGCGTGTGTATGGTTGCCCCGTCGGTTGCTTAAAAACGCGTGATTTGTGCATCCGTGAACAATTCCTTTTCCCATCTTATTGTGCGTGCGAACTTCCACACTCACACACCTTCGAAAAACAACCGTTGTGTTTGTATGTGTACGGTTCAGGGCACGCGAGCGCGTGTGTAGTTGTTATCGCTATTGTTTGTGTTGGAATAATACAAAACAAACAGTTAAACGGCACCATACACGGAAAAGGTGGCAGGAGTCCACTTGGGCTGGTTTCTATGTGTTTGTGCGTGGCAATAAAAGTGTGCGAAAGGTGACTGCCAGCGGGTAGCCATTGTCAATTGTGCCAAGGACAGGACACCAGCAGATATCCTTCTGCCTGAACGGCACGACTCCTGCCAACCAAAACATCGTTCAACCACCCCAAAACGCTGCGTGTCGGCAATCAAACCCCCCGTGAGGGCCGGAACCGGAAGCCTCGAGAGCGACACGATACATCACACCTACACCTCCGCAACTGGCGCACACCTCGGAACATCGTGGCTGCTTACCGTGGCGGGTGCAGCGATCAGTTAAGGCTGCTGGTAAAGTAGCGTGTACCGAGGGGCCCAGGATACGCCGTTGTTGTGGTGCGCAGCGAAACCAGAGCAAGCCAGGTTAGTACGGACGATGTGTTCCCTTCCCTTTCTGGGTCGCCTTACCCTTGCGCTGCTCTTCCTATTTTAGCCCGGAAAAGCCGAAATATACACGCTTGTCGATCGTGCACATGCAGTACTAACCTTCTGCTGTTGTTATTATCGTCCTCGAAAGAAGCATACATAGGTGAGCGTGCGAGAGAGAGAGAGAGAGAGAGAGAGAGAGAGAGAGAGTGAGAGAGCAAGCATGCTGATATACTTCAGATTGCAATTGTAATGCTATGTGCATCTTGAAGCGTCTTGACGGCAGAATTACTTTCCCAGACCGCAGCACGCGCTACGGCCGTGTATGCCGAACGCAAGACACTAACCGCACTTGAACCATCACGCTGGTGTGCGTGCGTGTGCCCTTATATATGCGTGCTAGATCGAGAGTGCACTTTCTTGCGGCAGCAGCCACTCGGAAGACAATAGATGGTTGAGATGCAGCTACGCACACACAGAGATGCGTTCGCTGGACGGAAAACTGCAATCGGGAACGACCGAGAAGCAAAACCCGAACGCGAAATGCACATACCAAAGTGCAAATGCGAATGTACCTTTTCTTGTTCGCCACCCATCGCCAAACCCCTTCCCAACCCACCCACCCAAGCCACCGACAGTGGAAGAGGGAAGCTTTATTTTTTTTTTCTCGCAAATGTCCATAGGACAAAGCAATCGTGTTTTGCAAGTGCCCAGTTCATTCGCCGTGCAAGATGGGTTCGTGCACTGTTTGCCCCTCTGAACACACTCTCACGGTCTTCGGGTGTTGAACCGGAGGGATGAAGGAGGTGGTGTTGTGCTGAAACATCGATCGAGTACAGTGGGATAGACAGTGTGACACCCACATCACATTTGGACCCACACACACATACACACACACACCAGCGCCGGGAACACTTGCCCCATTCCCAGCGAGCGAAGCAACAGCAAAAAAGAAAGGGCCAACGAAAGAGGGCATACGGGGCTATGTATGGAATAATAATGCATATTATAAAAGGGCAGCACACACACTCACACACATACACCCATGTGCACAAACAAAGGGTTTCTCGCGCAAAACCCAGACAAAACCTTCCTGGTCTGCAGCAGCAGTACACGCACGCACCCGATCGAACAACCAACCCGATGCACAATATGGATATTGTTGAACAAAAAGGGAGCAATTTAAGGGCGGCAATGTTCGTTTTTAATTTGTATAATTAGCATAACGGTTCCTTATGGAGAGGGAGAGAGTAGATGGGGGAGATAAGTTTAGAAAAAGTTAATATCCGAATAAAACCGAATGACCGAAGATCAAATCCCATCCAGACTGCTGCCTCCTCTATAAGCGGCACTGACTATCCAGCTACGGGTGCAAATCAAGTCACTGAGAGCCAGAAATTGGCGAGCCCGAGTTTTTTTTCGAGATTGTAATCCCAAAGCGGAACAAGAAACGGCTATTGGCCGGCTTTGCTTCAAAACCCAAAATTCTTCGGCGATTGTTCCCCATGGAGATAGTTGGTGGGAATGGGGAAAGGGGGTCTGAAAGGTGGAAGGGTATTCTGATTTCTTAAGGATGCCAATACGCGGTTCCAACCCCCCCCCCAACCCCTTGCTTCTCCGCCCTTCACCCCCTCGCGTCAACAAACACGACCCCTTCACTGTTACTGCTCTGGAAGGCAGGCGTGTTCTGTGATGCAATTATTAAACAACTTTCGTCATATGTATGAATTTCTTTTCACACCATCCTATCTTCGTGGGGGTGTAGAAGCGGCAGGGTGAGCACCGGGGTTACAAGTAGTTCAAGAAGGGGGTTGTGAGTTGGAAGGCAATAAACGATCGAGCGCGACGACGACGATGTCCGAGCCCGAAGATAGTTTATGCTAGCCTACAACAATCCGCGCAAGGAGCGCACACCATAGTTCTCAACACACACACACACATACGCGGTAGGGCAAGCGCATGACCTCAGCCGGCGGGTAAGAACGCCGTGGGGTGGACGCGGTGCGGAGCGGCGGGGGTGGTGGAACCAGTGGGCGGGGAAGGATGGCTGGAACACACAAAACAGCCAAAGACGTCGTCGGCTTCATTTCTTCGCTAACTTCGTGCGGAAGAACAACGCGCTGTCGTCTTCTCCTGCTCGGCTGTTGTTGCTGCTGCTGCTGCTGCTGCTACTACTGCTGCTGCTCTGGTGCGCCTGTTGTGTACTGTGTGTGTGTGTGTGTGTGCGTGCGTCTGTTTTGTGTACCATCATTTTGTTTTTTAAATTTAAATTTGCGTGCGTGCGAAAATCGCGGGTTGCTTTTTTGGTTTCTCTCCCATTTTTTTTGAATTCTTGTTTTGGTTCCAATTTCGGTGGCCGCGACGATACCGGTTGTGTCCTGCGAGCGGACAACGGGCTACGCGCGTGTGTTTGTGTCTGTGTGTGTGTGTGTGTGTGTGCGGTGCGTCCGTGTGTCGTGAGGCTGTGTTCCTATCGGCATTTTCCATCTGTACAACTTGAGGCGCGTATGCGGAGGCCTGTCAAGGAGAAGAGGGGAGGAAAAGGTGGTCAGTTAGGGGTCAGCTTACTTTTCAGTGGTAAATTGCATTTAAAACACACGCTCAAATTACTTCTTCTGACACTTTCAAATCTTTGCAAAAAAAAAAGGAAAACTTTTGGAGGTTCTTTAAAATTTCGAACAGTTTAGCAAAGAGAGTCTTTTCGCTTCATATTTAAAAAAAATTAATATTAAAGGCTAGTAATAATTTTATAAAGTAATTTACTAAAATTATTAAAAAATAATTAACCCTAAAAAAAGACGCCACACTCCCAGTTCTTCTCACTAGTGAGGCCATCCGCATTCGTCATTGCTGACGGATGCGAACAGTTACAAGTTTGAAAAATTACATAAAATTGGTTGCTGAAAGCGAAATTGGTTACCGAAGCGAAAATTCAAACTAAAAATACGTATGCTTTACTTCAAAATTTGACTTTGAAAATTTCTCCCAAAAAAAAAACTTAAAATCCAAACGGCAGGCACTGCAGCGTCGCACCGCACACAAGAAACTAAAAAAAAAACATAGAAGAAAAGAAGAAAAGTAAAGTAAAGTAAAACTTCGAAAGAAGAAAAAGAAGAAGACAAACCCGCGAGATTGAAGAAGAAGAAGAAGAAGAAGAAGAAAGCAGGAAAAGGAAAAAAGAAAAGCAAAGGAAAAGCGAAAAAAGCGCTAAAGCCATGTTCTCGATTGAATCCATTTTAAAGTCTCAAATCTCACAGAGGTAGTGTAGCACGTCCCTGGTTCCGTTCCAGCGCACAACAGGATATGTTTTTTGTGTTTCAAAGCCGTCGAGCAAACTTGATGAGGAAACTGGTGGCCCCGGGGCGGGTCATGATTAGTATTGCCGTTTTGCAAAAGTTTCAAACGACCAAAGAAGCAATCGAACGCTGTCGAGGTGAGGAAACCACATCAACAACAACAACAACCAACAACAAGCAAAACCAATTAAAAAAAAAAACCTCCCAAACGAACGAAACAACAGCAACAACTACAGCAACAGCAACAACAACAAAAAAGAAAAGAAAAAGACAAGCACAAGCAGCAACCAGTATTGCGCAAGCAGCAAAAAAGAAAGAGAAAAGAAGAAGTGGGGGAAAGATGGTACGCAGAAGAAGAAGGAGGAGAAGAAACAAAAAGAAGAACAAACGCGAAGAAGAAAAACGAAGAACAAAAAAAAAAGAAGACCAAAAACAAAGCAATGCACCATCTCTTACGGACTAGTCCAACAGAGTTGCAAAGCAAAACAGTTAAAAAAACAAAATAGAATTTTAACTGTTTTCGAGGTTGTATTTTGGGGCTCAACTTTGTGAGCAAAAAAAAAAAACCTACGTCGAATCTAAAATCTTGAGCAGTTAATCGGCTTCGGTAGGTTAGCATTGGGGTGGCGAGAGCTGGTGTGAAAATTGTGATTTCCACTGGTAAGTGGTTTTTTCGCGTGGCAGAATGGGCGGGCGGACGGGTGGGCTCACGGAGAAGGCTAAGGGCAGCAGCTAAAGGCTCACCCTCAAGAAAGTTGCCCGCATTACACGCGCGCGCGATGCACAAACCGAAGCGGTTAGTTGTTTAATAGCAACTCCCGGCCTCCTCGGTACGGGGATGGTCCCGAATGTGGCGGAGGGAAGGAAGAGCGCACCAGCGAAGGGAAAAACGGTGGGTTTGTGGGTGGCCTAAGAACGCATCCGGCATCGGCGCAGTCCCGGTGTGTGAGTATGCGTATGCGTGCGTGTCGCTGTGTGTTTTCTGTAGCACTTTTCCACCACTGCAACGGACACGCAGGACACAGGGATGGGGAAAAAACTGTCGATTTTCCATGTACAACAGTTTGACTGGTGAGTTAGAAGGGGGAAGAGGGGGGGGGGGGGGGGGAGGTGGTTGTGGGTGAGCGAAGGAGGTGGTGGTGGTTTCCTTGGCGGGGAATTCCTTGCTTCCTGTCCCCGTCCTTCCGCGGGTGCGGGAAGGGAGAGTCCGCGAAGGCCCGAGGAGAGCGGACATTGATAGTTGTTGCGGAGCGCGCACTATTATTAAACAACGAACGCGCTCTTCGGCGGGCTCAATTAACCTCTTTTAAACAAATCACGGACTCGCCACCAAATCAGCCCCGATGCTGCAGGGTGGAGCTCGAGCTGCCGAGAGTCGAGCAGGAATTGGAATCGTCTTCGCCTTTCAACCACTCCAGAGGCCCGGGAGCGCGAAAAATATTTCGCACCTTCCTTTCCACATTTGGCCGGGGGGAAATAAAGTGTGTAACAGATGTTGGTTTACATACGGGCTCGCGTACCGTATGGAGGGAGGCCATTATAATAAACATTAAACACTCTTCCCAAAAACCGCACCGCGATCAACCACGATCGAGCGTTCTATTTTCGAAATGGGGGGGGGGGGGGGGTTGGGGGGAAACATTTTTTGTAACCTGCATAAATAAGGTTCCGGCGCACCGATGTGTGTGCATTCAGGTATGCAAACTGCCTGCAGCAAATGCAATAATGAAGCAAATTTATTAACGGTAAGCTATGGCTGCTGCTTTAAATGGTCCTCGGAACGCTTCACCGTCAGTACGCGTCCGTTAGCCGTGTGCGCTTGGTGAGCAGTCTCCCCCCGCATCCTGGATCACGTCAATGTTCGATTCTCGATTGCAGTTGGTGGAGGAGCATTGCTGTGTGTGTTTTGTTATAACGGGGAGGGGGTAAAACATTTTGTTGTTGCTTAGTTTCTCAATTGTGTCGTCGATTGCTGTGCGTTGTTTATAAAAAATAAATAGGAAATGATGTTTCAAGGATGATGATGCCCCTCTATAAAACGGTTGGTGTGTTTGATTGCTCGCGATTTCCAGAACGACGATTAAAAAAAACTCCCCGGTGGGAGGACAAGAAGAGAGAGAGAGAGAAGAGAGTGCATCTCGAGTGTGTAATTATCAGCGAAAAACCCTCCCTCCTTTTCAAACTCCACTTCACTCCACCATCACCTTAGCAGCGTTCGCTTCCATGTATACACACGCTCCATATGCCGTTCAGAATCTCCTCCTGCGCGATCTCTCTCGACTATAATAATAATATGCCTTTTCCCGGTTGTGTTCATCGCTCTCTCTCTCTAATATATATATATTATAACAAAGTTGTAACCTTTCTAATATCCGCAACGTGTCAAGTCGAACCAGATTAATTAGCCGGGAGTTTGCGCCTGCCATGCTGCTCCTCTTTTTTTCTTCTCTTTCTCTCTCTCTCTCTCCTTCTGTTTGCACTTTCTCTGTATCTATCTCTCTACACACGGATCGACTACTCCACCGACTGGCCGCAGAGTTAGGATGCAGATACAGCACGTCCGGGATCTGTGCGCGGTGCCAGGGACGGCAGCCGAACTCAACTGTACCGGCGACATCCTATCCGTGCAGAACCTGCTGCCGCAGCTAGCGGCACCGGAGAACAAGCCGCACCAGTGCCAGCAGTGCTTGAAGAGCTTCTCCTCCAACCATCAGCTGGTGCAGCACATCCGCGTGCACACGGGCGAGAAGCCCTACAAATGTTCCTACTGTGATCGGAAGTTCAAGCAGCTTTCCCATGTGCAGCAGCACACCCGTCTGCACACCGGTAACGTCTACGCACGGGATCGTTGCGGATGCAACTGTTGCGTACCTTACGTTGCGCTGCTGTCCATACGGAGTAAAGAGAGAGAGAGAGCAAAAAAACAAGTAACAGAAGTGTCTACCGAATAATCCTCAGAAGTGTCTAGAGAGTAAAGATCACTGCCAGACGCTGCCCTAGGTTAGTATGGGCCGGCGCGCAGAGCGGTAAGAGAGAGAGAGAGAGAGAGAGATGTAAAGGGGTGGTAAGTATGTATGGGGTACAAGGGGGAGTCGAGGTGATGACCGTTGCACGGCTTCCTGAAACAGGGTGACAGGGTCACGCGAGCGACAGGTGAGGTTATCCTAGGTGTATAAGACCCGCTGTCCTTACCATCCTTCACAGGCTTAACAACCATCGTCACAAGAACAACTGCGAACAAAGTACAAATGGCATTCTATAGTGTATCGCGGTTTAGTGAACATACCCAACACACACATACTTCGTTACCGAAAGCAACACCAGGACTGTCCTCGCACAGATACCTGGGACGCGCTGTTTTCTGTCGAGTGGTGTGATGTCCTTGTATTTCTTTGAAGCTAAATAATCTTCCCGCCCACCGAGACAAACGACGCTAACCGTATCTTCTTATTGCTTTTTTCCGGGGGCGGTGGGTTCAGGCGAACGCCCGTACAAGTGCCATCTGCCGGACTGTGGCCGTGCTTTTATTCAGCTTTCTAACTTGCAACAGCATCTGCGCAACCACGATGCGCAGGTCGAGCGGGCCAAAAGCCGCCCGTTTCACTGCAACCTGTGCGGTAAGGGCTTCGCGACCGAGTCCAGCCTACGTACGCACACGTCCAAGGTAGGTAACGGGCACACTGGCGGCAAATCTGCAACCTGGACCAGCAATCATGCTTTCTTCGTCTCTAATTTATCCACCAGGAGCTTCAGCTGCATCTGGGCGTACTGCAGCAACATGCCGCCCTGATCAGCAACTCGAACAGCGTCACCTGTAACGTGTGCAGCAAGATCTTTCTCGGTGTCGAAGCGCTCAACGAGCACATCAAGTACACACACAAGGAGGTGGCAGGTATGGGTGAGCACTCTGGTTTTGATAAAAAAAATTTACGATGCACGGTGAGGAGGCGCGAGCCATCACCTATTTCAATTGATTGGATTGAACTCCACTAGCTGGTTGTAAAATCATAAACGGACAGTGCGGTGTCATTGGCACTATACGACGTAATAAAATTTTATGAGTTTTTCTGCGCCTTGCCCACATATATCGGGGAGGTTTTTTTTATGGCGAACATTCAATTAAACATTGGTAATGTCGATTACCTTTTGAATGACTTCATCTGCTCTGGCGCAACAAGCTGCTCCTGACGAACTTATGTATATGGCTTATTTTATGCGTTTTCACCTACAAACACACGTCCTACAGGCTTACAGTTATGCTTAGCGGAGTTCGAACGAGCTCCAGAATGCAAATTAACTTTTAAAATTGCATGCCATAATATTGAAGGCACCTATTTGTTTATGGGAGTAATTTCGTAGAGTGACATGTAGTGCATGATCAGGATCACAGACTCGTTGTCCATCCAATTCGGGATGTCGCAAATAACTTCTTGCGCTCTGCAAACACATCTTGTTGATACTGCCTTTCTTAACATTTTTATAGAGATTAAAATCTTTCACATCGAATACGTTGAAGCTCCAGCAACGCAGTTATTGCTATGTAGAATTCTGGTACAATCTTGCAGTTCTAGCTATTGCTGGACAGTTATGGGTCAAGTGTCCAACTTTCGTCCAAGTTTGATAGCTGATAGTCTCTTCCGCTTCCAAGCAATTTCTCAAGTTCAAGATACGTTTGACATGCGAATATCTGTCCAATTCGTTTGATATCGTTGTCCTTAGAAACTCGGTCTTCCCAAGCTAACGATTCTAAACAGGTATGTAAGTAGCAAAACGGCCCTACTGACTTGGACAGAAGAATCCCCAAAAGATACAAAAAGCTCGTTCGTTTTGTTTCAAATTTGATAGAGTCTCCTTCGTCAGACTTCTTTTTCTCCTTGAGAGCTTCCTCAAGGTCCTCGGCTTTAAGAAAATTTCTTCAATTTCTACTTGGTCCTATATTATCAGGATTTCTTTCGTTGAAGTTTTAATCTGTTCTGGAGATGTTCTTGAACATTTTCTGTTTGATACTCGTACAACTCTTAAAATTCCGGCATTGCCGTTTCGTCGGGTTCTTGTTGATATTTATGCAACCTTTACGAGACCACGTCAAGGGTGAAACACACAGCACTTTAAATCGAAACGTTCCCCAGATTGTCTCATGCTTTTTCTCACACCTTCCTCACCAACAGTGAAGCGGCGTGTCGCAAACCATCCGTGTCCGATGTGCGGGAAGCATTACGTCAACGAGGGATGCCTGCGGAAGCATCTGCTGACCCATCCGCGCACACCGACGTTCCGTTCGAATCTTCAGATGTGGCCATGCTCGGTGTGTCAGGCTGTATTTACGCATGAATCCGGTACGCGTACCAGCCATAAGGAAACTCTTTCAACTTTGCCTTCTAACCAAACCGATTGCTTTTCAGGTTTGATCACACACATCGAGCACATGAAGATGGATCCGAAGCATCAATTTGCCGCCCAGTACATGTTTACGAAGGCGGTCGTTGAGCAGCGCGAAAAGGAATCGGCCGGTGGTAGCAGTATGGTCGGGATGGGCGGTGTGCCCGGCTTACCGAGCTCGATGGTGACGGTGAAGGAGCTCACGCACAACAGCATCTCGCCGCTCAACTACTCGGAAAACTCGTCCACGATGGGTTCGGAAAAGAATGGCGAAAGTGCGGGTGGTGGTGGTGGTAGTGGTGGTGGTGGAGGTGCCGGCGTGGGTGGTAATGGAGCTGGGGGTGGTAATGGTGGTGGTGGTGGTGGTAGTGTGGTTGGTGCGACGGGTTCGGTGTTCGATAACCATCGTATGCCCAACCACCCGCACGGTGGTTTACCTTTCGGGGGTAGCGGGGGCACCAACGGAGGGGGATCCGTCGGCGGCAATGGTGGTGCGCTCGGTGGTGCGAACGGCGGCGGCACGAACGGTGTTGGCGGAGGCGGTGGCGGAGGAGGTGGCGGCGTTGGAGGCGGAATCTGTGCCGGGGGCAGTGCGTTAGATAACAATAATAGTCAATTTTCGCGCATGATGATGATACAGGAGCCGAAGTTCGAGCCGGATCTGATGCTGAACGAGGGTACACCGTCGGCGGTGCAGGCCGCGGTCGTGAATCTCGCGACCGCGATGCGCATCGGCCAAACGTTCAAGAGCAACACCATGCACGGCGGTGACCTGCACGGTGGTAACGCGAACCTTGGTCCGTTGAAGAAGAAAAGTAATATGCTTAATTTTAACGACTCCAAATACTCACTAGCTAACCGTCAAAAATATCCTGTGGCGTCTACAGAGTCGTCGATCGGTCAGAACCACTGTCCCGCTACCTCGGAGACGGCGATACGGATCCAGCAGGCGGAAGCGATCCTGCGCTCGCAGGCGGAAGCCGCCTTGCGGCTAGCGGTGTCCCAGGCCCAGGCCGTCGTCTCGTCGAACGCGGGTATCGGGAACGGTGCCGGTGGCGGTCCGGTCGGTGGAAATGGGATCGGTGGTTCCGGTGGACCGGGCGGACCGGTCGGTGTACCGCTCGGCGGTATGTTGGGCCATCACAATCCGCACGCGCTCGTTACCGGGCGGAACTGCAACGAGGACGCACGTACCGGTCCGAACGATAACACTAGCTGTGGCCAGTTCGATCCGACCGGGGAACATTTGCGGGCAGCGATGCGCGAACATCAGTCCCAGCAGCAGCAGCAGCAGCAGCAAGCGAACGATGACTGTCACCCGTTCGCCCACAGTCCCGTACCGCGCAACGGGCTGGACCTTACCGACGAGTTCCTAAAGAGTGAAAATGTGCTGAAGGGATGAGAGTAGATGCACCGTTACCACCACTACTAAAGCACGAATGCGATTATTATCTACCGTGTTTGAATGGTAGTAATAATTTTGAAGGTGCATTAACCGGTGGGAGACCTTAGGACGGAGGACGTTCGAGGGAAAGAGTTGGTCGGGAAGCGGTCGCGCGAAGCACAGTAGAGCGAGCACGGGAACACGGAAGAACTCGAATGTTAATCCTAACAACACACTTCCGGTTCCGGGTTGACTCGGTACCCCGCGGATTCGTCCGACGACGACGATAGCAATTCTCATCAGATGAAAACATTATTTTTTTGCAATTATTGTAAACAAAACAAAAACTTTTAAGACTAAAACAAAAGAAGCCCCAAAACAACCGAACGGAAGCGAATGATGAAAGAAGAAGAGAGAGAGAAGAAAAAGCTAACTAAAAACACTAATGAGATAGAAAGTAGAAGATGAAGAGGAGAAGATAGCATAACAACAAACAAATAACAAAATGAATGATGAAAGGGACTCGATGTGTGAATTAGTAAGCAAAAACATGAATTATATATGTAAAAAAAAAACAACAACAACAAAACACAAATAAACCGACAGGAATCCCCTTTTGCTGCATTATGCCACACTCGGAGAGAAACACGAGCTCCGAGCTCTAAAACAAAAAAAAGAAAAATAGTTTTTAAATTAAATTTTTAATTAACAAATGCGAAAGAAAGCGTGAAGCAAACAATAGTGTTGGCCGTTCCGTTTCGAACCTACAAAGTTCCGACCCCTTTTTTTCAAAATAGTTCCGTTCCGATACTTTCGTTCTTTTTCGAACCGATCCGATACCTTCGATTCCGTTCCGTTCTTTTTTTGTACTGAACCGACATTTCCGTTCCCTTCCATTCTTTTTCGTACCATTAGCCCTCCCCCCTCCCTCCCCTCCGGCAGGTAACTTTAAATAAATTCAAATAGGTTCTTTTGCACCCCAGCAGGTTCACGTTCCGTTTCTTTTACAAAATGAACCAGTTCCGTTCCTTTCGTTTTTTTTTTTCAGTGACATTCTCAACACTAGAAAACAACACACAAATACACGGCCGGGTACGTACAATTGGGACGCCTTGCGTCACAAGAATAATAATAATAAGATTTCACTATTTATTGTACATTCCGTTTGTTTTTCTTATAGCAAGTATTGGATAGGTTTGTTTTTGTCTTGTTTTGTGCTTGTTTTTCCATAATCATTCTGTCACCATTTTGTGTCATTTTTTTCTTTCTTTCCTGTTAATACTTTATTGGCGTTTCTATTGTTTTATCCATTTTCCCCCCATCGATTATGCACCCTCTTCTTCCGTTTCTTCTGAAATCGTCACAGTTTTGTTTACTTTTATAAAAAAATACCCTTATATTGTACTTCAAAAACACCAGAGAAACAACCAGTTTGTTTTCATTTCATTTTGTCTTCTTGTCCGCCATCTTATATGCAGCAATGTTTTTTTTAAATGATATATTCATTTCTTTAAGTAACATGTTCGCCCTCTCTCTCTCTCTCTCTCTCTCTCTCTCTCCCGCCTTCCCAAAGATACGTGACGTGGTCACTAATAAGGTGACCGTTGGATTTTCATCTATCTCAACTTTTTGTTTCTTCATTAGTGATCATTGCTCACTGGATGAACAAATACATCCGGGAGGTCCCAGATAATCACTTCCCAATCCCGCTCCCACATTACTATGCACCATCGAGTTAAATTGTGTAACATGTGTCTGTGTGTGTGTGTGTAAGCTGCCGTAGCATCCATGAAATCAGGCTAGTGGTGTAGTGGCGCACAGCGGCTACTACTGGTACCGGTCGCCACCGGTCGATGATGGAGCCGACTCGAGGGCGGCCCCGTGCCATTAACTCTTGTTCCACTCGAGCGTGGACTGGAAGCTGAGTACGCCGGCATTGGTCGGCAGGTTGTACAGCTGGTTTTTCAGGTACATCCCGTTGTAGGACTGGTCGACGGCGGCGGCCGCCGCCGCCGAATAGCTGTGGTGCATGTTGGCGGCGGCCGAGTAGGCGAAATGGTTGTACAGCGACTTGTCGTCTGAGGTAGATGCGTGCGGGAAGCCGGCATTGGTGCCGAGGGTGGGCACCGTGCCCATCAGATTCGTGGCCGACCCGTCCGGTCCGCTGCCGACGCTGCCGGCGGACCCGGCACCACCGCCACCAGCACCATTCGGACCGACGGCATTGGCACCACCACCGCCACCGTTCGGAAAGGACAGCTTGAAGGACATGGCGGCCGGCGAGATCTGTTGCGGTGGGGCCGGATGGTTCGGGGCGGAGGGTGACTTTAGTGCGTCCAGGTTCTGGAACGAGGGTTCCAGTGGGTAGGTTTTGCTCAGGTAGTTGCTGTTCGAGTCCTCTACGCACATGTTCGAATCGTACACGTGCGAAACGAGCGGTGCGCTAAGGTTCAGCGAGCAGGATGAGATGGATGCGTTCTGTACGGCGACGGCTGCGGCAGCGGCGGCTGCTGCTGCGGCTGCGGCCGCTGCCGACGAGCTGCCCTCGGATACGGCTTGGGACCGTTGTTTCTCCTCTCTGCGCCATTTTGCACGTCGGTTAGAGAACCATACCTGTGGAAGTGGAGATGGTGTCAGTTAGTTCTAGGTGAGGGTTCCTGTATTTCAGCAAAAGATGAGAATGTTGGCAATGTCTATTAAATATTCTGGTGAATTCTACAACATTCAACAGTCTCATTAGTTCAAGATATAGTTGGAAACTGTCATAGAGGATTTCATCACGAGAAATCAGATCTCCACCATGCGGCAAACCTAGGAGGAAATGGTAGAACAGTATCTCGCGATGCATTGAAGTTCTGGTCAAGCTTTAATAAATTTTTGCAGATACGTGGTAAGCTCTCAAGGTTCTAATCGAATCTCTAGAATATTGTGAAGTTCATTTAAATTAGCCAACCATTTTCTGCATTCTAGAATCGGCGTCAGGAACGTCGCTTTGATTATCTCCGCTTCAAATAAGTGTCAGAAAGAGATATTCGATTGACGAGAAAAAACCTTCAAATAACACAGAAGTTTTGCTCTTGCCTTATATCTGGTTGGACGCTTCATAGACGTTATTGATTAGTACGGCCTCCACGAACATTTCCTAAGGATCTAGCAATCTTTGTGCTGCGAATATAACTAGCCAGACTCTGGTGGATCTCGGACATCGGACAGAAGAGGCGTGCTAGGCCCATATTGAGCTGGATTGATAGTGTTGACGATAACTGATTGGTAGAAGAGGAGCTAGTTGATTTGTCGTGTTGTCTGGATATACCGCTGTAACACCCGTTAACACTGCAAAATTAGTACTCTTACCTGAATTCTCGCTTCCGGCAGGTTCGTTTTGGAAGACAATCGTTCACGGGAAAACACGTCCGGATAGTGCGTCCGCTCGAACTCCTTCTCGAGAAACTCGATCTGGTCGACGGTGAAGGACGTCCGGTTGCGCTGCAGCTTTCGCTTCAAGCTCAACCGCTCGGTATCATTGTCGACAAACACTTGCTTCGTACCCTGCCCACCAGGCCCCGTCCCCGTACCCGCCCCCGTACCGGGCACCCCCGTATCGAGGTTGGTGAAGCAGTGCTTGGCGAACGGATTCTTCCCATCGTCCGACATTGGTTTCACATCGTTCACGTCCGGTCCACCACCACCGCCTCCACCACCTCCACCACCACCACTACCACCACCCCCAGCCCGGTTATACGTATCGTTGATGCGCAGTACCGATTCCGCACCCTGCATCGAACGGCAGCTGTCACCGTACTTGTAGTGCAGAAAGGATGCATCGTTGAGCGATTTCCCCTGCAGATAGCCACCAACGTCATCACTCAGCGTGTCCGAGGAGTGCGGTTTCTTGCTGAACTCTTTCTGGGCGGCCAGATTGCGCAGTACCCGGTTGATGGAGGAAACCTGAAGATTCAGCAAGACATCAGTACTAGAACAATCCGAAAATCCTAACAGGCAACCTTACACTCGGGATGTTTTCCGGCGTGCAGATACGCTCGTTCAGCAGCTTGTCCCGGATCTCCCAGGCGAAGATGTTCGGGCAGTTGTTCTTGAACTGTGAAATCTTGTTGACCACCTCCGGTGTGGCGACGCGTGGTTTCGAACCACCGATTGCTCGCGGCCGGATGCTACCAGTTTCGTAGTACCTGGCAGGATAATACGGTGATAAATGTTAGGCAGCAGAAATATCTCCTCGATTCAACTGTGCTTTGCTTACCGGCCGAGAATCTTGCTGACGCATCCATTGGACACCTGAAGAATGCGCGAAATATCACATGGTCGGGCACCGGCATGGGCCAGCTCCACGATGCGTTGGCGTGTGGAATCAGGCAGAGGTCTACCGCCAACGAATATACCTCCCAGCTGATTGACGCCGCTGTGGCCTACGGTCGCGTACGGTTGATTGATGGAGGTGTCAGATCGTGAAGCATCAGAAAAACCAAGGTTAGCATTAGTACAGAGCTACTTTAATGTCAGGCTAACTTAACCCCAAAAAGCCCACGAATATATATTATCCTGTGATAGAAAAAAAAAACTTAATATATAAAACAAAAATTGCATAACATAAGAGATCTCAGCCGGACAAAAGAAGTTCCATTAGGTTTGGTTCAGTAGCACGTAACAGAAACACATGAACATAAACACGACTCAATCAGGGTATAATTCATTCGATTACCTTCGTTTTTGTACTCCATGCTGCAGTAAGTTAAATTTGTTTCGAGGATAAATGGGCAAAGAAAGTAGGAAGGAAAGGAGAAGTGAACATTTGTTAGCATTTTTGTGGTGGTTCAATATCAATTCGTGCTGGTTTACGATGCATTATGCGAAAACGAACAAAAACTCCCGATCATGGGTACCAAATCGTATTTTAATCCACATATCGCTCACGGTCGCCATCGGGAGTATTTATATATGGCGCACACACGTGCTTGCCCGTGGTTGCTTACTTACGTGCGGTGACAGAGCGCCCGTTAAGTACGAACGCTGGACCATTTTGAGCGCACTTTCGAGGCTGCAAAGTTTAAGCGGGAATAATTTGGATAAACGTCAGGTTTTTTTGTTACAGTACAAATCAGAAAGACCAATGCCACAGATGACACTTCCTGCAGTTGGGATTGAAAAACAAGCATATCAACCGCCATTTTTGATTGCTGTTTTTTTCTAGATTTATTCTCTAGGCAAACATTAGTTTTTGTTTGGAGGCTTCAGCAAACATTCTTAGCATTTGCTATATCAGGATGCCATCTGTTTGGTTTGTAACACACTTGGAGGTGTAGAGTATGTAGAGATAAAGTCATTAGGGCTGGAACCGTTTCCAGCCGTTTGCTATCACACCTCTACTTGGTGGACACGAGCAGTACGGGTGCAACTTTGGACGATCAAAAAGAACGCTCCGTTTCCGCCAACCGTGTGCTGTGCTGTGTCAGATGAGTTCGAATTTGAAATCGAACGCATGTGCAGTGGTGTAAGAGTCCGTTTTTCGGGGGAAACAACACAGGCGTTGTGATTTCAAAATTAGCCGCCGTTTTAGCCTAAAAAAATGGAACTAAACGGTTCTTTAGCTTTCAATTCCAGCCGATACTGGATGAGGATTTGGGTTTGAGAAAGAAATCCCCATTCGGCTATTCTCATTTTTTGTGTCACCATTTAATGGATTTGCTCAGGAATCTATCAGGAAACCAGTTGTAACGGCATTTTCACCCATATAAATCACCTTTTTTTTCTGGCCACGATCCTTACTTTTGCTTTTCCATTACAGCTTCAGCAAATCATCGCTACCATCTTCGGCTATTTTACGCCAATTCCGCCATGTAATGTGTATTTCGTGGAATAAAACGTGCGACATGCGCTAGATAATTTGACGGGAAAAACCGTTTTTCCCACACACGTTCTCTCTCTCACACACACAAACACATACACACACAAGATGTAAAAAAACGAGACAGGGTAGCCATCATGCCATGGCGCATTCCTGCGAGATTCGCTACCGAACGCCAAGCCAGCCAGCCATTGGAGCTCTAATCGAATGCAAATTGAACGTGAAAATCAGTCATGCGGAAACGTGGCGTTTCGGGACGATTTTTCACATTTGGCGTGCTTTTGGCGGGCGGCAAACGGATCGTCCCGGTGCCGAACGGCGGCCCACACGTCCCGGTAATGGAATAATCGCCGAAAATACGGTTTGTTTATGTTTCTGCACATTCTGTTTACCTTGCGTGTATCAGAGCCATTAAATCAAATCCACACCAAACTGTACACTGGACGCAGTGGGATGCTGTGCGCAGGGGAAACCCTGCGCGCGGTGCACTGTCAAAGCCCTTGCCGAAAGGGGAGGTTTTCTTTTGTGGAGGTTTTGACGTTTTCTGAAGGAGGTGCGATGTGTTTAGAGGGGTGAGTTTGAGAGATTCGATGCTTCCAGCACTTGAACGGTTGTCCAGGGCTGGAATGGAGATGATTCAGCGCGAGATATTCGCCTAGACTGAGCGTTGCAGTTGAGTTTCGCATTATGTCGCCGTCATATACTTCAGAGATTTGTCTAGGTCCAATCTAGGTCCGACGACGATGTTTATATGTCCAGAAAAATCCATTTTAAATCAATTATACTCCTCTACCGAACAAAGTACACCAAGTACAATAAGCCAATATGGGGCGTCGTGCAGATGCTAAGGATTTTAAGCCGCAGAGTCCTTTGGTCAATTTTTGAATGGTGTTCTGAAGAACAAATTATAACATCTCGAACTACAGCAACTTCTCGTTGAGCATACAATGGATCACTTGATCCGATCGAGTGCAATGGATAGGGGATTTTGTTCCGATGGAGAACAACAATCCTACAAAATTGGTGTTCTACCGCAACCCGTAATGGTCGACGGCACCCAAGAGATCTACAGAATTTTAGTGCTTTTAAGCGTTGGATCGAAGCAGTCACTGACTGAGTTCATTGGTGAAGTTTAATTGATCGTGTGATATCTTGGAACGTCTCCTGCTATCCGACAACCAATCGCTTCGCGTTTTTTTACCTGTTCCAGAAGTCCTCGATAATGTTCAGGAAATTTCTGGCAGACGCAACTACGGCGTCATTCCATATCTGTCCATGTGAACTCCTAAATAAGATATTACGGGCTGGGTCATCTAGTACCATATTTCATGACTGAAATAGCTCTTCAGTTTTAGGCAAGGCCTGGCTTTAGGAGGTATTTTAGAGGCAAACATATTGTGGCATGTTGGTTAGGAATTATTTAAATTATTTTTTTAAAAAGGTACCTGATCAGGACCGTCTCGTCGTATGCTAGACCGACCCTCTAGCTAAGACTATGTGAAAGGTAGTCAAAAATGGTGACAGACCGAGATCTCTCCAGGTTAAAGCGGCTTAAAAAAAAGCCAATTCATTATCCTGGCCTTGTCTAGCTATCGCATCAACGTCATCCATAAAAATTCAAAAATTCAAAAAATCCCCATCGCACTTTAGCACCCCTGCCAGTACAGCTCTTTCAACCATTCACCGTAAACGTATTTGACACGTGGTAACCAAACAAAGGCCATCCCTTTTTCGCTGTGCGTGTATGCGTCACGGCGTTGTGAGTGCAAAACCCTTTGCTGACCGAACGAGAGGAAAGAAACGAACGCCAGCGAAAAACTGAGACAGAAAACGGTGGCGACAGGGAGCGTTCCAAGTCAAAAAGGAAGAAGAAGCAGAAGAAGAGGTGATCGAAGCAGCGAAAGGCAAAGACGGCCAGCACGAATCAACAAGAGTGGACAGACGGGCAAGATGTGCGCCCGTGTTTTAAGCAATGTTAAGTGTAGGCTAACAGTAAAATCGTAAACTATCGTAGATAAAAGCAAGTAAGGTAACTATCGTACCGTTTTGGGTGAAAGTTCAGTTACATTCAGCAACATTTGTGTGTCGTTTCGTGGGCCAATTCTTTTCACCTATCCCCCCAAAGCCAACTGTGTATGAGTGTGTGTGTGTGTGTGTGTGTGAGTGTGTGTTGTCTGGAGCAGTTGTTCGTGGAGGAAGAGGGTGGTTCGTGGGGAAGGGAGAGCAAGGGAAGAGGCAAAACCGCCGTCGGTCCTTTTTACACGGCCGATGACGCGCCGTACCAGTTTGTGCATGTTTTTTGTGGCACCGCTTCCCATCCGTTTGCCTTACCGTCACCCGCTTACCCGTTACCCACCCAGTACCGAACGCTGGTGTGTATACGCAGCGGACGCTGCATTCCTGTTTTTTTTTTTCCCCGTTGGTCTCTCCTTCAAACCACCGTTTGCGTGTGATTGTGTGTGGGAGGGTTTTTTTTCTTCTTTACTTCACGGGTTATGAAAATATGAGAGAATGCTGCACGCCCTTGGGCCGGCGGTGCGAAAGAGAGGGGTCGAGCGAGCGAGCCATGCACGGCTAAGCGCACCGAGGTGGAGCAAGCGAGATGGCAACATACGGGTCTGGCGCCTGCGGTTATTATGCTGGAATGAGGCGGTATTGCAAGAGAAAGAGTGCGTGCACTGCTGCTCTTAAGACTGAAGAAATTGGTACCATGGTGGTTGTCGTGGTGTGCGTGTGAGTATGGCAAAGTACTTGGTAGACTGGAGAAAATTTTTTTTCTCTCTCCCTGGGATGTATGATTAATGCAATCACTTCGCAAAATTAATCCGTAGCAGATCCGTTTCCGGGCTTTTCTTTCCAAGGTCCCGGCGGCCGAAACATTGCCCGCAGCAGGCGGCCAAGCGTACGGTGCCGCTAAACACAATTGTTGAGCGCAAGTGTTGCGGGCCAGCAATAGGCAGCATTTGCTGCGTAGGTTTGTTGCGGGTGTGTGCGTGCGTGCATCGGATCTCTTTGTCGTGTACTCCTGGTCCGTGGCAAACGGTGGTACACCAACATTTGTAGGGCTAGCACAAGCAAAAGACAACCAGCCCGCTCTCACTGGACGGTCCAACACACATACACACAGAGAGATGTGCTTATGCTCGCGAGCATACTGATGTGTGCGTGTGTGTGTGTGCAGAGAAGCTCAATACCCAGCGAGAACGCGCAGACTTTCAGTACCTAGTGTTTCGTGGACGCACGCAGATGCGAGTTTTACCGTGTGGCAGAGCTACCGCAAAAAAGGCCCAGCATAAGCACCCGAACAGTGCCAGCATATAAGCAAGTCCGCCAGCGGCCATCATCGCGTACGCGACCGTGTGTGTTTTTGTGTTTCCCAAATTTTGAACGGGTTTTGCCTGGTGCGGGGAAAAAGAACAGTGTCCGGACAGTTTTTGGTTGGTGAACAATTCGGAACGGCAGTAAAGCTCCTACGGTCGCGGTCAGAACCCGAACCAAACGTCAATCCCCTGGTGTTCCCGTAACATCCAGTAGAAACAGTGACCAAACGTGCCCCCGCGTATGGTGTTGACCGGAAGCCGCACAGCAAGACAAAAAGGAACCAAGGCATACACACACACCCGGCGAGCATCGGTGTTGCTGCACCGTTTGGTGGCAGAAGCGGCAGCACCAACAGCAGCAGTAGCAGCAGCCCTTCGGTCGCAACACCCGAGGCCGCAGCGGGAGCAGTAGGAACCGCAATGAAAGCATAGCACCGGATTTAGTGCTTTTCGGCAGGCTGCATCTGTTACGGAAGGTTTGTCGAGACGTTGGTTGGGTGGGTGAAGGTTCTAAAGTGCTCTGGAGATTCTGGATGTATGTGTACCCCCCCACCCCCGGTAGGGGTGGCGTCATTCCGGATCGGCCATCATACCGGTTCCCTCGCCATAGCAAGTTTCGTTCCCAGTTTTGTTAAATATTTTCCTCCTTGAAGGACTTTGCTGAAGCATATAGAGAGGTCAGCCTTCCGAGGTCTTACCACGATAGGACCAGGGGTGAATGCCAAACCGGGGTGGAAAACTATCCAACTCCGTGGTATCAAAAAGTCTAGTAAACCTTAAGATGGCCGGGCATAACCACGCAGGACGTTAAGCCCCAAGTAGCTTGAAGCATTCCGGTTTCTGGCATCCTCAACCGAAGATCAATAAGACGCGCGGGGCATGAGCTTCCGAATCACTTGGAATCGTCCCCTTGGATCGCTGGGAGGCAGATGCTTTGTTTCTTGGGTACCGAACAAACTATAAAACTTGACGTAAGCCTGTAACAAGCGCGAACGTGTTCAAACAGAACCTTCCCGGCTCGAGTGCAACACCCTTGATCGCGAAAGTGTTGTGTTTCTTTCTTCTACCACCAGGGTCATAATGCAACTCTGCATGACAAATCATCGACCGGAATGTAAAGCACACACATGTGCGTTGTTTGTGTACCCAGCGCAAATCAAAGAGCGATTGAAGCTTCTTTGATCTTTGCTTGCTTCTATGCAAAGTTTATGCTCTGTTTTTTTTCTTATGTTGTCATTGCTTTGTGCGAAACTCTGGAAAGAAATCCTCACTGGATGCTTCTATCCTAAATGTTGCATTTGTTCGGGAACAAAACTGGCGTGTACTCCATTGACTGGCTGGTGACTTTGGTTGTTGCTCAGGGTATCGCACCGGGGGGAAAAAATATGTCTGTGTGTGTTTGTGTGTGAGTGTGTTTATCCAGAAATCAAACAGTTCTTCAGCTCATTCCTTAAGTATCTTCCCGTCTGGTTTTGTTGTTATTGTTGTTGTTAATGCATTTGCTTCGCCTCCGCGATTGTTCCTCATTTGCAAATGTTCGATCTTTGGGATGGATTCAGTGGTATTGCTGATGTCTCTTCACGAAAGTGTTCCCAAAGTCAGTGTTACTGTTGGTTGCAGCAAGGGGGAAGGGTTGAGGTAACAGAGGGTAGGGGCAGTGTAATAGGGGTGGTATGGTATTGCATTTATGTGCGTGGACGGGCGCGTAGCCCTGGTTTGCAGACACACCATGAGAAAGAGAGAACGAGCAAAGGTGAGAATGTGAGCGAAATGTGTAAAGTGTACTGAGATGTAAGAAAAGCGGCCGAAGAGGAACCCCGCGAAAGCAAGGAGAAGAAGGCCAACCAACCGCCCCAAAAAAAAAAAAACAAAAAAAAACATCGTCTCTCGCGCATACAGACATACACGAACACTAACACAAGCACACACATATTACATCGTATGGCGAAAATGGCAGCCTCTCCAGAAGTTACTTTGGCTGGTAAGGCTCCCTTTTTACTGAAGACGCGATACAGAAGAGAAGTTTAAAAAAAAGGCGTGATCTCTCTCTCTCTCTCCTGCGATTCTGTGTGTGTGTGTGTACGTGTTTGTAATTGTGTATTTTTATGTGTGCAGAATATGGTGGACAACAGCGTTGGTTGCATTACGGTGGGCGCACTTACATCCCTTTGGGCCCCGACTTTCGTGCACCACTTTACAATGGCAGTCGATGTGATTACAAAGAGGCAGCTCTGAATGAATCCCCATGAGAACGATCCCCGGCCGCTATCACCACAACCCGCGCTGGGAAGAAGTGTGTGGAAAATCGTGAGTGGAAAACAGGCGAAGAGAGCAAGAGAGCGAGAAGTTGGTAGTTACTTCCTTACATCCGGCGCAAGACAAAATCCAGGAAGTGCACGCGCGATTGGGACCCCCGCCCAACGGTGTGTGTGTGTGTTAACTATTTAGCAGCACCTTATCGGGAGTTTTTCTCGCACAAAATTTATGTTATCGGCTAGAACATGAATCAGACATTGGCGAACACTTGCTGCTTGAAACAGAAACGATCATGCATTAGGTCATCCGCATACATAGAGGATGACTAAAAATTCTCAAAATTCCGAATGGGACACCGAGTTCGGCTAATGTCCGTGAAATTGGTTTTAAGTTCTACAGTTAAAACGCTCCCCCGAAATCCAGTACACCATATGGTTCTGGTTCTTCCATAGCGCGGATCGAATTTTGTCGTTTGAGGGTGGCAATTGCGTGAGCGTGTGCATTACTAATCCGCTAAAATAACCCACCACAGCGCTTCGCCCCGTACGCATCCCGAGTTATCGTCCGAAGTCGCGATACGATACGGATGAGTTCACCATATCATACAAAAATGTGCTCTGCCCAACAACTGGTTGCCGTTGTTTTGTGCACGAACATGCATTGGACACTTGCGTCCGATGACGAAAACGCAACCAACGTGGAATACGCCGTCCGGCACGTTCGTTCTCATTCGATTGGAATGCAGGCGGCGGCTTTCGAATATGCGGCGCGCGGAAGAAGGCAAGAAGTTAAACCCACTTAACGCAGCTGCTATCAACGGTCTACAATGAACCTAACCCTGCATATCAACTCCATCAACACACACGCACAGTGGTGTGTGCAACAATCAACCACTGGGAACAATGGGTTCCCAAACTCCTCCAACGTGTTAGCACCGGGAAGATAAAGAGGAGGATCGCCCGGTCAATCCCGACATCTTGCGACTCGGGAGATTTCTGTTGCTGGAGTGCGAAGCTGACGCGTGTAGAGAGCGAAGTCAATACATATTCCGCCATTTGTCCAATTAGTATTAAGGGTTTGCCGTAATTTTACAAGCCGTACCAATTACACTGTTACTGTTGAATACGCGGAAGCCATCTATTCTGGCGTCGTTTATCAGCTTTAACTTCTCGAGCGACTCGAAGGACGCAAACCACGGCCTTCGACACGATAGCGAAACGCCGGCATCGTTGTACTTGGTTCGTTACATCTCCGGCCGGCTTCGTTGTAATGCTGGACAGCATGGTTGTAACTCGAACCTCACGCCTTGTGAGCGTGCCCCGAGAATCCCGATAAAGGTTTGTCCAGTAAGGACAACCTCAGGAGGTCTTAACTGAGCAGGGTTTCTTATTCTCTCGCATATTATTTGGCTGATGCTGAAGATTTACGTCTGCTTCCTTGACTTTTGACTTGATTGGACTTAGATGGTGAATGGGATATCAAGAACTTCTTCTTCTTCTTCTTCTTCTTTGGCACTACAACCTCGAAAGTCTTGGCCAGGCATTTCCCGGTCTCAAAGAAGCCACACTAACTATCTCAGCTGTACCTTATGACCTTAATAAAAGGTTTGCCTCTAGCCTCTTGTGGGTCTCGTCACGTCACGAGAATGACATCAAATGGTTTTACTTCCTCCAAGAACGTGCCATTTATTCAGTTGTTTCTCGATTCCTTCCTCTCCCTAATTATCTGCTCTCCCCGAGGGACAGCAAGAAACAGTAACATCCATTATTACAAAATGGCATTACATCCCATCGACAGGGCATGGGTTCCCTTTTACGTGCCGGGGGTTAATTCCTTGGCTTGCCAAATGGAGAGACCGTGTGTGTGTGTGTGTGTGTGTGCACGCCCGTACACCACCGTAGCAGTACACCACAAGGCGCAGGCTGATAACGCCGCTGAACGCCATCATTTCATCACCGGGGTGGGTGGGATGGACGCGCGTGGGTGGGATTGGTACGGGTGCGTTGTAAGTTCCACCCTTGCAGGACGCAACTTACTGTGGGAAGGTAACGAATTCGGTGCGCATGCGTCCTTGCCCATATCTTGTCGCTGTTGCAGGCGCAGCTGGGGGAAAGGGTGGGATTTGGGGTGGAACCGGGAAGGCAGGCGGCGTTCGGTGGGGAACCATCTTTCCTGGTGGTTACTAGGCGCGTTACTCCTGGGTGTCCATTTTGGTTTTCTACTCGGTCGGTCGCTATCAGAGATTCCCTTGCCGCGATGTAAACCGCTCTACCAGCTTCGTTGGTGTATGTGTCCGTTGGGGGCGCTTGTGCGTATGTGTGTGCCGTTTACCGGGCGGCGACGGGTTGGAAATTTTTCCTCGCACCCATATCCTTCCCCGATGAATGAAAATCTGATCCGGTACATTTTTGTTGTTCTTTACTTTACTCCCCTAACCCGTTCGGTTTCCGCAGCGATCTTTAGCAATGGAGCGGTTCCAGCGCACCGGCGTCGTCCTCATCATCCTCATCAGCGTATTGGGCGCCCAACCGCAAGCCAATCACAATTTCCCATCGAAGGGAAGCAATGCCACAGACATTAGCAGTCGACTAGTTAGTCAAATAGTTTTTAATTCTACACTCAACCACCTGGCGGTGGACCGAAGCACCGGAAGTGTAAGTATTCTCGTCTTATAACCAGGATGGTTATAGAACCCGTCCCATATCAATGAATGTATTATTCTCTTTTCATCCTAAAAAAACAGGTTTATGTGGGAGCGGTGAACAAATTGTACCAGATAACGAATGACCTTAACATCTTAACGGTCGTGACTACCGGACCGCAGAATGATTCATACCAGTGCACAATACTCGAGTGTCCGGGCGGTGCGGTTAAAACGCCGATGGACAACGTCAACAAGATGCTGCTGATTGACAGCAATGCGAAGAACCTGATCGTATGCGGTTCACTGTTCCAGGGCATCTGTCACATCCGCAACCTGCACAACATCAGCATCGTCGAGCAGGAGGTGCTGGAAGCGGTGGTGGCGAACACGGCCAACGCCAGTACGGTCGCGTTCATCGCGCCCGGACCGCCGCTAACGTCGGCGGAAAACAACGTACTGTACGTGGCGGTTACGTTCACCGGCAATTCACCGTACCGCAGCGAAATACCGGCCGTATCGTCGCGCAGCCTTGCCCGGGACCGGCTGTTTCAGCTAGCTGCGAGCGCGGTCACGACCGGCACGCGCCTGTTCGTGAACAACTATGCGCGCGAAACGTACATCATCAATTACGTGTACGGGTTCAGCTCGGAACGGTTTTCCTACTTCCTGACCACGCAGTACAAGAGCAGCTCGCATTACGCGTCGAAGGAGCGTATTACGAAGCTGGTGCGCATCTGTCAGGACGATTCACACTACCATTCGTACACGGAGATACCGGTCGACTGTACGAGCAAGGACGGTACCAAGTTTAAAACGGTGAGCGCGGCGTACGTCGGCAAACCTGGGCACGAGTTGGCCCAGAGTCTCGAAATTACCACCAACGACGATGTGCTGTTTGCCGTGTTTGATGCACCGAGCTCGAACAAGTCAGCGCTCTGCGTCTACTCGCTGAAAGCGATCCGGAAGAAGTTTATGCACAACATCAAGATGTGCTACAACGGTGAGGGTCTGCGCGGGTTAGACTACATCTCGCAGAATATGCCGTGCATTGCGACGAAGCTGCAAACGATCGGGGAAGATTTCTGCGGTCTGGACGTGAACTCGCCGCTCGGTGGTGAGCAAGCGGTTGCTTCGCTGGCCGTCATCCTGTCGGAGGAACGTATGACCTCGGTCGCGGTGACGGCAACGTCCAACTTTACCGTCGTGTTCATCGGCACGGAAACGGGCCAGCTGAAGAAGATTGTGATGGAATCAACCACGTCCGCGATGCAGTACGCGATGATGAACGTCGACCTTGGGTCACCGATCCAGCCCGACATGTACCTCGATCCGGACAATGACGATCTGTTCCTGATGTCGATGTACAAGCTGTTCAAGATCCGCATCTACGATTGCTCCGTTTATACCACCTGCCATTCCTGCCTGTCGGCGAAGGACCCGTTCTGCGGGTGGTGCTCGCTAGAGAACAAGTGTAGCCGACGGTTCGAGTGTCAGGACAGCTCGAAGGATCCGCTGTCATGGTTGAGCTACAAGTCGGGCAAATGTACCACGATTACCAGCGTAACGCCACACCAGTTGCAGCGCACGACGGCCCGAACGCTCGAGCTGATCATTGAAAATTTGCCCAACCTGAAGGAACCGCTCGTGTGTGCGTTCACGTTCGCCAGCATGGAAAAGCCGATCATTACGAATGCGACGAAGAAGCGGAACGGTGTCAACTGTACCACGCCCCGGACGGACCTTTTGCCACAGATAGGATACGGCGAAAGTGAGTATTGGGTTGGGTGTGACTGCTTACAGGAGTTCTTTTTTGACATTTTTTTTCTCTCCAACCTCTCATACTAGATCATTTTAATGCTACACTGTCAATCAAAACGTCCCAGGGGCCGGACATAGTGTCGACCACGTTCACGTTCTTCGACTGCAGCACCCATCTATCTTGCACGCAGTGCGTATCGTCCAAGTTCCCGTGCGACTGGTGTGTGGAGGCGCACCGCTGCACGCACGATACGGCCGAAAACTGTCGCAACGATATACTGGTGACGGGGATCAGTCGCATCGGACCGAGCTACCGGTCCGGGCCCGGCTTCTGTCCGACGATCAACGTGACCGGCGACGGATCGGAAATCTTGGTACCGGCCGGTTCGAAGAAATCCGTCAAGGTGAAGGTACATATCATCGGTCAATTCATCGTGCAGACGCGCTTCGTGTGTCAATTTAATGTGGAGGGTCGGGTGACGAGCGTCAATGCACAGCTGCTGGGCGACACGATCTACTGCGACGAGATGGAGTTTACGTACACGGCCAAGACGTCCAAGCTGAACGCAACGTTTGCGGTCATTTGGGGCGGTTCGAAGCCGTTGGACAACCCGAACAATATTCATGGTAAGTTGCGTAATGAGATAATCGGTCCACAGTAGGTTAATACGGCGTTTGCTTCCTTTCACAGTTGTTATCTACCGGTGTCGGGATATGTCGGACAGCTGTGGTGTGTGTTTGGCGCTCGAGGAAAAGTACAAGTGCGGCTGGTGTTCGTCGTCGAACACGTGCGAGGTGGAGGATCAGTGTGGCATATCGGGCAAGGTGGAGGGACAGAACAAGACGGACTGGTTGAACAATCAGCAAACCTGCCCGAACCCCGAAATCCACTCGTTCGACCCGAAAACGGGCCCATGGGAGGGTGGCACCAACATTACGATCCGGGGCATCAATCTCGGCAAAAAGTTTGACGACGTGTACGGTGGGATCAAGATCGCCGGCATCGACTGTATGCCGTTCCGGGAGCTGTACGTGCAGACGAAGGAGATAGTGTGCAGCGTCGATGGGCCGGGCGTTAAATCGCACCGTTCGGGGCGTGTGGTGGTACAGATATCGGACTTCCGCGGTGAGTCGGCGAACGACTTTGAGTTTGTGGATCCGGAAATCGAAAACTTCGAACCGAAACACGGCCCAATATCGGGTGGGACGACGATCAAGATTATGGGCCGGTATTTGAATACGGGCAGCCGGGTGCGGGCGTTCCTCGATCAACATCCGTGTGAGATACTGAGTACGAACGACCGGGAGGCAACGTGCAGGACGACGGCGGTACCGAGCCCGATGCAGGGCAAGCTGAAGATGGTGTTCGATAATGGTGTGCGCGAGCTGAACGGGGATCTGTTCGAGTACGTTCCGGATCCTTGGATTGAGCTGGTTTCGTCGGGTGAAAGCAAAACGGCTAAAGGTAGGTGCATTCTAACTGGCTTACTTTCATGTTTGGAGCATCTCCGTACTGTTCCGAACATGTTTTTTTTTTCAGCTAGTATCTAAATACGGGACTCGAGAGACGTTCTCGATTCTCGAGCTTAATCTATCAATAGCAAACAACAACACGACTGATTAGCTCGAAATAGAAATGTGAAAGCGTTGGATCGTGATTCATTTTTCTTGAACTCCCTCACTCTGTCTCTGCGGCACAGGCATTCCGGCCGGTGGTATCAAGATGGCGGTACATGGGCGAAACTTTGGCTCGATCCAGCGACCCCAGATCTACGTCTACTACAACGGACAAATCTCGCTCAACGAGTGTAACATCATCAATCCTCAGCTGATGGAATGCTACTCACCGAAAATTGATCTACAGGACGAGGATCCGTTCGGCAGTTCGGACGACCCGCTCACGCTCGAGTACGGCTTCATCATGAACGACGTAATGACCGTGCGCAACCTATCGTCGCAATGGGGCAGCTACTTCGAGCTATACCCAAACCCAACCTACCAACCGTTCGACGACGTAAAGTACTTTAACAGCGAGTATCTGAACATTAACGGACGTAACATCGACCGTGCGTGCAAGTACAGCGACGTGGTGGTAAAGATCGGTGACAACGGTATCTGCAACATTACGTCCATGTCACGCCAGCAGGTCACCTGCCTGCCGCCGAAGAACCCGGACGCGAAAAAGGTTCACGTGAAGGTGATCGTCGGCAATTCGCTGCAGTTCGACATCGGGTATATGGTGTACACGTCGGCCGGCATTTTGCCTAGCTTTAGCAGTAATGCGGTCACGTTTAGCGTGGTGGTTGCCATCGCACTGTTCTTCGTGGTGTTTGTCGCGCTGGCGATTGCGTACCGGAAGAAGACGAGCGAGAACAATCGCGTGCTGAAGAACATGCAGGAGCAGATGGATATACTAGAGTTGCGCGTCGCAGCGGAATGTAAGGAAGCGTTCGCGGAGCTGCAAACGGAAATGACCGATCTCGGTGGCGATATTACGTCCGGTGGTATACCGTATCTGGACTACCGTACGTACGCGATGAAGATTCTGTTCCCGAACCACGACGACCATGTCGTGCTGCAGTGGGAAAAGCCGGAACTGCTGCGCAAGGAGAAGGGTCTCCGGCTGTTCGGGCAGCTCGTCATGAACAAAACATTCCTGCTGCTGTTTATCCGGACGCTCGAAAGCAATCGGTACTTTTCGATGCGCGAGCGCGTAAATGTTGCCTCGCTGATAATGGTGACGCTGCAGAGCAAGCTCGAGTACTGCACCGACATCCTGAAGACGCTGCTGGCCGAGCTGATCGAGAAGTGCATCGATGGGAAGTCGCACCCGAAGCTGCTGCTGCGCCGCACCGAATCGGTCGCGGAGAAGATGCTGTCCGCCTGGTTCACGTTTCTGCTGTACAAGTTCCTGAAGGAGTGCGCCGGCGAACCGCTGTACATGCTGTTCCGTGCGGTGAAGGGCCAGATCGACAAGGGTCCGGTGGATGCGGTCACGCACGAGGCCCGCTACTCGCTGAGCGAGGAGAAGCTGATCCGGCAGATGATCGAGTTTAAGGTGATAACGGTGTACGCGAGCATCACGCAACCGCCGATCCTGTGCAACAACATCGAGATGATACCCACCAACACAGAAAACATTCCGGTAAAGGTGCTGGACTGTGACAGCATCGGGCAGGTGAAGGAGAAGTGTCTCGACACGATCTACAAGGCGATCCCGTGGAGCCAGCGGCCCCGGAAGGAGGATCTCGATCTCGAGTGGCGCACCGGTGCGACCGGCCGGCTCATCCTGTACGACGAAGACTCCACGTCCAAGACGGACGGCGAGTGGAAGAAGCTGAACACGCTGCACCACTACCGGGTGAGCGAGGGCAGCTGTCTCAGCCTGGTGCCGAAGGAGAGCTCCATCTACAACATTACGCTGCTGGGCGAAAAGTACACGGAGAAGATCCACAAGTACGAAACACTAAACATATCGAAGTTTGTTTCGCCGTCGCCACCGTTCAGCCGCGCGGGCAGCCCGATGAACGGCGATCTGCAGGAGAACAGCCTCAAGTACTGGCATCTGGTGAAGCACCATGATAGCGATGGGTCGAAGGAGGGCGAACGGGTGAACAAGATGGTTTCGGAGATTTATCTAACACGACTGCTAGCCACTAAGGTAAGCGTTTCATCGGAGCAGGTTTGGTGTAGTTCGTGATCTTTACTCTCTCTCTCTCTCTCTCTCTCTCTCTCTCTCTCTCACATATATATAGGGTACACTCCAAAAGTTTGTCGACGATCTGTTCGAAACCATCTTCAGTACCGCGCACCGTGGCTCCGCACTGCCCTTAGCAATAAAGTATATGTTTGACTTCCTAGATGATCAAGCACTCTTACATGGTATTACCGATCCGGAGGTTGTGCACACTTGGAAAAGTAACAGTTTACCGTTACGGTACGTTATGATGTTCACTTTTAGCGTTACGGGTAGAGGTTCTTGTGGGTCAGCTTTTCCAAAACAATTAGGGGCCGAGGTTCTATTCTCATCCGGACCAGTTCCCTCGTAGTGAGGACTGACTATCCAACTACGTGGTATCGATAAGACTAGTAAGCTAGAAATGGCTCGTAAGGCCAAAGAGGAAGAAGCTCTTGTTAGATACATCAATATCTTTATAGTGAATATAGGGTCTCTAGTATACAAGCAAAACACTTTCAGTTAACGCAAATACCTATCGAGGTAGTTGAAATTGAGATGGGGCAGTCTGGTGCTCGAGGCGACCGGGGTTCAAATCCCATCCAGAGACCGGCTCCCTGTACGCAGGACTGAGGACTCTTCTTATTTATTTATTTATTTATTTTCGATTATGACGGCTTGACGCCGTATGGTCTGAGGACTCTTCTTGCTACGGGTAAATTCACAACCACAGAGCGCCAGAAATAAGCTGCCCTAGACTTTTAGAGGTTATAGTGCCAAGGAAGTAGAAGAAGAAGATGAAATACTCTTCTTGATAGATAGATAGATTAAAAGTGACCTGCAAAACCCTGTAACACATTTGCTGATCAAATTGAAGCCAAGTACCCTAATGCTTTCTCTTATCGATCTACAGATTCTGGGTAAATCTCATTAAGAATCCTAACTTTGTGTTTGATATACATAAGTCCAACATCGTGGACTCTTGCCTTTCGGTTGTGGCTCAAACCTTCATGGACTCGTGTTCAACTTCGGACCACAGGCTAGGTAAGTGCCGTTTCGGAGTCGGATTGCTGCCTGCTAAAACCTGCAGCTAATGTCGTTCCGCGTCCTTCGTGCATTTCTCACCCACAGGGAAAGATTCACCTAGTTCGAAACTGCTGTACGCCAAGGACATTCCCTCGTACCGTGAATGGGTGGAGCGTTACTATAACGACATCCGGGACATGCCGGCAATTTCCGACCAGGACATGAACGCCATGCTCGCGGAGGAGTCCAGGGTGAGTGTAAGCCCGACCACGTTTCCAAGCCCCACCAACACCACCACCCGGCAGCCCGTCCCCTCTAACACCCCAACCCGATCTCTTGCTCTTCCCTCACAGTTGCACACGACCGAATTTAATACCAACTGCGCCCTACACGAGCTTTATCAGTACGCAGTAAAATACAACGAGCAACTGACTGTCACACTCGAGGAGGACGAGTTTTCGCAGAAGCAGCGACTGGCGTTCAAGCTGGAACAGGTGCACAGTATCATGTCCGCGGAGTAAGTGTGTATGTCTGTCTGTCTGTGTGTGTGTGTGTGAGTGTATTGTATGAAACGTGGTACCCCTGGGAGATGGCGACCGCCCGCATTCGGGTCGGGCGGAAGCAACATTCACCACCGTAGTGCGAAAAAGGGGAAAACAAAACACAACAAAAAAAAAAAAACAAACAAACAAACAAAATAATATATGTATAGATGGTAAGCTACCTGCATGGGACATTTTTTTTTTCGTGAAGAAACGAACGAACGCCGCACCTACAGACCTACAGAAACACATTCATAAGAAACAAAGCAAAACAAAAAATATAATGTATGCGATATTCATGTTGTGAGCAGCCCGTGCAGGACCGCCCCGGTGCGGTCTGACGGGGGATTAAAATGTGTGGTTAGGGAAAACAAACAAAAAAAAACAAAACATTCACATACACCAGCATCTCAAGGAACACAAACACACACACACACGCATACACGCATACCAACACATACACAAACACACCCAGAAACACACATAGTCCGTGTATGGCGTGTAAACCCGATTATATAAGATATAGGAAAAGAAAAGCAAATCAAACAAAACACGATGCGCCGCGAAGAGGAGAAACGAATAAACAAAAACACCCATCTTGTCTAATATACACACCGCGTCACGATATTAAACAAAAAAAAACAAAAACGGGAGACTGATACACAAAGAGACGGAAACTGTGTATGCGCAAAAAAATAAAGAAACACAACGCGGCTACAAAAACAAAACAAAAAAAAAACAACTCGAAACACACACACACATACACGCAAGCAAGACAAAAATATCATGTTTTTAAGAAATGTCATACATCGCTTTTGATTAATTGTAAAACGAAACGCAGCAGAAGAAGCAGGTGTGCATGTATGTATGTGTGTGTGTGTGTGTGCAAAATCGAAACGGGGTCGCGCAGTAGAACTCGGGGATGAGTAATCTCAAGCGAAAAGGGATGAAAGAGGGGAGGAAGGGAGGGGGGGGGGGAACGGGGGTATAGAGAGAGCGATCGGAGGGGGGAATTCCAGAAAAAAGGGGTGGCATTTTCGCGGGTTTAGCAGCGAGGGGTGGTGATGGTGCGAATCAGTTGGCGATATCGGCATCCCGTGCGTGCATGAATGAAAAAAAAAACGAGATAAAGCGAACGAGTAAGAGAATGAGCATACAAACACAAACCGAAACGAAGCGGCTAAAGGGGGGAAAGGAGTATATCTTAGGCATTTGTGCAGCCAAACAAAGCAAACAAAAAAAACCAACTCACACTTCTAATCATGTGTCCAGCAAAACGATTAAACAAAAAAAAACCGCAGTCCGACCCGCAAAACGCTTCTTGCGGCTATACATATATACATATATAGATATATATACATATACAGACACACCGACACACCGACACGTACTACACATGTACACAGACACAAAACGTACCTTGACTGCTAAATGGCCCGGATTCTTCCCGGAGTGTGTGTATGTGTGTGTATACTCTCCGCCGAACGTTGGCCAAACCGTAGGAATTTCGAGGCAGAAGGACACACAAACACAAACATAAAGAAACAAATACAAACATAAGCATGAAGTCACAAACACAAACACAAACACAAACACAAACACAAACACAAACACAAACACAAACACAAACACAAACACAAACACAAACACAAACACAAACACAAACACAAACACAAACACAAACACAAACACAAACACAAACACAAACACAAACACAAACACAAACACAAACACAAACACAAACACACAAACGCGCACACACAAACACAAAAACGCGCACACACAAATACAGAAACACACAAATACAGAAACACACACCCACAAAAACACACAAACACACACCCACATAAACATTCATCCACACAAACACACAAACGCAAACACGCCACACACACAAACACAAACACACAAACACAAACACGCACACCAAACACGCCACACACACAAACACCACACAAACACACACACACATACAAACACACTAAACATACAAACACACAAACACACCGCACACCGAAACACACCAAACACGCCACACACACACAAACACACCAAACACGCCACACACACACAAACATACATCCACACGAATAAAGAAAAACGCGAAAAAACGAGAAAAAAAAGAGAATCCAGTCCTGAATGTCATTTCCAAAAACGGTGTACCGTATAGCTCAAGAAAAGAAAACAAAAAAGAAAAAAAAGTCTAAATGTAATAAAAATGACAACTGTGTAATTGATGTGTTATAAGTTATTACTAAAATATAAGTCGATGATTTTATTAGTAAAAAAAAAAAAACACGTGCGATGTGGTTGTGAGCGAGTTTTAGTTAGCGTCCGAAGTTAAGCTTGTGCTACTGACGTGATCTTAGTTGCACACTGATTTACACTTGTTACACCTTAGAATTCCCACTAGATACTGAACCTCTCGTTTCCTAGCTAGAGCCGATCGTACCGTCAACGCTACAAGGCCTAACGTGTTCGTTCGACCAATCACGGTCGTGCTAGATGTCGTCAGCTATTGTCATCCAGGGCTGCTGAGTTTTCATTCGACGTCGAGGGTTGTCTTCCGTTTTGTGAACCTCGGTGCCTCGCTCCAGATTCCAGCGATGTTATATGAGTGTCCTGTCTACGCGATTGCTGTGCGACATCGTTCGAGTAAACCGTCGGTCGGTAAGCGTGGGTCCAAAGTCCGTCCAACTTCCGGTGCGTATATGTTCAACAAAACGAACGTTTATGTGGCTTACTTTCTGTTGTTTGTGTTTGATAACTATTCTGCTGAAGAGAGCTGTTTCTGTGCTACAATCTCGAGATGTCTGGTCCTAGCATTTCTGACTTGCTGCAACGTGATTGTTTTACATTAGCTGCATAGTTGCTGTATTAACCAGCTAAGGTTAAATAAAAGGTAAGATTGCCAGTAATAGCAGGTCAGAATATCTTAAGGTTGTAGAGCCAAAAAAAAGAAGAAGAAGAAGAACAGGTAGAAGAAAAAGTCAGGCCATTTATAGTTCCAGTACTCATCCGCTTGTGATACATAGACTCAGCCTGTCTGACGAATTAGTCTTAGTCGTGTTGAAGATTGAAGTGCTAAGAGGGATTATTAGCCTCGTGTGTGTGTGGAAAGACCCTGCCCGGTGGTAGATGCGCCATCGGCACCGGTCTTCACATGGCAGGGCTGGGGTTCCAATCTCATCCGGACCGTTCCCCCGCAGTAAGGACAGACTTTCCAACTACGTGGTATATCATTGAGTCTAGTAAGCCAGAAATGGCAGACATGTCGTTAGAAACTAGGTCGTTAGGCTAAGAAAGAATTAGAAGAAGTGTGGAAAGACAATGATGGACGATGATGAGCTCTATGAACTGTACCGTGATCATACTATTGTGCAGTGAATAAGACTCGCCAGACTTCGATCTCCGCGACGAATCTTCCCAGATGGTGCAGTCCGTTCCATACATGAGATAGGAGGCGTATGAAGCTCCTAAGTGGGAATGATTCTGACGTTGATACGTCCGTCAGAAAAGCTGGAATATTGAACACCCGACCATGAGCGATATTGAGGACCTCTGCAACAGGTCAAATCGCACTGTCGTTAGAGCACCTAATAAATAAATTAGTAGGCATAGGTACGGTCCGGTGGCAGAGGCGATAACGGCGCCAGTCTTCACACGGCAGCACCGGGGTTTCTAATCCCATCCAGACCCGCCTCGCGGTACGCAGGGCTGACCACTTTGCAACGGGTAAAATCAAGTAAAAGCCAACCTTTCCAGGTTGTAGTGCCAAGGAAGAAGTCTAGTAAGCCAAAAATGGCAGACATTCAGCCCAAGAGGTCGTTAGGTCAAAGAAGAAGAAGAAGAAGTCAGCGGATGAGTACTTGGGCGATCCTGATAGACCAGGTTTCTGCTATTACTGTACAGTTGTAAGCTCCTCAACGTATGGACACGAAGTCCGCAGTAATGCTACTGTGGGATGATTGTCACCGATACCCGAAAATGAAAACGAAAGATATCAGACATCACTCGTGATGTGTGTCGAAATCTATAAAACGAGGATCGCATGCTACTTACAGCAGTCTCCTCCTAAACGTTCAAAGTCTCTAATAAACAAATCAACAACAACAATAATCCTTCTAAACGTCGAACGGTGCGCTACACTGCTAAAAATAAAGTGAACTGTCTCAAACCACAAACAAAATAAAGAAGAACCTTTTGCTTTATTCTACAAGGGGGCTCAACCGGGATGGGACAGTGAATTCTCGAAACTCGAAAGAAGTAGACGAAAGTGTGTACAACGGCGTGCGCAATCTTAAGAAGGAAACGATGAAAGTGAAACTGTACGCCGTTTCACGTGTACTGTACGTGTGTGCTACGGTGTGCGCTCCTGAAGAAGAATAAAAGACGGCGACGACCAAAAGTGTAGAGAACACGCCACTGCCTTGTGCCAATTCATCAAAGGAGATTGACTTCCTGTTTATGTGTGTGCGTGTTGGTAGATTCCAGCAAAGAAGTGTGGGGTACACAAAACGTAAGGATGGATAACGAAGCTTTTGATAACGGCACTGGTAGACGAATGTACGCGTGGTCGGACGCACAAAGAAATGTGAGACACGTGGATTGGCGACGTCCGGAACGAAGGAAGAGCTGGCAGCCAGAATTGTTGAGTATGATCTGCATATAACCAGCCAGAAAGCGCTTCAGAGGCGTCCGAATACGCGGAAAATGCATCGAATACAACGCCTAAAAGAATGATCCTTGGTTTTAGCGATATTAAGGAAGCGTTGAACCCATTTACGGGAAAAAGTGACATGGATTGCCGATTTTGAGGATCGGTGCAAAGTATTCGATTGGGCAGAGCTTCATAAAAGTTCGAGTACGCAAAGCGTTTGCTGGAGGACCCGGCAAAAAGGCCTTTGTGAGGAGTGTGTCCAATATTACGACGTGGAAACAGCTTAGGTCAGCATTGCTAGAAGCGTTCGAAGAAACCGAATCGAGTGCTAGTGTACACGAACTCAAAAAGAAAACGGAAGAAGAAGAGTGACGAGCGTTTTCTAGAGTACTTGTACGCGATTGCCGAACTTGGAAGAAGGGGAAAGATAGATGAGGCTTCGTTATGCGAATACGTTGCGCATGGAATCGAGGACGTCCCGAGAAACAAAGCATGCCTTCTGCAATGTACTACCCTGAAGTAGCTAAAAGTACAGCTTAGAGTGTAGGAGAAATAGGCCAGGTTTCACGAGCACCAACACAAAGCGAGCCAGTGAAACGATCTGCTGCGAGAAGACGCTTTCAAGTGCGATTTCACGATCGGAATGACAATTCAAGATGTCATCGGTGCGTTTGTACGGTCTTGGCGGTAATGAAATTACGGCATTGGGAGAGGTATGTGTGTCAGCGATTGTGGATGGACAGAAGCATAACACCAGCTTTGCAATTGTTCCAGTGTCCGCGATAAATACGCCAGCGCTGCTCGGGATGGATTTTTTGCGAACGAAGAAATTCTCCATCACTAACGAAGGCGTCAAAAGATCGAGAGCATAGACAAACGATACGGCAATAGTAATGAGGACGAAAAAACGACGACGGAAGATGAATACGACGAACAGGAGAAATGGATGTGCGGAATCGAAGTGAACACAGATGAATTAGAAGTGCCCGAAACGTACCGTGAAGAAGTGAGCGATGTAATAGCTCGTTATAATCCAACGAAGATTGAGGCGGGAAGGAATGAACTTATCATACGAATGAGTGTCACGACAATCCAGTGTGTGCGTGCCGATTTGGCACCAATGGCGCGATGGTATCATACGTGCGTCGAGTATCCCGTACGCTAGTGCTGTGGTAGTAGTGCCGAAGAAGGATGGTACGCGTAGAGTATGCATTGATCTTAATAAGAAGGTAGTGCGCGATTCCTATCCTATTGTTATGGTCCAACCTGGCTCGGTAGATCTGTCACGGGAGTTCACCGGTGACATGCAACGGTCACCGGTTGATGTGTCAGTGCGATCTACCGAGAGGTCAGCGAACGAGCGTGATCGTCCACTGAGAGATTAGATTCGTCCTAGCGTCCGAGCGGTGATCTCTCCCCGATTGACTGTATGTGCTGTGTCTGTGCGTTTGATGTAAAAGTGGCGTGAATTGTATCCGTGTAAAAGATTCAATGTATAAATATAAGTTCGTTGTAAAACATATAAAACAAAACATAAAACCTATGCCTATTGTTCACGATCAAATAGATAAGTTAGTCGTGTGCGCGTGTGTATTGTACGTTGGACCTCAAAAACTCATATTTCCATGTGCCTATCGCAGAGCAAAGTCGACGTTTAACAGCATTTGTGACGCAGGAAGGACAGTACGAATTTTGTCGTGCGCCATTCGGGCTTTGTATTAGTGGAAGTGCATTCGGACGGTTTATCGATTGTGCACTGCACACGTAAGTGGATGACGGGACTATCTTAACGTTCGTGGACGACATCATCATTTCTTCGAAGGACGAAGAGGAAGGGATGAGATCCCTTAAGCGGTTATTCGTAATTGCAGAAAGGATTGGACTCAAGTTTCATTTGGAAAAAGTGCGCTTTTCTGCAAAGACGCGTGGAGTATCTGGGATACTCCATACACGAGGGCAAAGTGGAGAAAGTGAGAGGGTTTCTTAAGCCCAAAACAGCGAAGCAATGATGCAACGATTCTTTGGATTGATTAGCTACTTTCGAAAATTCGTACCCCGATTTGCTGAAAGAGCGCGAGTTACCGTATTCAACATCGGCAACATACAACATCATCAGCGGTACTCGACGACGATGTAATCCAACACCGCCTCGACCATGGGACGATCAACATTTCGACGCCTCAGCATTCCGGCCGGCCAACGCTGCTCCGACCGTGAGACCAGCAACCCGACGCCGGAACATTCCTAACGTCACGTGGCCGAACCAACTCCTTGGTGTGACCGTGACCTCCTCCCCTTCCATACCACTCCTATATCCATAACTTTAAACTTGTAAACATAAAAATAATTATTAAGTCAGTCTTAATCGGACCCTCCAGCAAACAAGAGGCGAATAAAGCGGATCATCCCCAACATAAAAACATTTTTGAGTTTTAACTCGCGCCCATTATCGGAGATGTTAAAGAAGGATGCAGTTTATCGTGTGAACGATGGGGTACAACGTGCTTTTGAAGATCGGAAGACAGCTTTATGTCAGCATCCGGTGCTCCGTATCTTCAAGCCTGGCTTAGAAACGGAAGTGCATACCGATGCCTAGTAAAGATGCTCTGGCCGCGGTATACTATTGCAGCGAGCGGAAGACGACGGGAAGTTTCATCCGACCTATTTCTTCAGCCGTCTCGCTACCAACGCTGAAAAGAACTACCACTCGTTTGAGTTGGAGGCTCTGGCAGTTGTGGAGGCTCTCAAGAAAGTCCGCTGTTACTTACTGGGACAGCGATTCAAGATCGTCACTGATTGTATTGCCTTCAAGCAATCACTGGCGAAGAAGAATCTTGATGCGAGAACCAGCCGGTGGATAGTGGCGTTAGCTGAATTTGAATACGACGTCGAGCATCGAGCAGCTGGAATGATTGATGATGACGAGGTAAATCAGGTGACTATTATGTACGAAACGGTGTAATTTACAAGGGCGATGGGATTTCAGAACGGGATTTTTGTACGAGAGGCAATGCAGGTGGAGATAATTAGAGAAGCACATGAAGAAGGGCATTTTAGTATTAAGAAGACGAAAGAGAAAATTGAGGCCGAATATGTTTAATACCTGGCTTAGAAGTAAAGATCAAAAATGTATCGCGGCTTGTATGAGGTGTATATTAGGAGAGAAGAAGCGTGGAAAAACAGAGGGTAGTCTGCATCCGATTCCCAAGGGAGAAATACCACTCGATACATTTCACATCGACCACCTTTGGCCCGATGCCATCTACAAGCAAGTCTTATAACTACATATTCACAGTGGTAGACGCGTTTTCGAAATTTTTATGGATATTTCCGGTTAAATCTACCAATGCTGGAGAAGCAGTAAAAAGGTTAAACGTGATTGCACAAACGTTCGGGTATCCAAAAAGAATAATTTGCGATCAGGGAGCGCTGCCTTTACTTCAAAATTATTTGAACAATTTTGTAAAGATAATACGATTGAGTTACATAAGATAGTAACAGGAGTTCCACGAGGGAACGGACAGTTGGCAATCATGCACAAGACTATTATTCCCATGCTGACGAAGCTTTCGTTAGAAAATCCGGAAGAATGGTTCAAGCATGTTGAGAAGGTGCAGACATGTAGAATTAGTTAAGATACTGGAGGAAGAAATCCGAAACAAATTTGCGGAAGAGCGACATGATTTGCGAAAAATTGCGCGTGAGAATATAGAAAAAATTTAAGACGAAAACAAGAAGCATTATAACCTGCGTAGAAAAGATGCGAAGCGATATAGAATAGGAGATTTCGTTGCGCTACCGGTGACACAGTATATTGTAGGTCGGAAGGTGAAACCTAGGTTTTACGAACGTGATGTTGAATCGTCGTTATGAGCTACGTAAAGTAAATGACGAAACGGAAGGCCCGCGAAACACAACGACCTCGGCGGATATGTTAAAGCCTTGGCCACAATCGAGCCGAGGTCAGGAAAGGCCGTGTGGGATGATTGTCACCGATACCCGAAAATGAAAACGAAAGATATCGGACATCACTCGTGATGTGTGTCGAAATCTATAAAACGAGGATCGCATGCTACTTACAGCAGTCTCCTCCTAAACGTTCAAAGTCTCTAATAAACAAATCAACAACAACAATAATCCTTCTAAACGTCGAACGGTGCGCTACACTATTAAAAATAAAGTGAACTGTCTCAAACCACACCACAAAATAAAGAAGAACCTTTTTCTTTACTCTACACTACATTACTCTAGGCCTAGTCAAAAAGTCTAATTAACGGCAGCGATCCGATGGTAGATGTGGTAGTGACGCAGGGATCTCCACATCATGTCAAGGAAATCCAGAATTGGCAGATAAGGAGTGTTAAAATCTTTCATTATCGCTTCCAAACAGAATCGTTGCACTAGACGTCTGCGAGGGTACTTCACCGATTTTAAAGTCTAAACCTGGGACATCGTATCCGTGCTACTCCTAATCAATTCAACAAAATTGAGGGTGAAGTTGAGAGCTCAGTCATCAATCTAAGAATCCATGCTCCAAGAGTCCCGGTAGCTCGTGTCCTTCTACCTTTTTTTTTCTTGAGGAATTCAGTTGTGCATCTCATTTACTTCTGATGCTCGTGGAGATATTGGACCTAGACGCTCCAAATCTAATATTGAGAACCGAAATTTAAATTTAAATCCCGAGATTGTCAACTTCAAACATCTCACTGACATTTCTGAGGCAGCAATTTGTATTACTGGGGACAATTTTTTTTCCCAACAGATGTCGCTTTGCAAACGAAAGGGGCTTGAAACGAAACGGTAACACTTGGAAAGCGATACGGATATCAGCTGGATGTTTGCAAAACTACAGAGCGCTTCTCTTCCAGGACAGTGTCACTGGCACATTCTAGCATGTGTTTCACTGTTTGTCACCAAACGTGGTCTTTATCATGCCTTCCCGATTTGAGAGACAGACCTTGCTGATAAGAGAGCCTTGGATAGCAAATCGAAATCATCAAACCCACTGTGTGCTCCAAACTTCTCCTCATTTCCATAATCTCCCCACCACTTCCACCAGATTTGGTTCCACTGGTTTGAAACGTCACCAGGGTTTTTTTTTTAACTTCTTCTGTTGGTGAACACGGACAGGCGCAGAAAGAGCCACGGGAAAAACACACAGCCTTCTCCACACACACACGCACGCACCCACCCACATACACACACACACACACGCAACATGACGTGAAAACGTCTCGATCTGTCACCGACATTCGACTGGAGGAGGACTGTGCGCGGCCGTGTTTTGCAATGTTTGCCTCCAGTGAAATAACGCCACCCTCGTCATCAGTGCTGGTGCACGCGAAGTAAGGACGGACGAAGGCGCAACCAGGACAAATAGCAATCAGCAAGCAAGGAAACGGGAAAATAACCAACCCCCCCCCCGGGTGCCCAGGAGAGCGAGTCCGTTTTCGACCCGCGCGTAGGCGCCTCTGCGCCATCACACACTGTTCCCGTTTGACGTGTGGCCGTGTCGTGACCGGAGGATCTTCTGCGGAGGACTCCTTTCGGAACATCCAGTGCAGCGTCCAACCACATCCGGGGTACGGTCGGCTTTCGGGCAGTGGTTTTGTTTTTCTTATTCTCCATCTAGAGCTCTGTCATACATTCTGCCTGCCTTCCGAGCGGATCTCCGGGCAGGTCTTCTGCCAGGTGTTTGCCCCCCCCCCCACACCGAGGAACCCTCTGTGTCACACCGTGTGAGGGAATGGCAGCCAGTAGTGACAAGCAAGCGTGCGAAAGAGAGAGCGAGTGAGGTGTAGGCAGTGTGACTAACCATCCAGTTGATGTGCACCGTCACAACGCGCACAACCAACATCACGATGTGTGAAGAAAAGCGTGTGTAGTGGCGTGCGTGTGTGTGTGTGTGTCTTGGCGATTGTGCAAAAAGCTCGGTGCATAATACAACAAAAACCGCACGACCGAAACCAGTGCGACATTTGTAAATATGGCGAAAGTATAAGCACCCAGTAAAGGTGCCTACTACTGCCGTACCCCTTTTTTTCCCTGGACGTGTGAGTGACAATTGGTGGGAATTTGTGTGTGTGTGTATTTTTACGTGTGTCTTCTTTCCGGGAAGGGGTGTCAGAAAAGCGGTGACCGTACCGACAATCGATAACTGGCCACCCTTCAACCTAATGCGGAGCATGGTGGGTAGAGGTGGCTGCGTCACCTCAACACCATTTGCCAACAATCAAACCCTCAAACCTGTGAAGTTGAACAGGAAGGACCACACAGTGCCATAGAAAAGTTTGCTCAATTTTCGTACACCTCCAACAGTCTCCAGCTCCAACTAGCCGGAGGTCCGCGGAGATATCTTCCGAAAACCATACACACACACACCCATACATACAAGAGAATCATACGCGTATGCATACAAACATTCTTGATTTGCGGTCAGGACGGGGTATCAAGTCTCTTCAAGAAATCTTCTGCCTCAAGGAAATATTTCACCAAGGTTCCGCCATTTCGCCATTCCGAAAGGTGGTGAAACAACGGCACAGGTGGTAGAATGGTCGGTGGATCTTCCCGACAGGACACGGGTACACGAAGCCTGCAGTGCATGCGCGCACTCACTCACCCACACACATACACCCACCAACATATTAATAGAAGTTCGATTCTAAAAATAGATTCTCCCACGGCCACAATAACATCAACAACAAAAACCAAAAAAAAAAAACACAACGAACCTCATTTTGTTCCAATGTCAAACGCCATGTTATTGTCCAAGTAACTGATTACGTTCACGGTAATAGCGGGTGCGTTATTAAATCTGTGCGTAGTAAGTGTGTGTTGGGACTCCGTGTTTACGTGAGCTTTAGGAGCTGATGGAGGGTGAGGTGTCCTGTCAAGTATCGCTACTACTTATCTACTCTTTGAGCTGTTGAAGTCGTGGAGTCTGAAGCGTGAAGAATTTCTCGCAACTTTGAATTATATCCTCGGGATATTGTGTACCACTTATATCTCGTCTTCTCCCACTCTCGCCCTCGGTCAGGTATGGACGATAACTGCTACGAAAGGTCAGCGCACACGAGTGATGGATTTACGCATGGCTACTACTGGAAGACAGGCAAGCTTGAGATACACACGGAAAAACTGCTGCCGCAGGGCTTCGAAGTGAACATGAACCACCATCAGCAGCTCGGCGGCGGTGGTTACGATGGTGACACAGGCCGCACCAACCACCAGGATTACTGGTCCCGACCGAACGACTACCATCATGGTGGTGCAACCGGTGGTGCCGGACCCGGTACGACCGGACGCCTTGGTACTGGAATTGGAACGAGCGGTCCCGGACATAGCAGCCTGAACGCGTACAGCCCAAAGTCGAAGCTGGGCAGCCTGTTCGATGGTCACACCACGGCGGACGGTGCGCTCGGCGGAGGTTCGGCTGGCCGTGAGCTTGGCTACGGGTACGATGACGATCACTTCCGTCCGACCGGGTCGTCCGCGTACCTGCCCCAGGATCCGGCCCACAGCTCACTGCCGAACGGTGTCGGCGGGGCTCGTACCGGACGCAAGCTGCCGAACCCGACCCAGCGCAACGGCAAACGTCAGCTGCCCCAGCCGAAGGGTGGTGGTGGCGGTGGTGTATATGGCAGTGCCGGGGACTTCCGGTCGAAGGCACCGGCCGTGCGGAAGCTGCCGATACCGCAGCGCAACCCGAAGTCCATTAACCCGTCAGGACCGCAGCCGCCACTCATCGATAACTTCAACATCGATCTTTCGGTGAAGGTGAGCATCCTCTTGCACGTTTCACGTTCTCTCCTACCTATCTCTCTCTCTCTCTCGCTATCTCGCTCTGTGTATGTATCTCTCGCTCTCTCCTTCCTATCTCTTTGACGTGTGTACGTCAACTATCGTTTATAATTTTATTTTCCTATCAATTTGGTTACGAACTATCCTCATCTGTCCACCACCACCACCCCCCTCTTGACAAGCCACCCCCCCCCGCCCTTTGTTAGCATACCTCCACCACCACCACCCCCTCAAACACATAAACTATATGATGTATCTCGCTTTGCTCATATCGGCATTACGCACCTCATCTCCTGTCAAAACGTCCGCAGCTCCGGCACATTAACGATTCTACTCCACCCTGATTAACTCCTCACAGCTCCTAATCCTTTCCCGTTCTGCTACACATTGCCGGCCATTTCATCCCAGACTCACAGGCGCACTCAAGGTTGCAGCAGTAGCAAACCAAGGGAAAGAAGAAAAAAAATGAAACAGAAAAGCAGCAGGAAAGAACATGGAAATCACTTAACCACCCACTGGCAAATCCTCATCCCTACTCCCTCCAATTTCTTGACCGAGTGACCCAAGGCTAAGTGCATCGTAATGGAATTGGCGTACGCACCGCCACAGTTTCTAGCCTGGGACGCTCGGGTGTCCTTCCGGACATCCTTCTCGTTTTTCTTTTGTTCCCATCCCCATCCGCTCGGCCGGTTCACGGCTCACGCAGTGGCTACTGCTGGACACCTTGGTCGGACCGGACGTGTCCGTCAGTTGTGTCGTGGCGTCCGGATGGGACTGTGGTTCCAGCATCCAGCAGCTGAGCCGGCAGTAGCTCGTGAGTGAGTCGCGAACCGCCTGGTGAACTCCACCTGCCTGAACTCCTCTTAGTTTTGGCTGACTTATCGCAAGAGTTTCTGTGAATGTGTGGTGTGTCTCTTACTCTCTCTCTCTATCTGTGTGTGTGTGTGTACGTAAGTCCCGTAGGTGTGCATCCACCGGTCTGAGGTGACACACACATATTCTCGCAACCACCATCTCCAAAGTTGGTCCTAGCAAGCCGGATACAAAACGCGATCGCGACACATATATCTCTCTCTCTCCCTCCCTTGTATGCTTTGAATGTTTTGTGACTTTTTGTTTGGTTTCCTTGTTTTGCGTTTCTGTTTTCTGATTTGCCAAACACCTCTGGAAAGGGACTCCTCTGTCAGGTCCCGCACCTATCTGAGGTGTGAACCTGAGGATACCTCAGCCTCAGATCGCTCCTCAACAGTTTCGTTTCTCAGTCTTTCTATGTGTGCCCGATAGCCTTCTTATGTTTGGTCGCGCCTCTTCTAAACCAGAGTTAACCTAGACCCTAAAAGAGCCCGACAAGAAAAAACAAACACATGACTACTAAACACTTCTCTTCTTGTTCTTACTCTGTTCTAACACTCCTTCTATCCTATTCTCGCTTTTGTTTTTTGGTGTGTTTCTTTGTGTTTTGTTCTGTATTATATACGTTTTATCTCTCACTCTCTCTCACACTCTCTCTCTCACTCTCTCTTTTCCTTTTCTCCTTCCTCCTTTCCTACTGCACCGGCACACACGTTCTTCTTCCGATGGTCTCGGGATGTATTCTGGATCCTCGTTTCGGTGTATCGTCCTCGACGGGGATCTTTGGGATCTTCCTATATGTTACCACTATCTGTGTGTGTTGTGTGTGTGTGTGTTGGTGCATTCTCCAACTACCTACTACTACCAATTGATCTCCCCGCCCCCTCGACCTTCAACACCCCCACCACCACCACCACTCCGTTCTCTTTTATCTCCACTCTTCGGCAGGCGCGCAAGAGCATATCCGGTCCGATCGACGACGACAGTCTGAAGCGCTTGAACTCGAACATTTTCGGTAACTCGATCAACTACTTTTGCGATCTGTCCCAGAACAAGGAGAACTTTATCACCACCTCGTCGTTCTACGTGAACGACGACGATACGGACGATTACTGCTACAGCGACTTTTTCATGACCTCATCGATCACGCTGTCGAGTAGAAAGATCAAGAAATTGCCGAAAATACAGAACATTGCTAACCATCCCAGACCATCCCAGTCGATGTCTTTTATCGCAGCGGACGTGAATGCGGCGTACCGGAACTTTTCGCTCGTCGCGGAAGCACCGTACAACGATACCGGCTACACACCGGCGGACGAGTACGCGGACGGACGGGGACTGCCGGCACCGCCGGTCGGCAGCAACAGCCAGCAGCAACCGTTGCCAGGGTACTGCAACCACAACCCAATCTACAGCGAGCAGCTGGACAGCTCGAACAGCACGGACGTGGGCGCGCTGATGATGAACGGTGGGCTCGGGATGAAGCCACCGAGCACTAGCGGGACACCGAAGAAGCAACTACCCTCGATACAGCCACCGGTGCACGAATCGCTCGGCTATCCGTACAAGCAGCAGCACTACCCGACGGGACCCGCATCCCGGGACGAGTCGACCGGGCACGGGATGTTACCGAACGGGCACAAGGAGTACGCACCGTCGCGACCGACCCTGATGAACGATCGTGTGACGGCGCTGAAGAGTCGTAGCCGCAGCAGTACACCGGTTTCGAGCAGTGGCGGTTCGAGCAGTCGGAGTGACTACTCCTCTGGTGGCGGAGCTGGCAGCACACGCCAGCAACAGTCACAGCAGCAACAGCAACAATCACCATTCGACCAAGGGTACGACGCGATGAGTCACGTACCGGTGACAAGTGCATCGAGTACTCCGAAGCTACTACCGAGCAAACCGGCCACCAAGAGCTCGTATCTAGCAAGCAGCCCGGACAAGAAGCCGCCACTACGTCGTTCGCCGGATCGAACAATGGACGGGATGTACTACCATGACGATTCCGTCGATCCGTACCTGCTCTCACCGGAGCAATCGACCCTGGCGAAGGAGTCGAAGGAGTCGGTGTACGGTGACTCGCACCGGAGCAACTACGATCAGCTGGACGATGCAGCGTCCGCCTCCGGTGGTCACGAACTGTACGACGACGATCGGTACGGTGATGAGGATCGACTGCCGGGCGAACCTCCGACTGCCAAAAAGCTACCGAAGGTGGCGCACCAATCCGACGGGCTAACGCTCAAAAAGCAACTCCATTTCTTTGACGAGCGTGAGGAATGTTTCGACGAGGAGCTGGAAGAGCTGGAGCAGGCGAACGCGGCCAAGCAGGGTGCGAACGCGATCGTCACCGGGTCGGGCGGTGTTGGATCGAACCTGCTGGTCGGTGCGTCCGCCGGTACGAACGCACTGCTCGAGCACGGGTACGACGCGAAGGCGGACAAGCTGGACCAGCTGGCCGGAAGTATACCGGGCAGTCAGGTGTCTGGTGGGGGTGCCGGCGCTGGCACCGGTGGGACCGGTACCGGTGTGCCTGCTGCCAGCACCGGTGACGGGACCGGTGCGAACGATCTGTCCAAGGACATCACGCAGCAGCAGCAGCAGGGCAAGCGGGAAAACTTCAACGCCCGCGACAAGTGGCTGTGGGCGTACGATCAGATCATCAACGTGAGTAGAACACTTGTAATCTAGCTTTGCGGTGGAGCTTTTCACCGGCATGATGCCCATACCGTTCTCTTGTGCAATTTGCAAGAAAGGGAGAGACAAAAAAAAAAAAAAAAAAAAAACCCTGAAGATGCAGAGGTTTCGCAGATAACGTATACCTATGTAATGCTATTATTATCGTTTGATGCTTGGTATGTCTATCTGGTAGTCGTCTTTCTGTAGTGTGTTTATTCTTTCATCCTTGATTCATTCAACTCCTTTCATACCTCTGCGAGGTCCTGCTACCTACATCGATTTTGCGAGGTACACGGTCGTAAACTGTATCGTCTGTGCGAGCTATTTTTAGGGTAACTCTCGCGGAAAAAAGCTTAAAAAAAAAAACAAGAATCGCCCTCTCTCCATATTCCTGGTGTAAATTATCTGGTGTGGAAGGGTGTTACACAAATACACCTTCATTTACGCTCCTAAAGTGACGCTTCCGTCCTCAAAACACCCTCCGAGACCTTCTCGTTTCGGGTCTTCTGACCGCTCCAAGGTTCCCGTTCTCAACCTAACGTGACCTGTTGCGATGGTGTTGCGCTTGCGTTGAAAAAATTGATTTTCATCCCCCACCCTATTACCAACCAAAGCTCTACAACTTCTGGTGGATGGGGTCGTGTACCGTGCATTCTGGGATTTTTTTTATCACAAGTTCACGCACGCCACCTAAACAGGAGGTGTGGAGAGGATAGTGGTGGAGGAGGAGGAGGAGAAGGTTTCGAGCGTGCGTGCTTTTGAAGTTGAGCTGCGGGTTGAAAGGTGAACTTCCAACCATTTTGTTGTTTGTTGTGGCTAGTGTAGTCATTCCTCAGTCACTGTACATCTCACGGCCGGACATCACTAGTCTCGGGCAAAACAGTTCGATGTGATGCCCCCATCTGCCATCAGATCTGGCAGATGCTGGCAGTCCCAGGAACACGCATCTGTCAGTGAGTGACAGTAGAGGCGGAAGAACACAGGAAAGCTTTTATTGGAGGCTTCCGCTGCATCCGTTTGGCGAACGGCGAGGAATGTCACTGTCAAACAGAGGAGCGCGCAACACGCAGGTTCTGGTTTTGGGCAGAGTGTGCACAGCGTGGTTGCAGCAGAACACTCTCGACCAGTGTCGAAACGCTCTCGAAGCGCCCCTCACCGAAAGGAAGGCTCGTCCTGTGCACTAGAGGCGAGTACCTCTAGCCAGATAGTTTGTGTTCGATTGCCAAACCGTGGAGTGTGTACGGTACAAAATGTCGACCGTTCCGTGGCACCTGAGGCAAAGAGCATTAAATTAAATGTCAGACAAAAATTGGAGCGTGCGTACAGTGAGCGTGTGTGAAGTTGAACGAAACCTACCGGAGAGAACGGATAAATCATCATATAGCTAAGCAGCAAAGTCTATTCGTGTACACAGCGCGTGTAGGACACTCGTTCTTTCTCCCTCTCTCGCTCTCTCTCTCTCTCGTTCACTCTGGTCGTTCGAGCTCGTGTACTTAAAAATGAGAGCACGACCATTACGATAAGAGAGATAACACGGCAAACACACACAAAAGAGCATTCAAGCAGTGGATATTGGACGGGCAGTGCTTTTTTTACGGCTTACGGTAGGAGAGTTCGAGCAGTAAGGCAGTGAGAGCTCGCGCGTGGTACGGGCAGCAGCAGCAGCACTGTAAAAGGAAAAAAGGACTAGCGTGTGCTTCCTGCTTCCAAAAAATTCCTGTCCCATTTAGTGTAGACGGCAGTGGGCACAGCATTCGGTGTGCCCGCAAGCGGTAGTGCAGCATTTTTGGGACAGGACATTTTCTGCAGTCCACATACACAGAGACCGTGCAGGTGTCGCGTACCGTGGATGATGATAACACCTACATCATCCCTTGCTTGCAAAACGTAGGCCTGGCGTACCGTGTCGGGTTGGCGTTGTGGTGACTACGTTCTACATCGATTAACCTCACAAATTGATTAGAATACGCGTCAGACTCTCGAGAACCAGACGTTTGGGAAAGGAGATATCTGTGTGTGTGTGTGTGTGGGTGGGTGCGTGTGTGTCCTTGTTTTAATTGCGACAAAATGTCACCCGTGTGTGCGTGGTGTGAATGAAGTAGTAGTTGCACGCACTGAACCCCCTAAGGGTTGGTGTTTGGTTAGGAGTCTTGGACCGAGGACTCCACTCCAGGGCTCCTTCCCACTCCAGGCGTGTGAGGTGTTGCTGAAGTTGTTTTGAATTATTCAACTCAACTCGCTGTCGGTTGAGGGTGGCGAGGACTTACACGCAAAAGAAAAACGAATGTAATGAGAAAACGCTTCGACAAGGACACTGGGCTGTGCGGTTGTGTGCGCTTTGCTTGCCGTGTCCTACATTTACTGTCTGCTCGATTCGAGCAGCGTTATGCTATCGCTCGTAGCCGTAGACAGCATCGTCCATCAATGCAAACGGACTCTTCTATCAAAACTCAATAGGGACACGACGTCGTTTGTCGATAATTTGCTGATTGCTCGTCTCCGTTCCCCGACCATACAGTGTACCAACTATCAAACCGCTATCTTAAACGGTTACTGCCTAGCGTCACCCACCCACAGGCACACATACACACAAACGGCACCCAGTCTACATCGATAGTCCTTCTGCTGTCATCCGACTTTCTAACCAAAAAAAAAAAAAAAAAGAAGACCCCTCCGAATCCCATCATCACCGCCTCCCCAAGACTCCCTCTGCGTGGCGGGCCTGAATCGATGAGAATGGCCTAGTGGAGTGCAAAAACTGCTCTGAGAGTATTCGTCTTAATGTGTGTGTGTGTGTCTGTATGTGTGTCAGGTGTGGCGAAGCGTGAGTGCGTGTGAAAAGAAGCATGTGACTGCTTTGGAGAACGCTTTACTTCCCTAACTCCGCGTGTGTACGTGTGTGTGCGTGTGTGTAACAGTTGTCCTAGTACAAAAACAAGTGCAGCAGTAGCAGCAGCAGCAGCATCGAATCCTCCCGTTCACAATGGATGAAAACGAGGTGATGGCGGCGTTCCTCTGGAGCAAACAGTCGCAGGAGATGTACAGCAACCAGGGGCTGAAGGATCTGCACCATCTGCACCAGGACTTTATCATCAACGACTACACCGACAAGATAGCGACCAACATCGATCTGCTCGACACCGAGCTCAAGTTCGCCTGGGCCGCCCTGAACCTGTTGAACGAGGAGTACACAAAGATGTCGGAGAAGGTGTTCAAGCTACAGTCGCTCAACATATCACAGCAACGGATAGTGCAAAACTTGCAGTTTATGGAGGAAAACCGGAAAGCATATCTCGACATGATACCGGACTATGCGAAGCATCACGAGTTTTCGCTCCAGGAGCAGTCCCGCCTGCGGAAGGATCTCGAGTATCGGGACCGGATCAACGAGGCGCTGATCAACAGTGGCATGATACCGCTGCAGGAAGAGCAGGAAGAGTTTCTGCACCAGCAGCAGCAACAGCAGCAGCTGCACCTGCACCATCAGCAGCAGCAGCAGTTGTTCCACCAGCAGTTGCACAGCTCGGCACAGATGTATCATTCCGGGTCGCAGCTGATACCGGGCGCTAGGCACGGTGGGTATGAGGGTATGCATATGCTCGATCAGCATCTGCACCTGCAGCAGCAACAGCAGCAGCATCACCAGCAACAGCTACAGCAACAGCTCCAGCACCAGCAGGTGCAGCTTCAGTTTGACAACGATTTTCTGATGCTCCAACGATCCCTAGCGAACGTGCCGGATGCTCAGGGGCTGCTGAAGCAACAGCTAGAGCACGGAGTAGATCCTTATGCTGCTCCACCCGTAGCAGCAGCATCAACAGCAGCTGGAGCAATAGTGCTACCGTCCCGCAGCGCTCCACCACCATCGGAGTTGCCCCGTATGTCGACGAACCCGTTCCTGTCCGCCGGCGAAGCGGACCGGGGACTGTTGCGTAACATCGAACCGGCGGACAGTGCGGCGATTATAGAGGAGCAGCTGCGTACCTCCTTCCTGAACCACGCCAAGCAGATCGAGCTTGAGTTCGGTACGCCCAAGTCGAAAAAGTACACGGCCGAACGGATTGAGAAGATGCAGAGCGAGGAGGTGCGGGAACTGATCAACAAGATCATGAGCGAGGAGGATGTGGCATCGCTCAGCAGCGAGGAGATGGATAAGGTGCGCTGCTTTATGGCGAAGAACTGCTCCGAGCTGATGGACGTGTTCGATGACGATCTGCAGGTGGTGTACCCGGTCAAGTCGGCTGAGTTGCTAATGGCGAGAAGCAAGCAGACGGTCACCGTTACCACGGCTGCTGGGGCGAGTCCTCGGAAGGAGTTGTCGAAGTATCTGCCGGAGGGTATCGCCACGCTTACCAAGGATGATCTGCTGACGGTGGAAAATGGTACGATTACGATACAGGACAGTACCTCGGAGAATGACTTCCGGTTGAACTTGAACACGGACCATGCAGCTCGGGTGGCAGAGAACGGGACATCACCGAAGAAGTTAAGTGAGTTCTCACCATTTGGACTGCAGGCGACTGCAGCTGCAGCGGCCATCTTGGGCAATGATCCCGCACTGGATGGATTCCGCGAGAAGCGTCCATCGGAGGTGGAACAGATTGAAGCACTGCAGGGTGATGAAGGTAGTGAGGACATCGGTAAACCGGTACTGGATAATGATATGGCGGACGTGCCCAAAACGACCATTCCACCAACATTCGCCTGCTCCAACTTGGTGGGTTTGACGAACGGTAAGGCAATGGTTACCAACTTTCGGCCCAACATCACGGAAGCATTGGAGATGACGTCCTGCGTTGCTACGCCGAGTGTCCTTTCCCACCATCTGTCAAACGGTGTCGAAACGGTCGAAGCACGAAATGCAGGGCCAGCCATCTGTTCGGACAGCGTATCGAGTGCTTCCGGGTTACGTTCGCGTAAGGCTAGCGTAGCCGATGCCTCACTCATCGCATCCGGTAGTACGGTGGTTAAGAGTACTACCATCACCACCGTCACTGACACTTCCGATACGGCTGCCATCCTGCAGGCAATTATTAGTCGTCGGTCGAGCGTAGCCGAACCATCGACCAGTCCACCCACGTTTCAACCACTACCCGGCCAAACGTCCATTACCGATTCGCCCGAGATGCAAGCGATCTACGATAGTCTGTCGCGCAAGTCAAGCATCCCAACGCTCAGCGATACGAACTTCTTTCCCTCGCTGGACATTACCGACTCCGGGTTTGCCGATACGAGCGACAGTTTGGGACTGTTCTCGCAGCTTCCACTCACCTCCGTACCGGGTACGGAGGCACCGATCAGCTTGCCGGACTTTTCCACCATGTCCGCCATCTCGAACATGCCGGACAGTTCGGACTGTTCCTCCTTTCTGCACATGTCGATGAACTCGTCCGGGATAAGCGAGGCGTCTGATAGTATTGCGTTTAGCCATCCGGTATCGCTGCCCGGCACGGAGCACCACGTGAAGGAGACGTTGGTGGTAACGTCCACTACAATCATGACGACTTCCACGTCCACGACGGTCGGCAAACTACCAGCACTGCCTCCAATAGGACCGACCACCACAATGGCAGTGTTGGCAGAGGGTAAGCCAATAGTTGAAGCGACCGGTCAGACGCTGCCTTCCGTAACGTCTACTGTTACGGTCACGGGAACTGCTAGTATGATTGTCACAGCAAATGGTTCAGCAACCGTAGCAATTACCGCCCCGGAAGTGACGAAGACTTTAAAGCCTACCCCAGCACCGGTCGTCATCACCAGCATTCCGTTCGTGAAGCCTACACCAGCAGTCGTAACGACGAGTGTAGTTACTCCGCAACCTCAACCACAGCCAGTAAGCCAACCGAGCAAGGTACCGCTGGTAGGATCGCTACTGCCCACCAAACAACCATCCGTTCCAGCCCCTCAGCCTGCACAGGCTGAACAGAAGGGTGGCTTCTTTCAGTCAACCACCGTCAACATCGGTAGCTTCTTCAACAAGGTGAACAAGAACCTGGTGCATCAGGAAAGCACTGACAGTCTGATCGGTGCCAAGTCCAAATCGTTCTTTGCCTCCATGAAGAGTTCGTTCAGTCTCGACTCGTCAAAGGCTTCGGTGGACGAGGGAGATGTGCAGCAGGTACCGAGCGCTGTTCCACCGCCGGCCCCACATCTGGACGTCATCCAACAGCCACCGACTGATCTGTCGCCGTTGACAGCTAAAGGTGAGTGATGACTTCCCGGTGTTCCGATGTCACCGGGCGTATCGTACTTATTGGGCCTCCCATCTATCTATCCACATATTTGTTGCAGGTGGCATGACTCCATCCGCGGAGGGTTCGTTGCACGAGCAGCCAACACCATCCTCACTGCACGGTGACCAGCAGCCGTCACCTCCGCGCGACAACACATCCTTCGAAGGTCAGCTCGAACCGAGCCCGGTCGGTACGCAGCCGAGCCCGGTAGGCGAGTACGACCCGGACGACCCGTACCAAAGCTACGAACCGGACGCGACCAGCGGTGCCGAACTGTTGTCCCAGGCCGGTGACGTACAGCTGGCACTGGAGAAGGATCTCGATCCGAATGCGGTCGGTGTCGCACCGCCAGCACAGCGCCGTCAGAGTTTGTTTCGCGCCCAAGGTAGTGAAGGTATGCAGATCTGACTGAGCGCTCTCTGTTGCGAAACCCGCGGCTTCACACCGTATGTCTTCCCTTTGCTTTGCAGATGGTGAGGGCGGCAGCAAATGGAAGCTGCTGAAAACGCTCAAGGAGAAGCGTATCGAGGAGAAACAGAAGGTGGTCGAAGTCGGTGAGTCCTTCGACGATGAGCCCGGTCTGTTCAAAAAGGTGGACGTAAGTGGCAAGAACGAGGAGCCCGAGGTAAATGACACCACTGCGGCACCTGCTATCGGTGGGCGAATGCGTTTGACTATGCTATAAATCAGAGAACACAGAAACAAACAAAAAAAAACAAACCAAAGTAAAAGAAGTAAAAGAAGAAAAAGAAAAGCAAAAAAATGAAAAAAAGAAAAAAGCGTTGCAAAAAAAGAAAAGAAAAAAAGACAAGAGAAAAAAGGAAAATCACACACACACATGCAAAAAAAAAGACAAAGCAAATGCAACGCCAAAACAAAAAAAGAAAATGAAAAACCCCCCAAGCAACCGATCGGTAGTACGGCATTTGATTTGATGTGATTTACCCATTTGTGTTTACCATCACCACCAATCACCTAACCTCGCGGTTTTGTAACGTCACCTTCCTGTGTCAGTACTTGGCGTGTGATTGGCTTCCCCGATGGTGCCAGGACCAGTTGGCGGAACCAATGTTCCGCTCTCGTCATCAATTGTTGCGTGTATTATAATTGTGTGCTGTGTGCTGCCCATCGTATATCTACACTCTCTCTCTCTCTCTCTGTCTCTGTCTCTACTATGTCTATGTATATTTACTACCGTTTGACACACTGCAACAAAAAAACATTACCAAACTGCCCCGCATATAACCTCTATTGCTGTACCCGTGTGCGTGTATGTGTGTGTGTGTGTATATACGAGGAGCGTATTGTTTTCTGTTATTCGTTTACGTGTATCTCTCTCTATGTATCTGTATTTATAACACTTTTGTTTCGGAATCAGTTTCGGAAGGGTCTGTAGAGGTAAGAATAGTACATCACTGTTACCAAAAAAAAAAAACCAAACAAATCAAAACAGAACAAAAAGTAAACAAAAAAAAAACAACAACTGTTGCATCTCTATCCCCTTTAGCTAGTAACACCAGACCACCCGCGCTGGTTCCATACTTTTGACAGTAGAATGAAAGTTACTAACCTTAAAAAAACACACACAACCTCCCATTTAACGCATTAAGCCTCGATGCTCATCATTGTCAGCCAAGTCCCCGATTTTTGGTTGTTCATTTTGTATTTTTTTTTCATTTGTCTTTTGATTTTGTGTTGTTGTCGTTGTTGTTGTTGTTGTGCTATATTGTTGTATTGTTTTTGGCGAAACCTCTCGAGATATGTATATCTCTTTGTCTCTCTCTCTCTCGTTGACTCGAATCAGTCTTATACATACATGTGTTTTACTGATGCAAGGCAATTTGCAAAGCAGGACGGTAGTTTTGTATCGCATTACCGTAGTAATAAAGATGGTTCTGCTTTCGAGAAAAAAAATGCGTTAAAAGAAGCGCTAACGTTAGTGATGTATGTACTTCACCTTCTAATGCCTCTCTGTTTGCTTTCCCCATTTTTTCCCCATCACAACATGGCGGCTCGACAGAAGCGCAATGGTACGGTCGATAGTGGCAGGAACAATGGGTAAGTGCACTCACACACGACCACTTAAGAGCAACTGGTATATAGATCTCTCTTGTCCATATTCGGCAGGCTGGGCGATAACACCTTCTACAGCAACATCGACAGTATGCCGGACATCCGACCAAGAAGGAAGTCCATACCGCTCGTGTCGGAGCTGGTAGGTATTGTGTTGGGGACGAACCTTGAAGAACGAACCCAAAAAAAGAAAACTACAATAACCGGCGTGTATTCCTATCGTCGTTACCCCCTCTGTCCCTCCACACCACCGTTGCTGGTGGTGGTGTTAATCGACGTTTCCCCGTATTCGTCGGTGAGGATTTGTTGGAAGCGCTAGGGCACCTCTGGTGGGCGCCACTCCGTAGTGATGTGTTTCGCGACGCGTCAGGCGTATGCAATCATCTGGATTTTATTATCCTCTGTTAGTAGCCATAAAGACGATCCTCCAGGATATTGTCTGGAGCTCGCTTTAGAATATTAAATTGCATACCTTCAGGAGCCTGGACGTCGCCATAACGCAACGCTATTAAATGCGAGTAGTGCCGCATCCAAGTGCGGCATAACCTTTCCAACAATTTCCAGACATTCCGATCCGCGTACAAAAAAACGAAAAAAAAAAAACTGAAGCAATCCTAACCGTATCTGTGTGTGCATTGGCATACCTTTCTTGTTTCTTTCTATGATGTTATCCTTCATATACAAAAAAAAAAAAATCTTCACCTGGCTGTTCCTGCTACTCTAAACTCTATGTCTATCCCGTCTGTGTGTTGAACCCATGAAAACCAATACTAACACACCACACAACATTTGCCTGCCCCGTTCGTCATTTCCGTCGTATCTTGTAAACCTAACCTCAACATGATTTCGCAAAACGCTCTCCTCAACAGGTCCTCAAAGTAAGTGTATTTTGACAAGGTGATTTTGGTTTTTTCGTTTGCTTTCTGTTTATTTAACCATACACATTTGACCGTTTTTGGTTTCGAGCACCTATCTAAGTATGTGTGAGTGTGTGTGGGTGTATCTTCCGTTATCCTGTAGCTGTTGATGTGATATTAACTTTTTAAGTTGTCGCCCTATTTATACACCCATATTATCGCTATCTGCACGTAAGAATATTATTAAAGTAGTTGTAAATAGTTCGTTTGTTTGCCGAAATCAAGTCGACGCGGTGTATACCTAATGTACGCTAATGTTCTGTATGTGTTCGTTTGTCTCTCCGTGCGCTCATGGCGATAGACCATGGCGGCAACGAAACGCAACGCCGGATTAACGTCAGCCGTACCGAGAGCGACCTTAAACGATGAGGAGTTGGTAAGTGAAGATGATGCCCCCCCTTCCCTGATGTGGTAGGGTTATATGTGGACGCCTCTATCATTGTCACATCTGCTTTTACAGAAAATGCACGTATACAAGAAAGCACTGCAGGCGTTGATCTATCCCATCTCGTCGACCACACCGCATAACTTTGTCCTGTGGACAGCCACCTCCCCGACGTACTGCTACGAGTGTGAAGGACTGCTGTGGGGTATAGCGCGACAAGGTGTCAGGTAATAGCAGCCGTAGGAGTGGTTGGTATATCTGCCAGAAGCACACCACGACTAACGCCACGTTACGCATGCTTCCCTTCCAGATGTACCGAGTGTGCTGTCAAGTGTCACGAGAAGTGTAAGGACTTGCTGAATGCGGATTGTTTGCAGAGTAAGTAGCGTCGCAGGTGGATAGCGCACGGTGAACCTTCATGGTGAGTGTCTGTTCTTGCCTTACATCTCGTTACAGTGTGTTTTGCCGGTGCTTCCGAAAAGAGTTCTAAACATGGCGCCGAGGATAAGGCAAACTCGGTGATAGCGGCAATGAAGGAGCGGATGAAGCAGCGTGAACGTGACCGGCCCGAAATATTCGAACTGATCAGGTATGGTTGAGCATTTGGAGGTGACCTACTGGCTGACGATGTCAACACACTCAATGTCTCGTTCTTTCTCTCTCTCTTGCAGGAAAGTTTTTGCGGTGGAGGAGAAAAGTCATGCCGGGCATATGAAGGCGGTGAAGCAGAGCGTACTGGACGGTACGAGCAAGTGGTCGGCCAAGATTGCGATCACCGTCATCTGTGCGCAGGGTTTGATTGCGAAGGATAAGAGCGGTACAAGCGATCCGTACGTGACGGTGCAGGTAAGTAAGGTGAAGAAGCGCACCCGCACGATGCCGCAGGAACTGAATCCGGTGTGGAACGAAAAGTTCAACTTGTAAGTATGGCTTGCGCAACACCCATCCAGAATACCTTTCCTGTGAGGCATCTGTGTAACTCACGCCAACACTCTCCTCACCCACCCAGCGAGTGCCACAACTCTTCCGATCGCATCAAGGTGCGCGTGTGGGACGAGGATAACGATCTCAAGTCGAAGCTGCGACAGAAGTTAACGCGAGAGTCGGACGACTTTCTGGGACAGACAATCATTGAAGTGCGAACGCTGTCGGGCGAGATGGACGTTTGGTACAATCTGGAGAAGCGTACTGACAAATCAGCCGTGTCCGGGGCGATCCGTTTGCATATTTCCGTAGAGATTAAAGGCGAGGAAAAGGTAGCACCGTACCACGTCCAGTACACCTGCCTGCACGAGAACGTGTTTCACTACTTGTGCGAGGAAGCGCTGGGAGCGGTAAGTACGCACTCGTCATCTCTCTTCACTATCTGATACACTAACACCTCCCGTATGTTTCGCGTACCGTTCCACAGGTGAATCTTCCACAGACCAAAGGTGATGACGGGTGGAAGATTTACTTCGACGAAACGCCGGAAGAGATCGTGGACGAGTTCGCGATGCGTTACGGTATTGAGAACATTTACCAAGCCATGACCCACTTTCATTGCCTATCTACGAAGTACCTGTGCGCTGGCGTCCCGGCTGTTATGAGTACACTATTAGCTAATATAAACGCTTACTATGCACACACTACGGCTTCTAGCGCGGTATCGGCCAGCGATCGCTTTGCGGCTAGTAATTTTGGTGTAAGTGTTCCCGTGACATCGGCTTGCTTTAGACTAGATACTGAGTTTGAAACTCCCGTGCCTCTCTATCCGCAGAAAGAGAAGTTCGTTAAGCTATTGGACCAGCTGCACAACTCGCTACGAATCGACTTGTCCATGTATAGAAATAACTTCCCCGCTTCCAGTCAGGAGAAGCTGATGGATCTTAAATCTACTGTAGATTTGTTAACCAGTATTACCTTTTTCCGTATGAAAGTAAGTGTCTGCCGCTATATCTCATGCGTATCGATAAGAAGCTACAAGCCGCGTTCCCTCTTTTTTTCAGGTTCAAGAGTTATCCAGCCCACCTAGAGCAAGCACAGTGGTAAAGGATTGTGTAAAGGCTTGTCTACGATCAACCTATCAATTTTTGTTCGAGAACTGTTACGAGCTATATAATCGAGAGTTTCAGGTAAGATATAGCAGGTTGAAGTGGATGTTAGTGAGTTCTGACGATTCCTCTACCACACTGCAGGTTGATCCGAACGAGGCGAAGCGTGAAGGTGAAGACCACGGACCAAAACTAGAGAATGTTGATTTCTGGCACAAGCTAATAGCTTTAATTGTATCAGTTATCGAGGAAGATAAAAATAGTTATAGTGCTGTACTTAATCAATTCCCGCAAGAGCTTAACATCGGCCAGGTAACGGCAAGCGTTACGCATTGAAGTTGGAGCGTTACCGTTACATCGTTTGACCGGTCTCGGTATTCCCACAGGTGTCTGCGGCAACCATGTGGAGCCTGTTCGCCGTCGATATGAAGTACGCGCTCGAGGAGCACGAACAGCACCGGCTGTGCAAATCGTCCGCGTACATGAACCTGCACTTCAAGGTGAAATGGTTGTACACCAACTACGTGAAGGAGGTGCCACCGTACAAGGGTGCGGTCCCGGAGTATCCGGCCTGGTTCGAACCGTTCGTGATGCAGTGGCTCAACGAAAACGATGACGTGTCGCTGGAGTATCTGCACGGGGCGTTCAAGCGGGACAAGAAAGACGGGGTACATTCGGGGCACAGCTTGGCGACACACCAAACGCTGTGGGGGATGCCGTGGGATGTGCCGGGTCGTTTCGTACCGTTTGTGCTGACCTTCCATTTTCTGCCTTGTTTTCTTACTTACAGTTCCAAAAAAGTAGTGAGCATGCGCTCTTCTCAAACTCGGTCGTCGATGTCTTTACGCAGCTAACACAGTGCTTCGATGTGGTAAGCAAACTCGACTGTCCCGATCCAGAAATCTGGAAGCGTTACATGCGACGTTTTGCTAAGACCATTGTTAAAGTACTGCTTGCGTATGTTGATATCGTTAAGTCGGAATTCCCCGATATAATGCACGAGGAGCGAACAGTAAGCGAACACAATTTTTTCTTCCTTCTCTCTGTCTGTCTTGTCTGTTTCCTCTATCTCTCTCTCTCTCTAAAAAAAAAAGAATCCCCTGTTTCCTTTACTGGTGTGTACCCGTTGGTGGTTTTTAGTCCGATTACTGACATTTCTATTCGCACCTCGTACGTTACGTTAGGCGTGCATACTTATGAACAACATCCAGCAACTGCGGGTACAGCTGGAGAAGATGTTCGAATCGATGGGTGGCGACAAGCTGGAAGAGGACGCGGCCAACATTCTCAAGGAGCTGCAGCAGAACCTGAACACGGCGCTGGACGATCTGGCGACACAGTTTGCCAAGAGGTAAGTGGGGGGGAGGGGGAGGGAGATGCCATCCGCCCTTTTTGGGGGATACTCATGCGCATCCTTTTTGCATCTTCCAGTCTGGAGCCGAGAATTACTGGCAGCGTGCGAGAGCTGGGCGATCTGTTGCAGCAGGTGAAGCAGCAGAGCTCTCTGTTCCATGCGCCGCCCGCTGACGATGCCAATCTGATCGCGATCGAGGCGGACGAGGTGTTGCGACCGCTGATGGACCTGCTGGACGGTTCGCTCTCCATGTACGCCCAGTCGTGCGAGAAGACCGTACTGAAAAGACTGCTGAAGGAGCTGTGGAAGATAGTGATCCGAACGTTGGAGAAAACGATCGTGCTTCCACCGATGACCGATAGGACGGTGAGTGTAACTGTTGGGATGGCAAACAACATATAGCATCTACCACATCCTACTGCTATCTCCCTTGTAGATGGTGTTCAAGCATCTCACCGACAATGCCAAGAATCTGGCAGCGAACGCTAAAATCGAGGACATGTCGCGGCTCATCAAGAACCACATGTCCGGCAAACAGGATGCCAAGAATGTGCTCAGCGGAGTGATGGACATCTCCAAAGAGGTAAGACAACATATGCGAGATGCGTTTTGTGGGGAATGCGTTCCATTTACAAACCCTCCGTCACTTTTAGCCTTTCTCTGTGGGACAGATGGAGAAGAACTTGTCACCAAAGCAGTGTGCCGTGCTGGAGGTGGCCCTCGGCACAATCCAGCAGTACTTCCACGCCGGTGGCAACGGGCTGAAGATGCCGTTCCTGGAGAAATCACCGGAACTGCAGAGCTTAAAGTACGCACTGAGTCTGTACACGCAGACCACCGATACGCTAATCAAATCGTTCGTCTCCGGCCAAGGTGCTTCTGAAGGTAAGGGTGTTTGGTGTCGGCTTGCAAACAACTGCTCAACTAATGCCATCCTATCTTACCTCCTGCAGAAGGTGTAAGTCACGATGATGCATCCGTCGGTGAGGTGTCCATACAGATAGACGTCTCGTCGAACCCGGAGAACGGTGAACAGAAAATATCCGTCAAGGGTAAGAGATTCGACTCATACGCGCTCATAACCTCAACACCTCTTACATCGTTCCACAACTTCTCTTCTCCATCTTCAGTGATCGCCGCCAACGATCTCAAATGGACCGTCCCGTCCGGCATGTTCCGGCCATTCATCGAGGTCAATCTGATCGGACCGCATCTGAACGATCGGAAACGAAAGTTTGCGACCAAATCGAAATCCAACAACTGGTCGCCAAAGTACAATGACACCTTCCATTTGTAAGCATCAATCGCTGGGAGTAGTGTGATCGTGCGTTATGATTCAAGCCACCATTTTGTTGTCTCTCTATCGCAGCATTATTGGCAATGAGGAGCAGCTGGAGTTCTTCGAGCTGCACATCTGCGTGAAGGATTACTGCTTCGCCCGGGAGGATCGGCTAGTTGGTGTAGCAATACTAAAGCTGAAAGATGTCGTTGATCAGGTATACTATGTTTTGGGGATTTTGTGTGTGTGTGTGTGTTTGTTTTGCGAATGAGTGAATGAGAAGCGTGTGTGTGATGGATGTGCGAGAAAATGCAAGAAGAACTATTCGCCAACGTCTGAAGGATCAGGATGCGCACCGGAGCAACGAGGACCTCTGCAACATCTCGTCGGGTAAGGTAGACAACATCAACAACATTATTACTAAGACTTTGTTTCTTCTAGTACACTCGAGTGGAGAAGATCTTCCGGCAGCAAAGAGGCAATAATACATCCGGTCTCAGAACTGTCATCAATGTCAGTGATGATTGAGCGAACTTGTTACAATAAACCCCTTCAAAATGAAACAGTAATGCAAGAATGTTTGGTTTTTTCTTAGTGATTTTGTGTTTTGTTGCATTTTATTTCCGCTTACTGCTTACTGTCACCCGGTGTGTTCCACGGGAAGCATTAACATCTACACTCGGAATACAGAGAGAAATCGCACACGCACACACACTAGCGGGTGCACAAAAGGTTAGTAAAGATATTATTTAAATATGGGTGATTTTGTAGTTGTTGCTGTCGAAAACGGGATCGTTCGCTGATGATCGTTCGGGATCGGTGGAATTTTACATGGCCTCGTTCTTTATCACCTTCCCGGCGTCCTTGAGCGGACACTTCTGGTCGGTACCGCTGTCGTAGTCCCGCGTCCAAAACTGCCGTATCTCCTGGCGCCGGTTCTTCATCAGACACTTGTACTCGGAGATGCGCATCTTCTTGCCGTCGATGATGCAGGTCCGCTTCGGACGGGGCCGATACCGGTAGTCCGGATGCTTTTCCATGTGCTGTTTCGATAGCTTCGCCTGCTCCTCGTAGTACGGCTGCTTCTCCAGGTTCGTCATCGCTTTCCACCGGGCGCCCAGAATTTTGGAGATGTTGGAATTGTGCATGTCCGGGCAGGCTTTCAGTATCTTGCGCCGCTCATCCTTCGCCCACACCATGAACGCATTCATCGGGCGCTTGATGTGATTCTTCTCGATGCTCGAGGAACGACTGCGACCGGTACCGATGTCGGGCCCGAGCTCCATCCCACCCAGTGACATGCTCTTATCCTTCTTTCCACTGCCACCACCACCACCACCACCTCCGCCACCACCACCACCACCACCACCGCCTCCACCACTAACAGCAGCGATCGAGTGTTGACGCTGGATAAGATGGCGGTTCATGTTGTCTATCATGGCGTTACTGTTGAACGGGGAAAGCCCAGGTCCACCAGGTCCACCGTGCGCCCCAGCATCGGTCGCCTTGATGAAGAATTGCTGCGCAAGCGGGTAGGCCGATTCTCCCAACCCCAATCCCTGCTTCTCGTCCGGACTCCCGTGATGAGGGCTGGGCGACTGGTGGTAGAGGTTCAGCTTCGCATGCTTGTGCATACCGTCCGGTCCGGGACCAGGATAATCGAACAGGTGGTTCGCTTCCAGCGCATCAAGCCGATCCCGTTTCGACTTCGATAGGAAGTACTTGTCGGACTCCTTCTCCAGCAGGGCAACAGCCGTTGGTGGCAGTAGCCCAACCTTATCCGACATCATCTCCAACCGATGGTTCAGCTCGTCCGTGTCGCATCCGGAAAATAGCCCCGCCGGTCCAAACGGACCTCCTCCGCCACTACCTCCACCGCCTCCACCGCCGCCGCTACCACCAGGCAGCATCCCGGGCAGTTTGGTACCGTTGCTGAGCTCTAGCGGTGGTGCCAGCGGACTATCGCGCGATGGTTTCCGCTTCGACAGATTGATCGGTACGTCCGGTTCCTTTGCGTATCTTTGGTTTTCGTCCTCTTTCGCCTTCTCGTACTCGTCGTACAGTGTGAGTCCGGGAGTTCCACCGGCCGGTACGCCACCTGCACCTGCACAGTTTAATGGCGGCCCAGACAGCATCGGTTGCTTCGCCAGTAACATCTGATCCGGGTCAGCATCCGGTGGCATCAGATGAGGACGTTTCCGTGCGTTCCGGCGTGCTATATTACCACCAACTGCGGTACTGTTGGTGCCACTACCTCCTCCTCCACCACCACCGCTACTACCACTGCTGCTACCACCACCACCACCACCGCCAGGAGCGCCACCGGGTGGTTGATAGACGGCACCACCACCGGCCGGATGCTGATGCGACATCTGACCGGCCAGCTCGACCGCACCCGACATCTTGCAGGCAATCGATTGAAATACGTTTTGGTATCGGCGTATGCAGTTGTCCGGTTCGGTTGCCAGCTCGACCGGCCCTCCTGCTATATCACAGTCGATCACGGTGGTGCCGGTGGCCGAGCCGCACCGGTTCGGGGACGCCACACCGCTCGCTACCGGTGTTGCTGACGGGATGGAGGCGGTCGAGGAAGCGGCCGGTGACATTCCGGTACGGGCCGTCGTAACATCCCCAGTAACGGCTCCGGCTGAACTGCTGCTACCGGCTGTTACTGTGCTGCCCACGCCTCCACCAGACAGCAGACAAGATGGCGGCTGGTCGAGGTTGCTTTTGGAATTATTGTTCTGTTTGTACTTGCGGTTTTCGCTCTGTTGAAAAAAGAACAAGGAAGGGGAGGATCGACGGGAAAAGGAAGGTAGGTATGGAGAGTACCGATGTCCCGATAGAGGACGGGTTGGATGAAAAAGTTGGTATATGATCTTTAACTAATGCGAACTCTTACAAATAGTTGGAATGGTTATAGCAAACCCAAACAGCAATCGCATGAGAGAGAGAGATATACAAGGCAGATAAGAAGAGAGATAGAGAGATATTAAGAGATGCCATTGGTAGTGCCGACCAAGCAATGTTAACCATCTGGCGTCTAGTACGAATAAGCTCCTATATTAGAGATCCTCCAATAGCTGCATCCAGTAGAGATTGATAGTATAGCTTGATAGTATCACTGTGTGCGGTTAGTATCACATCACTGCCCCGAATTAATTGCACGCAGTAGGGTCGTAGGTCTTAGGTGGTGGGTTAGCTTACAAATTCCGCCTTCAGTAGCATCTCGCGCCAAATCGTAAAGTACATGATCAGTCGGTTGATGTTTTTCTCCTTCTCGTACAGCGATTCCTTGAAGCTTCTGCCGTTGGATTATCGTGAAAAGAAGAAAACAGAGTGGATATGATTAGACCTGGTGGATATGATTAGACATTGGGGCAGCTGTGTCCGTACTCACCGTTTGATAAGCTTGATGTTGTTCTGCGTGCTCTGCGAGGTACAGTTCCGGTTGGGCAGATCGTCCGGTGTGTTGCCACCGCCGTGTGCATTGTGCTGCTGCTGCTGCTGGTGTGGACTGTGGTTGTTGAGCAGTGTGCTCGGTATCTCGTTCGGGAAGTCCAGCAGGCTTAGGTTCAACCGCATCAGGTAGATCTCGCTCATGCTCAGCTGCAGATTGGTGATCCGTTCGTCCAGCCGTGTGCGAAACGATTCCAAATTGTTCTTCTCCAGATACTGATTGTTTAGCTGTGGTATCGGGGGCTGCTCTACCGGTGATGCCATGTGTACCGGTGGGTCCTCACTCTGACAGTTGTTGCTCACGCCACCGTAACTGTTCTTATCTGTAAAGGTACGCAAAACGCATCCCGGGTTTAGTGAGGAAGAGTCTACCCCCCGTGACGGCGCTCCATAACCGCTGCTCACCGTTAACATTGTTGTTTAAGCTGTCAAAGTTGTCGACGATCGATTTGAGGTGGTTCAGTATCATGTTGTTCAGCTTGCGCGGTGCACTACCGGCCATACCGGGCATCTTCGGTACAGCGGTCGACGGTGACACTGGCGAGGGTGGTGTCGTTTCCTGATTACCGCTCGAAATGTTTAAACTGTCCAGATTCATCGTCAGCTGAAAGTTGTCCGTCTTGTTGAGGGTCGGATCGGAACCCTTCAGGATGTAGCTGGCCACGTTCAGGAACGGTAGGTTGTAGTGGAAGTCGTGCTCGAGCGGTAGCAGATGCTCATCGTGCCGGGTGCTGAGCAGATCGTCGTGCTTGAGAAACTTCGGATCGGCGCTCATCTTCTGCATCGCCAGGAAGTTCGTATCGTACGCACAGTTCAGCTCCTTCACCGGGGACGACTTGAGGAACTCCTCATTCTTGAGCGAGATCTTCTTGAAGTTGTTCTTCTCGATCGTCACCGCATTGGACAGCTTGTTCGGGGGTGATTTCCGTTTGGACGACATCGGAACCGGACCGGCAGCGTTCGGTGGGCTGCTGATTGGGCCGCGTGTGCAGAGGATTACCGCCGTTACAGATTACCACCATTACGGGTGAATAACGATCGGCAAAGGGCGGAAAGTAGACAAATGTGTGGGTTTTTCGTTTTTTTTTTGTTGTGAGTTGGCTTGGGTAAAATAATGTCGTGTGATGATGGTTACGCACGTGGTATACCAACCCAACCGGACATGGTCTGGTGTCGCGTAAATGAGCCACCTTAAACTAGCCTTAAACTACTAGGTTTAGTATCACAGGAAGATTGATAGTATCACGTTGTGCCGGTTTTTATTAGTAACACTGCCTGATAAAAAACATTTGTGGATTATAGCGCATTTTTGTGGAAGAAAAGTTCAAATATAATCAAAGCAAGAAAATAAAAATAGCAAATTTCTTTCAAGAAAATTCTAACTTTCCCACAAAAAAAAAATAATTTTTTTTAAGTAAATCATCCATTAACAGAAAAGAAGTGGCTTTTTTGAAACAAAAAAAAATCAATAACGACACTAACACACACAGTAAAAAGAATTCCCATTGACTAGATGAGAACAAGCCCAACATTGTAAGCAGTATTAGAAAGAAAGAGAGAGAGAGAGCGAGAGACAGATCGAGCGTATCGATTATTTGCGCAGCTTGTTTTGCACCCACGCGGAAGCCCGACTTCTTTCTATTTCCCCTTGTAAGTAGTAGTAGCGCGAAGAAACAACAAAAAAAATTGAAAATTGCATTTCTGCCATGTTACTGCGATCAGTTTCGGATGTTAGTAAGAAGTTGAAAGAAATGGTGCATCAAATGCATAAATAATTGCCAGAATAATAACGAGCGAAGAAACATTCGGTAAAAGATTGATAGAAACCATACACGCATACACATAACACATATATAAAAGGCGCATCGTTGTGCCAGTACACAGAGAGAGAGAGAGAGAGAGAGAGAGAGATTGATATGCCGTATCACTTTGATGTGGGTGTGTGTTTTTAATTCAAAACTACAGAATGCGGATTTATCGTTTCAGTGTTGAGTAAACTCAACCTTATATTCAATTTCCTTTCCATTTTTTTTGTTGAGAGAAATAATTGTTGATAGCGATTGGTTGCACGATTCGATACCCCCGCCTCCCACCGCGTCTTTCACAACCCCCCCCCCCACACTCCCATCCCCCATTTGCCCTTCTTCCCCACCCATAAACCCTTGTTCCCTTGTTTGCACTCACCACTTGCATCACTGTTTTCACACACACTGCCCGTACACCACCACATATCGCAACACTGCAAACAACCAATACCGACACTTCCGTTTGCAATACGGCTGAACAAAATAAGTGACCGTAGGCTCATACAGCTCCTTTTTTATTGCCGATTGGGTTCGGCCGGATAAAATGCACCGAAAATCGAACCGATTAGGATATTAGGGATTTGGAAGGGGGGTGGGGGGGGGAAGAACAAAACAAAAGCACCTGTGTTTGTGTGATGTTGTATCTCGTTGTTGCTGCTCTCTTTCTCCCTATTGTGCGCACACACGCACACTCTTTCTCTCGCTCGCTTCTTCTCTTTCTCTCACCTTGGAAGGCCGTACGCGACAAATAATTAATCACTCGCGTTGTGAGGGCGCGTAATCGATCTTGATTTGAAAAACGAGGAAACAATAGCGTGGAAAAAGGAAAAGCCTGCTTCTCCTTTTTCACTTCACCACTGCTTATTGTGTGGCGAGATGAGTGATGAGTCACTCTTCCCTTTCTAAAACCGATGCGTAACGCGGAAGGGCGTCCAAGGGAGAAAGCGAGAGGGGCAAAGCGAAAGAGGGGACGAGAAAGGGAGAGAGGATGTGTGGGAGAGATGCGAGCGCGTTCCTCTTTTGTGTTGGCGTTTTTCTTTTTTCTTTTTTTTTTGCTGTCGCCTTTCGCTTTTCTCGCCCTAAAACACACCCGTCGACGTCGTTTTTTCTTTGTTGCGAGCGTGAAAATTTCTTTTCGCAAAAAACAGCACAGCACTCCCGAAATCACAACAATCGCGCACGCACTAAAAGATAATATCTTTTTTCCGTTGTTTTCACTGCTCCTGCTCTGCTGCGGTGACGGATGCAGGACGGATTTTTTTCTTTCTTTCTTGCTGTGCGCTTTGCTTCACTTTGCTGTCTGAGTTCGCGCTGGCCAGCAAACGGTTTCTGTGCTGTTTTCCTGTGCTGTGACACTGATGCTGACTGCACACACACGGACTGTTGCTGAGGGTTTTTGCTGCTTCGAAAGGGAGTAGTCACCAATACCACTTGCGATGCGAACCAGGAACTAGGGAGAGAGAGAGAGAGAGAGAGCGGGGATGGGAGAGCACGGAAAGGGATTTTTCGGATGCTGTACACGCATACATACGCGCGCGCATGCTTACAAGGTGTTCTTGCTCTCTGGGTACGGTATCGCGTTGAGGAGTTCACCAATGGCTAACAATGGTGACATCTGATGCAAACCGATTTTGCCTTTGTCACATTGTAGCGTTGTATTATTTACAGTTTGTATATATTTTTTTAATAAATTTAAATTAAACAATAAATTGATTAAAATTGTACAAAAAATATTTTTAGTTGGAAAGCATTTCCGTTGGCCGAATGACAGTACGGCAATGTAAGCTGCACAACACGCCTACGTGTTACAGTTTATGCACACTCGGGATGTAGATGGCGCTAATGTACTATAAAAGGCGACGAAAAACCTGTTTGCCCGAACGGTACCAAGTGGGTTTAAAATAAATAAAACATCTCAGCTTTGTACAGACGAGAAGTTTCAGCGTTTTGCTAAAAATATAATTTTGTATTTTGTTTAAGGTGCAATTTTAATGCGAAATATTTTTTTTTTATTTTTTATTAAATAAAAACTTTTACCCGATGTTTTCAAAATAATTTCATTCTTTTGTGAAGTAAAAAACTGAAAAATTTTGTTCAGCTCTTTTTTAGCAGTAAAATTTAAAATGATATAACACTATTGGTTGCCACATTGGTTGCTTGCGGGTCTCTTTTGTCCAATTAAAACCACCCAACTAAAGTCCCTAATACAAGGACAAGGACTTTTATATTTTACAGTACTTAGCGTTTCAAATTAGATGAGCTAGGTGATGATAGAGGTAACAGTCAGTTGACGGAACTATCTGGACATCAACTGCTGCTTGACTTGAAGGCATCTATGGTCAGGTTTGCCATATCTGGATTCGATGTAGTTCGATATGTAGTTCGATGACCAGTCCTCACTATAGGAGATGGTCTGGATGGGATTTGAACCCAGATCCTTTCGTGTGAAGACAGGCCGATTAAACTATCGGGCAGCTCCCAGGATGATCCGAGACTTGACCAGGTAGAAATTTCGGGGACCATCTTCTGTAAGCCAGACTATTCATGACATACGCTGATGACATATACATAATTGAGTTGAGGCTCTCCTATGTAGCAGAAGCTTACAAAATGATCGAACAAGATCTCGGCGTTTCTGAACAACAAAGGAGTGATATACCTTTAAGGTGATCAGTAGCCAGCACATGTTACAGTCAGAGGAAACTTCTCCATACAAAACAACTGTTACGTGACGGACATAGACTTCGAAAGGAGTTCGAAAAGGAAGATGCTTTGAAGGATTTTTGGTCTAATATGTGTCGAAGAACAAAGGAGTAGTCAGTAAAATCAAGATGTCTCTAAGAGATGTAAGGTCTATCTGAAAATTCTATAGCGAAGATGACTCGCCAGGCATGTCATGTGATGAGAATGGTAACGAATGACCTAATCCGTGAAATCCTTTAAGGCTGTTCAGTTGGACGGTGATGAAGTAATAGCGTTGATGCGTCCACCCGGCAAGCCAAGATATCAGACTGGGAGACGACAGCGCTGGGCCGTGAGCTTGTTTCAAGGATTTCTGCTGCTGAACTGGAGAACATACAGGACATCTTAAATGAGTCTTATTGGTACTACGTTATTGCATGATAAAATTTTCTCATTCACTTTTAAGCGTTTTGACTAGTGGTTTCCATAAAGAATTCCGTTTTTAAAAGTTACATAAATCTTGAAAAGCATTAATTGAGGACTGCTATTTTATTGGACACTGTCAGCATCTTCAGAGGAAGTTAATGACTCCTTCTTTAATACGTAGTACGTTTTTCTTTAAAGTCCGGTTTTCACAACTGTCATTACAAAATGTATACAAAATGTAGAAAACGGTATAAAGCGAAGCCGTTTCCAGAGGTTAGTAGCGAGGTGGGAAAGGGGTCGCGCGGAAAACGAGAGGCAAGAGTGTGGGGGTAAACGCTTGCGCACAGCATCCATCTTCAGCAGCGAGCGTTTCGCCCTGTCCTGTTAATTTGGAGCAAGTACGCCTAAAGGTAGGCAAACCCCCACAAGCACAAAAACGCATCGTGTATATCGGCAGGTAAAACTGGAAATGGAACAGCCGAGACGTTGGCAGTGATTTGTGATGGACTGTTTCAATTGGTCAGGAAATTGAATGTCACCTATAAATGTCGAACTTGGGGCAAAACGGGTCAGCTTATTCTCATGCACACACACGCACTGCGTGCATCCTTCCTTTTCTCCATCTCTCGCTCCAGTGTTCCGTTTGCAACGATGCAAATCCAGAGCAATATACAGAGTGTCAACTCCATCTTCGGCTGCAACTCGTCCGGTCACAGTGGCATCAACCAGCTTGGCGGCGTGTACGTGAACGGGCGACCGCTGCCCGACTCGACGCGACAGAAGATAGTCGAGCTAGCGCATTCCGGCGCCCGGCCGTGCGACATCTCCCGCATACTGCAGGTGTCGAACGGGTGCGTCAGCAAGATACTGGGCCGCTACTACGAGACGGGCTCGATCAAACCGCGTGCGATCGGTGGAAGTAAACCGCGGGTCGCAACCGCCGCCGTCGTATCGAAGATTGCCGAGTACAAAGCGGAATGTCCGAGCATTTTCGCGTGGGAAATACGGGACCGTCTGCTGTCGGAGGGTACCTGCAACAACGATAATATACCGAGCGTGAGTAGCTGAGGTTGGGGAGGTTGTGGAGGTGGTTGGGTAGACATCCTGGGCTAATGTGCCTGTCGTTGCTGCCACAGGTGTCATCCATTAACCGTGTGTTGAGAAATCTGGCCTCCAACAAGGAAACGTCATCGCAAAGCAATGAGACGGTGTACGAGAAGATTAAGCTGTTCAACAACACCAGCGGACACTGGACCTGGTGTCAGAATATTGGTAGCGGTCAGTTTAACTTCTCTTCCCATCCAATTCCTCACCTGTCACTGAAAACTACCACCGAGCAACCATCGAAGCCAGGTAGGCGATGGACATAGTGCACAGCTTCGGAATCCTCATCTCCAGCAAGCTGCCTAACGTTGTCTATAATATATCCTCCCGAACAGCCAACTGTTGTCTGGAGGAGATGAGCGACAAATACTCGTCCGAGGACGACGAGGACTCCGAGCTGCGGTTGAAGCTGAAGCGCAAACTACAACGCAACCGTACCTCGTTTACGAACGAGCAGATCGAAAACTTGGAACGAGGTAACGAGCATGCCACATTGGCAGCCGGACACTGGCGTCAATGGTCTGCCCCTCCAGTGAGGGGGGCCACCGGTGTACAGTTCCCTGTCGCTGACATTCTTTCTTCGTCTGAATTTCAAGCAGAATTCGAGCGCACCCACTATCCGGACGTGTTTGCCCGGGAACGGTTGTCCGAGCGTATCCAGCTGCCGGAAGCACGCATACAGGTAACTATACCGTACGAACACGAAGTTGTAGTACGGTAAGCACAAGGTATCCACAGGTAATAGCAATCCGCTTTGAAGTACCGATTGATAACCGATAGCATAATTTAGAGTAAGATATTCAACGGTTCCAAGATTACCTAGGTAAGTCAGATGGTAAATATAAAACAGGTGGTGGACCCATAGAGGATGCAGCTCTTCGCTCCATATCCACTCAAGGTAAGTTGGTGGAGAAAGAGTATGGACCACTAAGAATACTACAAGTCGCAGAGTAACTTCGGACTAACCAGCGTGGGATGTTGATGACCAACAGTGAGGAGGTAGATCAATATTGAATCTAACTAAAGCTTTATTTATACAGATGTCTCATCGGGAAGATTGCAGAGATGACAGTTGAGTCCTGAGGCTGGACCTCAAGAAAATTTTGGAGTAAATGGCTTTAATACACTATAAGATAAATATATAGACATCAAATCAGAATCGAATTTTTATTTTCAATAGAGCATGATACAAGTGATGACACAGTAAGAAGAATGGTTGACATAACCAGGATGAGATGTCCTATCTATTACCGTACCTATGTGTGGGTAGCTGCAGAAAGCACATGGATGCAAAGTGAAGGTAATCCAGCCGCTAGTTGAAGCGCCCTCTTGATCGTAACTAGATGCTCTGACGTAACGTAACAACTGATGTCAACTGACGTCAAGGCAAAGCGGCTGAAACTCCCATGCCTTACTTTTATGTCAATTCAATCGTTTGTTAAACCGTTAATTCTTTACTGTTTTTAATGACGACATTATTACGACACTTATGTCTAATAAAATAGGTAGCACATGTCCTAATATCTAATGGTCCTCAGAATCTGGTTGGTGATTTTAACGACCTGTTTAAAACTTTTATTGCATCGGACTGGCGTTAGCACTATGGTCTATGGGTACTACACTTGGCGCTGCTAGCGAGAAATTATGGGTCCTTCAAATATCCGAATGAAGTCCTGTGAAAGATGGTTGATTTGATCTGGATAAAGCTGATCAGTATTTTTGAAAGATTGGAGGACTATGGGTACTGTACAAGAGTTATTAGCGTGAAATTATAGGTCCTTGAAGTAGTCGCGGTCCGGTCCGCGACTCGCGGGGCGGTCCGGTGGTCGAGGCGATAACAGCGCCGGTCTTCACACCCCCTTCACTCCCCGTACGCAGGGCTGACTACTTTGCCACGGGTAAAACTAATAGCCAGATATGGCAGGCCGAGACCTCTCGAGGTTGTAGTGTCAATAAAGAAGAAGTAGCTATATGATAACGTCCTTCTCAAGGATTAAGTGGATAAGGCTAAGCTGACGTTCCTGAAAAATTGGACGAGTTTGCTGGTCATCCAAGACGCCCGAAGATTAAGGACTTTTTGAAAAGAGGATATAACTAAACTCTAACCTCTGTAGCTCTTTTGTCACATCTCTTAGCTCTGTGAGAATCACGTTGAGCTCACCTCCTGACACTGCAAACATTATGTCCTTCGTTGGTGACTTCTTTTTGGAATTGAAGATAATTTTGACCATTATCGCAAACGTTTCGCACCCATGATGCGGGCCGCACATCACGCTGTCGCTGTACTGGCCGCCGCCGTTCGTATGGCCCGCTCGGGCGCATAGAGTGGCGGCCCGCAAATCTGTGTGTTGATTTATTAGTCTAGACCTCACTGCATTGGCACTACTTCTCGCAAAGGCGAATCTCTCGGCGGTCTCGCGCGAAAGGGATTTTGTGTTGTTTTTTTCTGTTGGGTTTTCCGTTTCTCAGTTATATTAATATCTTTCGCCCTCGCCAGCTACACCTCCTCCACCAACCGCCCCACACCCCCTCCGCCCCCCCCCCCCCCCTTCGTCTACACCATCCTTCCTCACACACATATAGACCGAGCTCCGTGTCTTTGCCACCCTGTCGCTCGCACTATCGCTCTCTCTCTCTCGCGCTCACTCTCTCTGTGTAGATCTTCCCCACAACACTAGTCCCTCCCCCACCCGACTAGCACCCCTATTGCTCCACAAAACAATTACGGCGGCTACCCCTTTAGTGTTCCTTCCTTCCCAGTCCTATACAGACACACACACACACAGACACACGGTACGCGCTCTCGAGGGAGGCACACACTCGGGACAGCGAAAAACGTTACGCACCCGGTAGGTTGCAGTTGCAGAAGCCGCGCCGCCCAAGCACAGGACCTGAGTCGCGCGAGTGTGTGTACAGTGACCGAAGCGAACTGTCCGCGACGTCGTCGTCGTCGGACGAGCCACCGCCGAGCGCCGACGGACGGGTTTGTGGCTTGCAGGGCAAACATCGAATGCAGTTGCATGCGTCGCTTCCGGAGGACGGTGGCGCGATCACGAGAGCAGCAGCCGCAGCATCAGCAACCACTTACCGCAGGGCTGGACAATCTGAGCGCGATTGGCCCCACCAGGGCTTGAGGAGGGCCGTGTAGTCTGTGCTAGGAGACAGGGAACTGACCGTTGTTGTTATTGTTGTTGTTGCTGTTGTTATTGTTGGTGGTGGTGAAAGACGCGACGAGTGTGTGTGTGTGTGTGTGTGTGTGTGATAGAGCGACGCCTTACTGCGTCCTCCAAAGGTGCTCCAAGGCAGTGTCCAAAAACGTCCCGGAGGTCGTACGAATCGTGTCGGCGAGGTAGTAAACGCGCGCGCTGCAACGCGCAGGTGGTGGTGCGACGGAAAACCTGACCTCGGTCCGTAGTTCTTCGTTCCCTCTCTTCCCCTCTCTTCAGCTCACCCACAAGCCCTCACACACCCGTACGAAGCAAAAAAAAAACAACACACACACACAAAAACTCCAACTCGTCCTTTTCCAAGGGTGTCATAAGTGTGGGAAGGGACTTTTTCAAAGCTGCTGTCCAAGTGTGTCTGAGTGAGTTTAAGTGAGTGTATGTGTGTTCAATTTTTGGGCTAAAGCATCGGGTACAGATGTAGTAGCGGATCGAGTCGGCGGCTCCCCTATCCTTCTTTTTCCTTCCTGCGCGCGTGCCAGTGTCCTGCTCGGTGATTCACCAAAAAACGGGCGATGCATGTTCCTGCCGGCTATACACCCGACATCTTCAAACAACTGAACACAATCAACATCCCGGAAGGCTTGAAATACTAGTGTAATACAATCGCTTGCGTGCACACCAGATCAGACCAGACAGCGCGGACCATAACTGTGCGTCTCTGTGTGTGCGTGTGTGAGTGTCCTTGCACAGAAGAAACCCGAAACACCGGAAGGAGCTCCCGGAAGGTACCTCCAACAACAACGCCCCGGTCCATGTCCTTGCTGCAGGGCACGGCGAACCGAAGGATACGGTGCATCTTCACCAGACGTACATCCAAGCGGCCTTCGGACGGAGTACGCGACGTTCCCGCGTCCCGGCACCGTTACACTCCCCGCCAGCGCGTCCACACGCTCGTCGGGTCGCTCTACACGTCATCGGTACGGTGTCTGACCTGGCGCTCGTACAGCGGGGTCAGTTTTCCGCCGCCGCGACCGGGCTGCTGGATGCAGCCGGAGGGCCGCCCGGCTACGAACCCGACCCAGTCACCGTGGCTAGTCCCGCTATGCACAGGTAACCCAGGCATCCTTGAAGTTGGTGACGTTATTAGGACATCCTCAGGCATCTCAGTACAGGGAGACGGGAGAGTGGGAGTGAGCGGGCGTGTGTTGCAAAGTGGTTGTTGGTGTCTCTTTAGTATGTTTACATCACGATGGGCAGTGTGGACACCGAGAGATATTCTGTAAAACTTCCGGATATTGAAGTCATCATGCCGCAATGTCCAGGAACCAGACATTCACCAAATTTTGCAGTTGGATTCAGTGTGTCGGTGTGTTTGTGAGCAGTGGTTGTGCATGCAGAGGTGCATGTTTTGGTGACTCAATATCCTCGCCACCTCATACCCTTCCCCTTCCTCGCACATCCGCGGAAGAGTCCTCAATCTCGTCTAAAGTGACAGTTGGGAGAGAAGAATAGTAGTAGGAAAAATTGGGAAGTCTGCTAGAACTACAGTTCAATAATAGGATGACGGTTGTGTGTGTGTGTGTCCGTCCTTGCAGGATGGCGTGTGTGTGCGCACGCGTGTATGTGTGACTCGCTGTGTGCGTATGTGCATTGTTGTTGGGGTGTTCTTCGCCATACACGCGGTTCACGATGCACGGTGCTGCAGATACATTTCGCTCTCTCTCTCTCCCTCGTTTCTCTCTCTCTCTCTCTGTCTGCGTGCGGGACTCGTTCGATTCTGGTTACGAAACTCGCTGTGTCAGCGCGGGACCCAACCGACCACTCTTCCGCCCATCAATTAATGACCCAACGTTGTTTTCGCGAACAAACAAAGATCGCTCAATTATTGTTTACCGTGCAAAACACAAGTGGTCCTTCGTGCTTGTTGGGGGATTTATTTCCTTCCCCCCCTCCCCCCTTGTATTCCTGTGTTGGTTTGACACACATGTGTGGGGACACGCTCTCGTTTCGATCTGCCGCCTAACATAGGCTACGTTCTGCATTCCGTTACACACCAACAGATCTCCCGCTCTCTCTCTCTCGCGCGGCTCTATTTGCACGCACTTTTGCACTGCAGTGGGTGCAGTTGCTCTTTCTCTTTCTCGCACACTGACACGCATACGTGCGCGTGCGAGAACCGAAAATCGCGTAAACTGCGGGTCCGCAGTTCGGTTTCGCTGCAAATAAATATTTGTTTTGTCTGTTTGTGTGCGTCCGACGTGTAAAGGGTTTTGGTGGGTGAAAGGGGGGAGGAAGGGGATGCTGTAAGGGAAAAACGGCGAAAAAACACTAGCTAATGGACGGATCATGCCGCTCAGTCGACAGTCGAGAGAACGATTTTTGCTGCACTGTTTGTGTGGCGTAATAGCAGTTAGGAAGGAGGGAGAGTGGGGGGGGGGGGGGAAGTAAGGGTGGATGGGTGGTGTAGAAAAACTGCAGCAATATTTTTCCTTGAAATCACCACCCGCTGGTTCGACTACTACTGCTACACGCTGTAGCTGTAGCGAGATGAGCGATAAAAAAGAACCCTTCAAAAAGTAGGAGATGTTCGCGAAAAATCGACGACTTGTGTCGACTGACCGGCGCGCGCCTTTGCCCTCTCCCGGTGCACTGGGCTGGTGGTTAAATTCCGGGTGTCATTTTGAACGTGTTTTCCCAGCGCTGCTTCGCTGGTTGTGCGCGGAACGGTAATCTCCTCTTGCATGGTTTAGGTCACCAGCAAATAGGGAACCCTGCCTGGGATGTGACTATTTTCGTCCACACGCGCTTTTTTTATGCCTACTTGCCTGCTTGAGGGGGAAGAAACTCGGGGAAGGGGAGAAAAGGTACACGCCAGTGTTGTTTTTCACCAAACATATGCAGTCGGGTATGCGTTTCGGGTTGGTTGGGATCAGCTGATTTTCTGAGCCGTACGATTCGCCGACCGCCGCCGACTTTGATCCATTGGAGAGGACGGGGGACGCAAGTCGGACCAGTTTGTTTGGTAGTTTACAAAAACTGAAGACCTCCGAAGGGAGAGAGGTTTTTTTGTTGTTGCGTCCTCTTACCTACCTTGGGGTTTTTGGGGTGCAGTAACCGAAAATAGACACTCCGACGGTTCTTTCTGTAGGACGAATGGGAGGGGGGGTGTTGGGGGAAAGGGGGTGGTAAGGTTAGGCGATGCGGAGCAGATTGTGTTATGCATCAACACCCTCCAACCAAACCTACAAATCGCGTGTGCTTGATTTATAACAGAGATCCTCAACTCGACACCTAGAATTGGGTCTGGGAAGTTTACCTAGCTCCTGGTGCTGCGTAATGCGTACTGGATAGCATTGCAAATGGTAAAACGAACTTCACACAGCTTCCTAGTATGCTTTGCAATGGTTTAATTCGACAGCCCGCGGCACTAGACGTCCGATCTTCACGAGTCTTTCAATATCCCGGACAACAAATTGCCAGAGGAAAGGGGGGGGGGGGGGGGGGGGGGGCGAAAGGCCGCCGATGCCGGCTTTTTTTTCCTGTTTTGGCCCGACTTCCGGTTAGCCGGTTGGTCATTCGCTTCCATTCAGGCGCCACCACTTGGCAAGTGCTCCAACAAAACACACCCGGCCGGCTTTGGCCACACCGTTTGGCAACATTCCTACAGGTCGCCGTGTTTCGTCGGTCACCATTCACCCAACGGTTGAATGGGATGCTGAGAAGGAGGGAGGGGTATGGGGAAGGGAAAGACGAGGAAGGGAAGGAGGAGGTCTATAGTAGAGGAGACGATGGAAACGCATCAAGTCTCGGTGTGTGTGTGGCGGCTAATGTCATTGTCTGGTGCACGTACGGCCTCGAATCCGATGCCAAAGGTCGGCAGACGTGTGGCACACGCGGCACACGAGACCGTTTTTTGGCGGGTTTTCAGCGACCCCGTAAGCGACCCCTTTTGCGAAGCGTCAGAGAATGGAGCAGGGGAACGGGGTAGAGGCGAGCTGAAAGCGCTGTCTTGCTGTCAGCTTCCGTTTGCAAGTTGTTTCGATTGGTTGTGCGGTGTTGGCTTTCGGTAGACGTTTCACGTATAGATGGCGCTAGTGATGGCGAAGAGAAGCATTCCGTTGGCCTGTTGGTCCACGTTCGACCGTTACAAAGCTCGTGATGATGTGTGTGTAAACAAACCAAAAAGGGACAAGCAATGAAGTTCCCGATGAAGTCCTCTTTTTTTGAAGGGACAGTTTTAAAGATTCTCCATTTTGTATAACAGAGATATATATACCTACACCAGTGGCAGTTGGAACCATTATCCAATCCAGTGAGCTATGTGGCAGAAAACAGAATACTGCAACTTCGAATCATAATCTCCTTGTCTATTCCCCGGAGTAAGCACGCTCTGGCTACGCTACGGCTACGTGGCATGCATGCATATAAGTCTAGCACGGGCAAACCATCGAACCAGACACAACCGACGGGAAGAACTTTGGACGACAATGAGCAGCAGCATAATTAATTCCTTGAGCTCTTGAGCGTATCTCCCAGGAGGATTGTGATCCTGTCAGCGCTGGACAAAAAAAAAAAGGGTTGCTATGGTAGGAATTATTCCGATCATAAGCAAAACTGCTTCAATGTGGTCGGTTGACATGGATTTCCTTACCACGGTGGCATCGGTTCAGGGACATTAGAGGAGGTGGGATTGGAAAACTGTGAAACTTTAAGGTATAGAAATTCCCTCAAATGTATCCAATAACATACAGCAGTAGAATGAAGGTATTTGGGATGAACTTGATGTCTTCAAGGTTCTTTCAAACCGATTTTCTCTATGGGACTTCCATATTTTTTAGCAATAACAGCCTCTCTCTCTCACACAGTAGTGTTCCGACTCCGGATGTTATAATAGATCTCGGGGATATAGAACTCAGGATGAGAGGATTCACAGGCTTGAGCCTAGATATACTCTGGAGAACATTAATTGGAACACGGGTTAATGTCCGGATTGATAGGAGGCCTAGAAATCTCTGGAGCCTAAATTTGGAGCCTAAAGCATCAGAAATCTTTTAACAAGAGATTTTCTGAGAAGTTGACCTTACAACCAGGCACCCAGGAAAATACGAGGTCCTTCAAAATCTCGCTATACTCTGCTTTTATAAGATTTTCCGGAGAGATCTGCATGATTGATGGAGACAGCCGATCGAGATTGAGACGAACTCTTTTTTGAGTTCTAGCTCTCGAGATTTGCTTCTTCGCGCGAGTTATTGTGATTTAGAAGTGACGTTTCACTCTGACTATTCGAGGTCTGCTGTGATGACATATCTTCTCTGGATAGTTTTCCTCCAGAGATATTGACTTTCTTTGGATGTTTCCTGATGGAACGTACCGGATGACGAGTGGAATGAGGTTGGAGAATAGACAGTGCTTGAATTTAACTTCCCGACCTCAGGCTTTTCAGGAAGATATTCTACAAGCGTGGTAAACACCTGGGAGTGTTCTGGGTGATCAGTAAACTCATAGCCAGACTTGAGATTAAGACATGACATTAAGACTTTAAACATATCTTTTATATACAAATATATAAACGCCTACAGTTATGCAATTTTTGCGTATCAAAACTATCTTCTTTACCAGAATTTCTTGACCAAATCTTTAGAAACTCAAAACAAGTACCGCTCTTTGCATATTCCCGTTTCTTACTTTCCGTTTGCATTCCCGTTTTCGTCCCATTTTCCCCCAGATCCGCTACGATGGACTCGAAGGCAACGATCAACAAGGGCAATTTTCTCTCACAGGTAAGTGTCCAACAAGAAGTCCGTGGTCACAATTTCTCATCACACATCATGGTCACCGCCTTAATGAGTCGTAAACTAATAAGCTTAAAAGGTCTCCCACTCTACACCCCCCCCCCCCCCACCCCCGGGTCTTCCTCGTCCATTCACGCCCTCGCTGGGCAAACAATTCGAACCAACCGTTTTTTCTTTCTTTTTTTTCCAGCCAGGCGGCAGCGGGATCAAAATTTTTGCAAAAAAAAACAAAAAAAAAAACGTGCCACAGAACTATAAGCAAAATATTCGGTGCATATCCACGGAACTCATTGGCTCATTCCCTGCTGTGTGCCCGGTGTATGTGTGTGTCTGGGTGCGTGTGTGTGTGTGTGTCTGTTTGTGTCCAAATGCTGCACGGCAAAGGTGTGAAGTGTGACCTGCATGTTTCCTGATTCTGTTTTTTTGTTGTTGTTGGCTTAGCTGCACGCGCTTGTTTCGTTAATCGTCAAACACACAAAAAGAAAGCAAAAAAAAAATGGGAAGAACTTTGAAGGACCGTTAAAGGTACGGCTAAATGCCATTGTTGGTTGAGTGCAGGATATTTAAGGTGCAGTTTAAAGGAGGATAAAAAAAAGCAGATTAATGTAACAATCGATGTGAATTGCTAGAAAGCTGTTTGTTTCGTGTCAAGAGTCTGGCAGCAGAAGGTGTCAAGAGCAATGGGCCTTTGTCGATGTTTGTTTTACACTTAAAGCTTTACAAAGACTTGAGAAGCAAAAGGAAATCAGTGTATTGTATCAGAAGCATTTAAGACATTCACAATTAATGATAATTAGCTTAGCTGCTTGAGCGTTAGAAGAAGTCTAATTGATGGAATAATCCACAGGGATAGAAAGAGATTTTTATGAAGAATTTTAATCACTTGGCACATTACATCATTGGATAATTAAGGAGATTTGCAACTATGCAATGAAGCTACTTAAAGAGCGACGAAGAATCGTTACTAAACAATTTTATTGCGGTCGATAAAGTTGTCTAATTCTTTCTCGTTTGGCCTTATTAAACCAATTACTGGATGTTTTTGGTATGTGGTGAGCGCCTGAAAATATGCAACACTTTGCTTATATTGCATAATGCTACAACTTGCAGCGTAAAGATAAAAGAACATGCCAATCCCATAAACTCAGAGTTGCCTACTTGCAGGCGTCTTAAAAAATAATATGATATGATTTTTGTAAATCATATTATACATTAGGTGTTTTCTTTAAAGTTTTTTTTTGTTAAGAACAAAATTGGTTTTATTTTACAATAATATAAACATTAATAGGTCGCTTTGAACATACCGAGGTATCCTTCTTTTTAGTGGTTACACTGTAGTTTTCTTCTACTTCTTCCTTGGCACTATAACCTCAAGAGGTCTCGGCCTGCCATTTCTGGCTATCTGTGACTTAATTTTACCCGTAGTAAAGCAGTCAGCCTTTCGTACGAGGAGGCGGTCTGGATGGGATTTGAACCCTAGCCCTGCCGTGTGAAGACCGGTTTCGCTATCGCCTCGGCCACCGGACCCCCCTTTCTAGTTTTCTACTGAATTTAATTAATTTGAAGAAAATAATTCAGAAGGACTATATTTTTATGAAGACCAGTTATACTAGCTGGTAAAGGAAGGTCACGTATGCTGCCTTCTGGAAAGGAATCATCCCTTATATTATTTGAATCTACTTAATCTATCTTACATATCTAACGTATCTTACTAACTAACCTTATTTATCTTATTTTAAACAAAGCAATATGAACAATATTTACATTTTTAAATCCCCTGCCTAATCGTCACTGAACAACGTCTGAATCATCCTCAAATTGGATGAGAGACATTTATGTTTAAGGTTATCCAGATTTTGTTGGATCTGATCTAAGATCTGCTGTGCGGTATCTTGGCGGGTGATTAAGGATTATTTTCAAAAAAAATTGTTTTGTATTCACTGTACAACAAGCATACTACTGCTGGAACATGACTCCCTGGATGTGTGTGTGTCCATAAAGAATTGCAGGTAGCATAACATGTTTGTACAGGATAAGTTTGCTCTCTATTGTAAGAGTGGACCGTCTTTTGATAAGAGGATATAGACTGAGTAGAAGACCGAATGTTTTAGATTTAAGGGTTTTCAATATGAGCTTTTAATGGAAGGTGGTTATCTAGTGTGATGCCGAGATACCGCACAGCAGCGGTCCAGGGGACTGGATTGTAGTGGATCGCTATTTTATTCACTCTCCGTTGGATTGTCGCTTTTTATTTTAAGTTAATCGCGAAGGCTTTCATTAGGTTTAGTTTCTACATGCATTTCAAATTTGAACCTTTCTTTTTTGAGAATTAGTTTGCGAAAAAGTTAAGGTATTCTTACAATGAGCTAAACAGGTGACGTAAAATGCATGTAGAAGTGATATTTTTGCAGTTTCTGAAGCAAATGCGCCCAAGAAACTCGAAAAATCTGCAAAAAAAAGATTTTTTAGGATAGCTGTAAGAACCTAATTTGAAGGAATATTTTATAAAACCAATCTCAAAGAGGAATATTTTTTATTTACGGTGGAATATTTCAAACCTGTTCCGGAGCTTTGCAATCATATAATGGAATTTTACATATAGCATATAGAGGGGTGGTTTTGCAAACTCGAATATGACACTTTGCAATCAGATACAGCCAATTTGTTAAAATCATAAAATTTCTTAACACCATTGAAATGTTTTGTTTACATCACTTCACCCCTTTCATTCACATTTGAACGGCTTCAACACAAAAGTTTGATGGAAATGGTGTACCAACTATCACTTCGTTGAAGCAGTTGATTGCGAAAATATTCACATCCGAAAGTCCATTATATGATTGCAACGTTCTAAAACGAGCTTGCAATATTCCATTATGCACTTGAAACATTCTCCTAAGTGATTCTATTGTATGGATCACAGCCCTATAGAGCGGTTTTACCTGTCAGTTTGTATGGGGATCTAACACAGTATTAGCCGTAGAAAATCAAAATCTGGCAGAACTCATCATAGACCGCTTTAGTTGAAATATATTTAATTCAATTATTTAATATTTAAGAGTAGTCTTCGCTTATTTATTAGCTTTTTTGGATTATAATATATTACATAAAAATTGTCTGAGTGAGATTTAAGGCAAAATTCAAAGTTGTTCCGTCAACCAGAATTCGCTCCATAATTCTTTTTTATAAATACTAATAGTTATCAAACCAATAACAGCCTTTTAAATATTTTAATAACCTCATATTCGGATAATATTTGTAGGTAAAAGGCAGTAAAAGCATCTAAAAGATAGCCAGACTCAAAGGAAAATCCTCGTTTTGATCTGCGTATTGCATACTTTCAGGCAATTATTTGAAGTTATTCTTATTTTACATTTTCACATAATAGTTTAAGTCTACCTACGCATAATTTACTATATTTTTGGTAAAAAGTAAGTTAAAACAAAAATTCTCAACCATCAATCTGTAAATAATGCTCGATCACCGCAAAGCACAACTCGTTTCATGCGTGTAGTTTTGCTTTTTAAACGCTTTTAAACACCATCAAGCTCATTAAACACTAATTCGTGCAGTTTAGATGGCCAACATCATCTTCCCACATTTTTGTGCTCAGCCATTCCTTCCCCGAGGCTCACGAAGCAGCCTTAGCACGCGCTCGCACTCGCTAACGAAATTGTTATGCCTTGCAATTGCTGCAATTAGAATGCTCGGTGAATCGTCCATCGATTCCGGCCCGACGCAACCAAAACCCATCGCCCCTGTTGTGCTTTGCTTGTGGCCTGCCCGAAAAAGCGCTTCGTTCCTTCGGCGTTCCGGGCTGTAGGAATGTGCACACAATCACCGACGCCAGGTGTAATTTTAACAAATCAATTTCTCACCTCTTTTCTCTTCCAAATCTCTTCTTTGTGCTGCTGTGCTGTGCGCTCGTGTGTTCCGATCGATCTGGCAAAATAAAACCCATCAGCAGGAAGATTTTCATCCCTTCATCGAAGCGCTACTGCCGTACGTCAAGTCGTTCAGCTACACCTGGTTCAATCTGCAGGCGGCGAAGCGACGCTACCTCAAGAAGCACGAGAAAAAGATGACCCACAACGAGGAGAACAAGTGCAAACGAGACTTTCAGGTGAGTCGGTCTACGAGCGGTTTGATATCGGTATCGGTAAGCACCGGAGCTAGATTACTGTCAGGACACGCTGAGGACTCACGGAGCCAAACCGAGCCAACTGACGCCGTGAGCCTTCCATATGGTAGGCTTTTCCTCCCCCCCCACCTCCCAGTTCCACCGATCTGGAAGTCCCTCACCCGCAAAACCTTGACGCAACGAAAAGTGTTTCATGTTACCGACGCCTCGGAGGCAAGTTTTGTGGGCCCAACTTTTGCGATGATAGATACGGAGGCACCCCGTCCGTGCCTAGCCTTAATAGATAGTATTAACGATGTTGATGAGGTGGATGATAGACACTTTATTTGTCAAAAGTCGAGTGGCCTAACTTCGTTACCTCACCAGTGCGGCGTCCATACATTGGAGGCGTCCGTCCAATTTCACCCATCTTGGGCAGAGGCTCTTGCCCAAACGGAGGAGGAAATGTATAACCCAGGGTTTTTGTTTGCCATATACAGACACACACACACACACGCATTCGGAAACGTATCAATGATAGCGCCAATTATTCAATTTATCTTTCCCTTGGTCTCGTCCACCGAGGGAGTTGGGTTGTTGGGAAGTGTGTGTTTTTTTGGTTGGGCCCGAAGTCGTTGGTAACTGGAGTGCGCTCCTTTGGGAGTGAGTTGGGCGTCGTGTTACAAACTCCGGGACCCGTCAGCTATGCGCCAAGGGCGATTTGATGTGTTAGTTTTCTTTCGCTCTCCCTCGCTCGCTCTCCCGCTCGGCAAGTCTAAAAGTTAAAGATGAAAAACCTCAGGCTTTTCCCGTTTTTCTGTCAAAGTGCAGGATTTTTCACTCCTCGCTCGGAGTTTTGCTTTAATTGCATTACAACCGTACGGCGTATGGCAACCCTCTTCGGGGTTCCCCGTCTACTGCTCGCCGATGTCCCTTTGATGTTTGAGAGCTGAGTCCCCGCGAAGCCTGGGCGATGTTGCGTACGGCTAATTGCTTTATTAGCGACGCCGATGCAACACTCAGTAAATAACATTTGGTGTGGGGGTGCGTTGCGTTTTTAAACGGTGCTGGTAAAGCATTTATTTTCCAATTACGCGCTGGATGAAAGGCAATTTGCATGCTTTTAGGCGTTGCTGGTTGCCGGCGCGTACTGCGCCGATGCCAGAAAAGCGGGAAGAATGTTGACAGCTTCTTCGTGTATTTCCGTGCCGGTTGCGTACGGTTGTCGGGCCCGGTGACTATACTGTCACCAGGGTAAGTCGTCGGCAACAAGGATGCTGCCGCCGTAGCGATCGATACAGTGGTACGTTATTGTGTGTGTGCGTGCCTCGGGCGGTACAATTATCATGCCGCCCGTAATGTGCGCGTAAACGGTAGGAAACATTCGCCCCGTTGGGAGTTGCAAAACCGTTGACGTCGACGGAACGTGCGAGGAAGCCACAATAACCGCTAATCATCGAATAATGCTGTGCGCCTGGATGTAGGCGCGTAATCCTTCAATCAATAGACTGGCTGTTGGTTGACTACCCCCGAGGCCTGGATTAGGTCGTCCTAATCGGCTTCCAAAACCCGTCGGAGTATTCGGGAGATATTCGGATGTGTGTGTGTAACACGAAGCCAATGCAACTGCGTTGCAGTTTGGGAATAAAACTGCGCCGGAATTGATGGTGACATGTGAGCAGGAAGTATCGGACACTACAACGGGCCGGTGCAACCGGACCAGGACCCAGGATGATATACCCGCCCTGGGGTTTTTGGGAGGCCATGACTATGATTACATAGCGCTAGGTAATGTAGGCTCCCCTCTTTACTGCATCCGTCAACTGTCTACCGTAACGGGTTTGATATGACTTTTGTCTACGTACTGGGGACAGTAGGTTTGCGCTAGTCCTCAAATATTGTAATAATCACGGTTAGACGTTTCCGTTTAATAACCAAATCCCATAGGGATCCCAGGACTTTTCTGTGATAGAAGTCCGCAAATTAGATAGCTATAGGAATTTCATTAAGCGATTTTAGGACTTCCACGTTTTGAGGATCATCTTGTATAGTCCTGTATGAAGCATGGGTGAAGTATGTTCGTGCTATGAGATTGAGTCTTTAGTTAGAAAGAAATATTAGGAAGTTCTGAATATCGGTACTAATGGCTTAGAATTTGATAAAAGCCTAACCCTTCAACTGTTGAGGAATTCCGATACTTCAACTACGAGCTATTGAAGTGAGAGATCCGAGTATGTATGCTTATGGTGAAGAATACTCTGCAAAGGAATCTCGCCGATCATATCTGAGATGTTTCCTTCCATGTGACAATCATTCAGAATAAGCAGCAGTTTGTCGTCGATCAAAGAAGCTCCCAAAAATGGAGATACTGGATGTGGGATCCTGGAAGCCTCGATCATTTATTTGTCCCGAACACCCTAAGGAGACTCGTATAATGCCTCCGACCAGTCAACAGATTCGACGTGCTAGAGTTCCTCAACTTTCGTTCTGCTTAGCAGGTCATTCTGCCAGTGACTTCAGTTGCAATGAACTGTCAATGGTTCACTTTGGACGAGGAAGTAATATTTTTGTAGAATACTTCACGGATTAACCGTTGGAGTAGAATTGAGTCCATCGAGTACGCTCTTCCATACTTTGTATAACTTCCGGAGCATATATTTGAGACTTAAAATATTAAAATTTAGTATGAAATAGCTCCATCGACTGACCAGATTCAGAGAGGATACTTCAAGGGTCGATTAAGGTTTACAGAATTAATTAGACGGTTGTTAGAGAGAGCTGCATACCTTTGGGCTCTCATACAAAAATGGATTATAGTTGTCAAAATGTAAACCATTCTTGATGTTGATACCGTCCAATGTTTTCTCCTGTCTCCAGGACTACACGTTCTGGACAAACAACCGGAAGAATCAAGTCTTCCAAATAATTAGTAGGACATCTAGTTACTGGTCCTATAGTAGGTTTTAAAGGTAATTGACTATCGCTCATACCGGTGGAGTTACTTAAGAAATTTCAGGAAGCTGGATTCCCTAGTTATACTCTGTGATTAGTCACAGAGAAGAAGAAAAATCAGAAGAATGGATTAATGTTTACATGTATCGAATATACAGATACAAGATATGGGCGTCTATTGGACAATCTATTCATTAAAACTTGGTTAAGAGCCATAGAGTTAATTAGAGGATTAAAGTGTTGAGAGCTGCATAATCTTAAAGCGCTCAAAGCTGTCAAATGAAGGCAAAACCTTACAAAGAGATTAGTTACGATAAACTTCAATTTTCATTCCTTTTCTCTTAATCTCTCTCATCCTTTCTCCTTTTCCTACATTCTGAAAGTCCATATAAAGCGTATAGCAAATTATTTTCACATTTCTCCCTCTTCCAGAACGAAAACCCGGAAACGAAACAGAAATGGGCCGCCCGGTTGCTGGGCAAGCTGCGCAAGGACATCACCCACGACAGCCGGGAAAACTTTGTGCACTGCATTTCGAAGAAGAAAACCTCCATGTGCATCCTGTCGAACCCGGACCAGAAGGGCAAGATGCGGCGGATAGATTGTCTGCGCCAGGCGGACAAGGTAACGTTGGTTTTGTGGCGAACTTTTGGCAATGCTCAGGAGCTCAGGTCCCTCTTTTGGCTTTGTTTTGACAGGTCTGGCGGCTCGATCTGGTGATGGTGATCCTGTTTAAGGCGATACCGCTCGAAAGCACCGACGGCGAACGGTTGGAGAAGGCGTGCTTCTGCACCAGCCCGAGCCTCTGCATCAATCCGTACCACATTCAAGTATTAATCAAGGAGCTCGACCTCTACCTGGCCAACTTTATCAAGTGTAAGTGTTTTGCAAGGTTTCAAAGTCCTTTGAGACATTGGGTGGACACGCGGAGGTCTCCGAGAGTCAACAGTCCAGCGCGACACGAGCGAGCTGCTCGTCCAGAGATTGTTGGGGGAGCGAGAAGACTCCAATTTCCTTTTCAGACATTGCGGAGATCCCCGGAGATCGCCTTTCCCTTCAAGAATATCTCTTTGATTTTTAATGTCCTTTGAGGCATTGGGAGGACACTCGAGGACTCCGCGACTCGAGAGTCCGGCGCCGAACAAGCGTGCCACTTTAAGATGCTCGTCCAGAGATTGTTAAGGGGAGCGAGAAGGGTTTGGGGCCAGGAGACTTCAATTTCCTTTCCAGACATTGCGGAGATCCCCGGAGATCTCCGTAGATCCGGGGGACCGCTAATGGCCGCCTGCTTCTGATGTTTGCCGCTTGCCGCTACCTTCAAGAAAGGGCGGATCCCGGACGTTTTCTTGCCTCCTCTTCTCGCTCTCTCTCTCTCTCTCTATCTTGGTTGGGTGCTCCACTCACTCCCCGCCTTTTGCCCACTAGGAGGACCTTAAAAGCTACGCCAAGAACAACAATCTCAACGTTCGCCCACACCGGTAGCCGTCCGCCTGCCGGCCAGTGTTGCAATTCCCCTCGTGTGTTTTTTTTTTGTTGGTGAAGATATCGACACTATGTTTAGATGATTTGACAGAAAAACCTTTTCCTCAATTTGGCGCAACAGCGGGCCCGGCCCTTTGTGTTTCTCATTCCCCCGGCCCGGCCCGGGACTTGTTCGACCCCGGTCCAGGTCCACGCTATTCGCGTAAAATAGACGAGATAGGAAGCCGCGCCGACCAAAGAGGCCAAAGGAGGGCGATTATTATTACAAAGGCCTGATCGCCGCCCGCCCGATCGATAGGCATCGGAAGAGATGCTGTGTGTGTGTGTGTGTTTGGTGGGCAAGATCAATTCCTCACGCACGCGCCAGCTCACCTCGCGGCCGACATCTCTTCAGCTTCGTTTCGTTTCTGACAGCTTTTGGCGTTTGGCGCGCCGTTTCCACCGTCTTTGATCGTGTGTTTTTGCGGCTTTTAAAAATCAATTATCTATCGCTCCTGTCGTTGTGCGTGTGTGTGTGTGTGTTATGCTCATACATCGCCCTCTTGTTTTATGTTGCGCCCTCCACCACGTTCTTACCTAACCTGGGTCGCGCTTATTGCTTACACAAAAACTTCCATGTCTTAATATTTATTTTTCCTTCTACACTTTGTTGGTATTTCGCCTGTCTGCCTGTTGGTGGGAAAGAAGGAGGAAGGGGGTAGGGGGGGGTGAGGGGCAGGGGAGAGAAACAACAGGCAAGGTGTAGACTGTACACGGCTGCCGGCATCTGGACAGTCGGCGAAGTTAAGTGATTTGAGGGTTAATAAGAAAAAACAAAGAGCAAAAATACCGACGGCCAATAATCATCCCCCTTTTTGCTTGCTTTCTGGGAAGGTGGGTGGAAGAGGGTAGGAAAGAAGGGGATGATGGTGGGAGTGGTCCCAAGCGTCGGCATCACTTTCACTGAACGATCAACACAAATAGAGTCGTTTTCCTCAGATCGGTTTCAATAAAACAAAAAACTTTTCCCCCCTCTCGCCTTCCATCCCTCCCCCCTAGACCCCCTCCTCCTTTCGCTCCCCGCCACACACCCTTGCCTGGGTGGTGATCCATTTCCTTTGGGGTGGATCGATCAACAAAATATAGCTGCCAACCTTCCCTTAACGGCTTCATTTCGATTGAAGGAATTCTCTCTCTCTCTCGCTCTCTCTCTCTCTTATCTTCTAACAATGTTTTTTTTGAGTTGAGGTATGATAGAGATAGGAGCGAGAATGTTGGGTGGATGGGTAAGAACTATCTTTTTTGGTTTAACCCAAAAAAAAAAATCAGCCCGGAAACGGTATTGGATCCGATTTGCCTGGTCCGGAATATCGTAAGCTGAAATCCCTACTAATCAACGCTACGAACGAATTAACGGCGTAAAAGAAGAACACAGCGTCCAAAAGAAAAAAGGATTGCGCATGTGTGGCAAGACTAGTGGCAAGAATTCAGCGATTAAGAGGGTCTTGAATAGTTAAAAGGATTCTTATAAGGTTCTGAGCTATCTCTAACAAATCTAGTTCAATTGTCTGAATTTTTATTGATATGCACCAGAGCAAAGAGTTTAACACAATCCAACTTAATCTGCCCCTGAATGTATACTTAGCACGTTGCTTTTATCGCTTTTTTCGTTCCGGTGGTGCTTTCCTTTAAAAAATCATTTATATTTACAAATATCAAATACATTTAAATCGACAAAATGACAGGCCCGAGACCTTTCGAGGTTGTAGTGCCAAGGAAGAAGAAGAATGACTTTTCCTTAAAAAAAAATTAAAAACAAATTTCTTCTTAAATTTTCAATTTTATTCTTAAATGTGTCCTCATGATCAGCTAAACACACACAAAAAATAGCATAAACAGTGATGAACATAAGATAAGACTACCTGATTTTTTCAGAGCGTAAAACTGAGACCGACAATGCCGATTTTTTGGGGCGATTCGGTGATGAGGCGCCAACGGCGCCGATCTTCATACGGCAGCACCGGGGTTCAAATTCCATCCAGATCGTTCCCCCCTAGTGAGGAATGACTATCCAACTAGGTGGTGTCATTAAGTCTCTAGTAAGCCAAAAATGGCAGGCATGACCTGGGAAGTTGTTATGCCAAAGAAGAAGAAGAATGCCGATTTTTAAAGAAATAACGACGTTTATTTTACATAAAAATTAATTAATCGATTCAAAGTTTCGTTTGATAGTTCTTATGACAATATTGCTCAAAACACATGAGGCAATAATTAGTAATTATTATTTCTTTTATAGATGTGAGCACCTCTTCTTCACACTTTTCAATTTTAACGCGGGTTAGCTCTTAAAATAAAAAAAAATATTTTAAATTCTGCTTTGTTGACTTGAAAACAAAAAGAATATTTGCTATAGAAAGATAAGATTTTGTTGAGACTTCCACTTAGAAGTAATATGGTAATGCCTAGTAAAAGTTGCGTGTGAAGTACTTTGTCGTCTTGTTATATTTTCCTACACTGTAAATTAGATTTTTAAAACATTTCTTTACATGCAAATAAAAACAATCTAACCTAATTCCTTCGGAAAGGCTAATTAAAATGAGGAATGTTAAGAGTAGCTACAGCCTGAAAGTATGCAACACCCAGAACTTTATACTTTTAATTAATCTATCATTTAAAAAATACGCATTGCTTATTAAGAAACAAGTAGTTGAAATTAACATGAATAATAAGCATATTTGAACAAAATAGCCGAGAAGTATGCAATACGTAGTACTTTATTTTCCCATCGATTGTTTTGCAGTTATTTTGCTCGTAGTTTTAACTGGTCTTTCATTTTATTTATGCAGCTGAGCATTTTAAAGTATTACTAAAAAAGGATTTACAGCCGGGAAGTATGCAATCCACATTATTTTGTCTTTACATACGGTACCTATTTTAGAGTACAAATGGTGGATTTTTTAAATTCAAATCTAAAATAAGTTGATGAACATACGCATTTGAATATGTTTAAAAAATCGAAGTACAAGTAGGAAATAGCTGAAACCTTCATCATGGTGTTCTGTTTCTCTCTTTTAAAATTGGAAGTTTTTTTTATTCAAGATCTAAAAACATATTTTTGAATCTAAAATAAAGCAATAACAAGAGAATTGATGTATATTATTAAAAAAATGCTTACGATTGTAAGGGGCACGTAAAAACACTCAAGATAAATGACAAGCCGCTTGAAATGAGGAATGATTTGTATGAGTAATATTTTATACAACTCTAGCCTAAATGTATGCAATACATGGTACTTTACTTTTTATTACTGAAATTGACCTAGGACCTAGGATTATTTCAAATTTTATTTTCAACAATATTTGAATTAAAAAAAATCCCTTTTTGATTAAAATAAAAAATTATGCTCCTAATTGCCTAAATGTATGCAAGAAAGTAAATAATCGCTTAGAGAGAGAAAGTTCTATCCATCTAACTGTCACCTCTATTTCACATCACATAGTAGAGAATTGCAAACGAAATAACACTCTTGGAACAAACTTTAGTGTTGAATTGAAGGATCCACAGTAATCGTAATTATCAGCCCTGCAAAACAAAACATCGAAAAAAGCTCAAACATCTCATCGTCCACCAGAGCTATAGGAACAATGTGCCAATGATCTAATTGATTAAGATACGAGCCCATGTGTGTGTGTGCGCGCCTGTGTGCCACCGTGTCAAACAACGTCGAATTGTTTTAGCCATTAAAACAGTCCCTTTTATTGCCGACCGAGAACAAGGTAGCGCGAGTGCCGGCGAGACAAGAAAAGGGCCTTTTTGCACCGTCACGATGATGTTGGTGGAATGCTGTTCGGATGTTGCGCCTCACTGTGCAACATTGCAACGGACAGCCATTAGCGATCCGCAAATTCTACCGACTCATCCTCGCGGTCGGTGTATGTGTGTTTTTATACGTTTCTCGGACCAAACCACCACTTCAAACACGTCCGGCACAAACAATGACGCCGTGTGTTTGTTGTTGCGGCACTAAGTGCTTCTTCACATACAGAACCACGCCCCTGTAGGTCTAAGGATTCTAAGGCACACACACACATAAAGAGTCCAAGTGGGACCACACTTCACTGGACACCTCTGCAAAGTACCACGGACCTTGGAAGGAGTTTCTAATGATTTGAAAAGCAGTGAGCTGATTTCTTTAACTTTTCCCAATTTTCTTTTCTACTTTTCATGAACTGGTATCCTGATCCTGGTTCCCTCCGGTCGTCTGGATGGTTGTCCTCGGCAGGCTTCAGGTAAGCAGTTCCGGCCAGATCCTTAATCCGGCCTTCGCTAATTCTTCGGCGCGCTGAGCGGATTATACAGGTTCCCTCGGGGCTGGGCAGCGGACAAAGCGAGCCGAACAAAGAATGAACGTGTGCATGATACTGTGCTTAGCTTAATTAATCACATTCGAGGAAGAGGAATGACTTCCGCTTAGCGGGGGTTTCACTCCAGGAAGTTGGATCCAGCTTTTTGGTGCTCTTGAAACTGTTAAGAGAAGTTTCAAAGCAACAAACCGAATGCTTCCAATAACTTCAAATTCTATACTGACAGTACTCATGACAGCTGTCAAAATAATGAAAAGGATTTTTGAGGCAATATTTTAAATTCTCTTCTCTCTCTCTCTCTCTCTTCCTTGTAGTGATGAGGAAAATCAGAGTGAAAAATCGCACAACAGTTCGCGTAAATTTTCCAAAACCACCTCCAACAACAAGGTGTTCAGCTACGACTTTATCGCACCGACCGGTGTGTTCACCTCGTCCGAGCTGTGGAGCATTACGCAGGGTAGGTTTGTCGTTAACCCTTTCCCACCTCTCTTACCTACCTGCCAAATATTCGAACTTAGGCTGTTGAAATGCTGTTGACGTTCTGTGTACGCTAAGATGAGCATAGCGAAACTTGCATCTGTATGCGTGTGTTTGTGTGTGGGATTTTTGGGGAATGCATCTCTTTGCAGCTTTTTACTTTCTTCACAGGTTCGAGCCCGACTAGAATTCCAATCGTGTTGGAGGAGAACTGTCTGGACATCACTTCAAGGACCACAAGCAGTGGTCCACATCAAAATCTTTATCACCTTTTAAACATTTCTAATTCGGTGCTTTTCTCTTGTCTTTGTTTTCACTGTCTTCCTTCCGGTTTGTTGGTGGAGCTGTTTGGGAACACGACCAGCTTTTCTGGAGATATCGTCCAATCTCGTCTAGTGGACGGGACGGGTCCAGAAATGTTCCGACGGGTATAACGTATTCACTTGGCGGGTACCAATTTGTTTGTGATTTCGCACGCACAACACACTTACAACTTAATAAAAACTGAAAAATACATATACAGCGATTTATAGAACTTTTTGTTGTTGAGATACTTCAAGAATTGAGGATGAACTGCTGAAAGAAAGGAACGTTTCGGATATTGCTTTTGGGTATTAAGTATTCTAGCATTGCAGATCAGTCACACAGTCACACTTACACTCACTCGCACACACACACACAAACACTCAAATACACACACACACACATGAAAGAAAACACTTGAACTTGTTTTTTTTGTGTTCGAGAAGGAATAAGGTTAATAATATTTTGTGTTCATTTTCTTTACGATTTATCCAATATTTAGCCTCGGCTATCGTGGCTAAGTAACAAAACTTGGTGTGAAGCATATACATCGATATATTATTCCAAAGTGGCGATGCTTGGTCTATTTAGAAAAAAAAATCCCGAAAAGATGTTCTTCAAGCCTTGCAGCTAGCAACACCCTAAGCGATCTCTGAAGGATGAGGATCCTTCAGGGAAGGATTTGGTTTCTCGGTGAAGTTCAACACATTGACACACATTTTCCTGGACATCGGACACTAATAACGGGCGAGTGCCATGCTTACCTGGCAAACCTCCTATTCCCTAGCGGGGACCTTGCTCGTGCTGTGAGTCTGGGACAGGTTCCTCAATATCCGGGACTTGGACAATAGGAAGCCTTACCGGCGCGGAAAATCTTCCTCTATCTCTCTCTCTCTCTTTCTCCCACGGAGAGGGTGCGGGAGAAAATTAATCAACCAAGGGTATATTACCAAAACCGACTCCGACTGACTCCTAATCCTTCTTTTGATATCGAAATTAATTTCTGCACTGGTGGATGCCACACCTCGGTCGCTCCTCGGAAAAACAGCCTATTTAGGGGGAGGGATTGATGGGGGTAAGGGAGGAAGTGTGAGCGACGAAAAACCAAGAAATCGGCTTACGTTCGAGTCGTTACCGTTTACCAGGGCTGAATAGCGGCTCGCAATTTTCATTCTAATTTGCTTGATATACTTTTTAATCCCCCATTTGCGGGCGAGGAAAAAAGGGCGAACATCTAGGGAACCACAGTTTCCTTTTGGGAATTGGCGGAACCGGGAGGGTTTCTTGTGGTGGTGATGGAAAAGGGATGATCCTATTACGGGGTTTTTCCGCCAGGGGTTTTTTTGTGTGTGTGTGTTGTTGTCTTGTTCCGGATCGTTTCACATCAATGGCTAACAGTCACATTCAATAATCGCGCTTTTTTAATGTACGCGCCGTGTAGTTTAATTTTCATATATAATATTTACGAAGTTATGTCGGGCGCGCTCGCCATCTCTCTCTCTCTCTCTCTGTCGCTCTCTTATTTTGGCTCCTGTTGAAAGGGGGTTGGAAGGGGACGGGGGTTGAGGAGGTGTAGGAAAAGAAAATTGAAAGATAAGGAAGATATTGCTGGGATTGTTTGTTTATCCTTTATCTATCTTCACCCATGATTAGAGAGATTGAATCCTCGGTTTACATCGATAGAGATGCGTAAGGTAGATAATCCTGGTCATGGCACCAGCAATCCAATATTCGCTAGTGATAACAGACTTAGTAGGGGGGAAATGAGATAATTGGGATTTTTTGGAGGTTGAAAGCGTTACTCATACTTGAGATCAAGGACATACTTTCTCTCTCTCTCTCGCTCTCTCTCTCTCTCTCTCTCACCCGCTAAATAGATTCACTGATGAGGTGTTTTACCGCCGGTCGGTTGTGTTGTTGCCGGGCTCGTTCTCGGTCCGGCCACCACCAGTGCCTGGGATGCGTGATACGGTGGCAGCGGCGATGGACTCTGGCTCGAGCTGGCGGGCGAACAGAGCCGGGGTCGCCGCAGCTCGTACGGTTCCCGGTCGTCGGACCCGTCGTCCGGTCGGAGCAGCGACTCGACGTCGAACTGCCGTTTGCGCGAGAAGCTCTCCATCGTGTTGCGCATGATGATGGCCGCAGCCGTTGTTTGATGATGATGGTGATGGTGATGGTGATGGTGTTGATGTTGATGATGGTGCTGATGGAGATGTTGCTGCTGCTGCTGATGATGGTGCAGGAGGGCGGCGGCTTGATGCTGGTGGTGTAGATGATGATCCACCGGACCACCGTCACCGCCGAGCCCGACGAGCGTCAGTTTCCCGCCGGCGGATGTTGGTGGTGGTGGTGGTGGTTGTTGCTGGGATAAACCGCCTACTCCTCCACCTCCACCAACGGCGGCCGCTGCTGCCGCGGCTGTACTGGAGCTGGCGGCGGCCGCTGCGGCGGCTGCAGCGGCTGCGGCCGCCGCTGCTGCAGCAGCCGCTGACGTTGCCGTCGCCGACGCACTCGAACCCGGTCCGAGATAGAGTGCCGGGTTGGTGAGCACCGGATGGGGCGGAAGTACACCGGACCCACCGGAAGTGGCGTGTGACGGCGGGCCCTGCTGGGAGGGTGGCTGCGGCGGGGAGTTGATTGCGGGGAAAAACTGTCGTGGGCTGCTGTTGTCGTAGATGTCGTCGTCCGAGGTGAGTCCCATATGGCGGCGCACTTTGCGCTGTGCCTTCCGGCGCCGGAAGTCACCCTTGAGGAAGTCCTCCACGTTCGCGGGATGTACGGCCCAGTAGTGACCCTTGCCGTGCGCGCTACGTCCCGCCTTGATGAAGCAATCGTTGAGCGATAGATTGTGACGGATGGAGTTCCGCCAGCCGGGACCACGACTCCGGAAGTACGAATAGTTGTCCAGGATGTGTTGGTAGATGTCGGACAGGACGAGCTTCTTCTCGGGCGAGCTCAGGATCGCTATCGCTATCAACCCGATGTAGCTGTACTGTGGTTTCGGTGCCTGGGAGGATAGTTTGCTGGCGTCCGCTAGCAGTGCATTGCCTGCGGCGGCTGCTGCCGCTGCGGCCGCCGCGGCAGCCGTAGCCGCATCGACCGGATTCGGTGGGAGCGACGGTTTGAAGAATCGGGACAGTGTCCTTGTGTCCGCCACAAAGTTACCGTAGTTGAAGAACTGATTCGAGCGAAAGCGCTCCACCATCGCGTAGTTGTACAGCTGCAGGCTGTACTGATCGAACTGCACCAGATCCGCACACACGTTCAACATGTTGGGCGCGTTGGACGATCTCCTCGACCAAAATTCTGTCACACTGTTAGCTGTGTGTTTAGGTTTTCCACACTCACAGAGACCTCACCAGAGTGTCCTCGGGCTTGGAGCGTCTGGACATCCACTGGACTTGATTGTTGGTTTGTTTGTTTGCGCGAATTGATAACCTCGGGACATAAACACACCTTCACACGCAGATACACACACACACACGCGGAGTACTCGTACGCACCAGGATGTTCCGGACACCAACTACACTGGGCTCGATGCGGACTCGGATCTCGATCTCACGAATAGCGAACGCGTCACACTCCGCACCGTACGCAGGATACGCGCGATCTAACACAACCCCGGGACTACCCGGGTCGCTGTGGCCCAGGCTGGCCGTTTCCAGTGGCTAGCTAGTGAGGGATCGTATCGGAGATGAGAAGAAGGGGAAGACCAGGGGTGAGAAGAAAACAAACATTAGAGTAGAAGGCGAAGCAACAACAACAGCAAGATGGGATATAGAAAAAAAATACACACACACACACAAACACGAGAAAAACAACAAACCAATGAACGCTGCCAAACAGCTTCCAGAATTGCACAAACATCGTTCCCTCTCTCACTTTCGCTCTCTCACGTGCTCTCTCTCTCTCACTCGCTCGTGAAACAATCAAACGATCGCTCGTGCTCTCTCGCTCTCTCGCAGCTGGTAGCTGTCAAACCCCCAAGGCACCCTTTATTTTGGTTGCCCTGGGTGTGTGAAAGAGTGCGATGGCGTTCGTGTGTGTGTGTGCATGTTTTGTGGGAAATATTTGCGCAAACAAAGCGCAACAAACGTGTATAGACGCGCGCGTACACGGCCAATCGCGGCTGGTACGATTGTTGGGCCACGCCCTTCACACACACACATATATTCGCGCTACTGGTACAGTGAACCACGGGTGGTGTAATGTATGTTTTTGTTTGGCGTGTACATAAACATAACCACTACTTGGCGGGTTGAGGAAGCGTGGAAGGGAGCGGAGAGGGAGAGACGCGATCCATTTGACGAAACATGACGGGTAAAACATAGCAAATTATTTTAAAACATTCATCATTTTGTACCCCCTCCCCCCCACCCTCCTCCACCCATTCCGCCTTCCTTTTCCTTCCCTCCTATTGCTCCTCTTCTGCGTTCGAGGTTGGTTCGTGCTGGTGCCCCGGAGTCTGGGACTTTCGGGCCCGCAGCTGCTACCGCTGAGTAGAGAGCTGTGTGTGTGTGTGTGTGTGTGTGTGTGTGCATACAAAGTTTCAACGTTGGTTTTCTGCACCGTAAACACTCACCCCATTCCGGCACCCTGCGTCCATCATAACTGTCACACAGCTGTCATTCGCCGTTGCCTAATGTACACAACGGCCACACATCGCAAGTAATGGAGGTTATGAACAAAGGGAAGAAACAGAAGGTAAAAGGGGAGAAGAATGGGGAAGGACCGGGAGGGGGATGACAAATTTAAACAGCTTCCACCGTCCGTTTTGCGCACCGTGCCGCCGTTCCGCTAATTTGTTAATTATTTGCACGCAGCTACAATACTTGATGCTTTTCGGGCTGCGGGCTTTTGCGTAGGTGTGTGTGTGTGTACGCTGATGGGATTGCTCTGGTTCTCACTCTCTTTGTATCGGTAGTTAGGCAGTTAAGTTTTACCTGAATGTTAGTTTTATTAAGTTATTACATCTTTTAGAAAATACTGTTGAGTAAAAAGGCTGGAAATATTGTACAGGAGCTTGCTAAGAGTTTAGGACGTTTACTAGTAAGGCTCGTGACCGTTGGACATTGCTTCACTTTCCGGACTCTGCTTAAGGATAAGTGAGATCTCCCCTCAAAGGCCACGTTAAATTGAGGAAAAGTCAAAAATAGTTCAAAGATTACTATTTCATTTCGAGGTCCTTATAAAGAATTAATCTTGGAGTTTAAGTTTTCCTGATCGCTCCCTCGTTGACTGGACGCATCAGTTGGCTGGCGTGACCTAGCAGCTCGTAATGCCACGTAGAAGAAGATCCTAACCTAACAAAGAAGACCTAACAAAGAAATGGGTGTTTCGGATTGAGATGTTTCAAACTATGAATGTCTGTAAGTTGTCCACTTCTTCTGGATCTGATAGACGAAATGCAGAGGTAAGTATTATTTTACCAGTAAAATGTACACTTCATCTTGTTTTGTGTTTAGGGCAGAGGTGGATCTTATCGGAAGCAAACTAATCATGTCCTTAGAGTCGAACCTCGCCGTCTAAAGGAGCCTTGTTGTGCCTTGCTGATCAAGGGATTGTGATTCCTCAAAAGATCTCAAATGAATGCATAGATCTCCAAGGTCTTAAGGTCTAGAGATGGACGCTATATCTCACTCACTGGTCCCAAGAGCAAACAGGTAAAAAACGATTAGTATTGAACGGAGTTCTGAAACAAGTTAAAACTTTTTCACAAAGCTTATACTAGAGCTTCAGACCTTCTAACTTTGTTTCAATGAAAAAATTAGGTTATTGAGTAAATATTCGATGTTTTTATATTGTTATTGGATTGATTTGTGTAAAATATAGTTGAAGATCTTGAGTAATCCTGGTTAAACTTGCCTCAACCAGGAAATCAACTCTGATAAAATGTTTGTCATTCTGATGTTAATGCTATTTAGATACATTTTAATGGTATACATTAGGCTGGACCCTTTTCTACAGTCCATTACTGTATGTTGATTGTGAGGATACTTTCGTAGTTTCGATGGTATTTGAGGCCTCTAAAATGTATCTCTTTTAAGAGCCTCAAAAACCCGAAAAACACTTCAGACTTAGGGATGTACACAAATTACAAAGAGAACATCAGCCAAAGAATCTTGAGGAGCCATTGCAATAAATAAGAGATTGTTAACGTTTTAATAGTCAAAATGTATAAACAGCATTGGTCTAAAATGTGAACAGAAATTTCTACCAATCTCCAATACTCCTGGCAACCATTGCATTCAGCGGTATGGCTCCCTTATGGCGTTTGCTATTTTTTTCGAACATGCGTCTATAGTCATGACGATGAAATCGGGTGATTGAAAAAGAAATAGCATACTAGCAGGCGAAACAAATTGAAGCACCTTAATTCCGACTTATTGTCGGATAGGCGGTGAAAATAATGAAATGAAATATAATTTGAAGAATTTAAGAAAAATAATAAACACAAACTCAAGTTATTACTAGGGTTTTATTTGCGAACTATGGTTGATTCTAAATGTCAACAGTCATATCGTTTTGCTTTAGCAAAATCTCGTAAAACGATAAATCAATGTCATGCAATTAGCATACTTTTAGGATAATTTGCTTCAGAATGTTTAATTCTTCATTTTCACTGTCTACTTTGATGGGAAATTATTAGACACCTCACTCGTATCTAATAGCTATACCTGAGCAGTCTACTCGAGTTTAGCAAAGCGCCTGAAGTGATGCATTTCGCATAACAAAATGCTCCTTGTTATAGTTTTCCTGTTGTACCGCACAGGTTTTTGCCTTTAAAGCGAGAATACATGTTCCGGAAATAATTTCATCACAACACTGCCAAACACGCGCCCGTTTTGGAATAATTCAGGAATAAACCTTCCTCCACCGCCTGTTTTTAACATGCATGAGCTATTGTGAAGCGTTTTTTTTTTTTTTGGTGGCCCGTTATCGGCTCGGTAAAATCGCTGGCGTCTAATTTTCCTGCCCCGAACCTGGCCCGGGTAAGCTGATTAAACCGATAGTCGTCGACATCGGTTCGCGCGTCCGCCCACAATTTGGCGTTGCGAATCGATTTGGCTTGACTTCAAGATTTCCCAACCCGACCCGTTCAGCGGACATCCGGCATTTTCCAGCGGGCCTTGGGCCGGTCGGGCTACGGCGGAAGCTGCTCGTCAATTTTACGCGCGTGAGCATCTCGATTGCGTACCGTCGCGCGGCCATTGTTCGGGCGGCTCCGGGACGACTTCCCCTACGGTTATCCCTTCGTGGTGGTATGACGCAACAAATTGCATCGCTCAACGGTCGAGGAAGATCCTGTCCTGGGTAGATTGGCGCTGGGCTACGGCAAAAGACACACTTTGTTGCAAGCGAATTGCTTCCTTCATTCAGCCTCAGCTGTTCGGCCGTTGAAGTCAGAGGTAACACAACGGAAAGAGCAAGAGTCGAACTCCACCAACATACGGCGCCATTTTTCCATTGTTCTACCCATTAATTGGCACCCTCTATCGCGCTGTTACGATCACATTTACTTCCTATTAAATGAGTCTTTGCCCGGGCAGGCGGAGATAAGTGCTGTGAGAAACATAAAGCGAGAGAGAGAGTGAGAGAGAGAGAGAGAGATGGGATTCCGGAGCTGTGCAAGAGATCCTCCAAAGCTGGTAGTGGAGCACGCCGAGTCACACCAGTAATGACGATGACGCTGAATGTTTTTCTAATGAAGCCGTGAAGAGTGTAGCTGCAAGGAAAAGTCGAAAGAGAAAGAGAGAGATGGGAAGGGATTTGGAAAGAACAACACAAAAATTGCTTTTGCGCCCGTAGTTACGCTAGACCATTTGAGTTGTGTTTTTGTTTCGTACTCGGCGGGGAAGAAAGAAAAAACGCTCAGAAACTTCAGCTCACTGTTTGACAGCTGTACGGAAGCTGTGTTTTGCCTCGTTGCGATGTTAATGGTGATGATTCGCACGTGTCCAATCATTCTGAAGCCCGGTGGCGGAACCAGCGCCGTCTGGAGGCCTTAGGCCAGAACAGGAGTTTGAGGGCCCCTCCAGTTTCGAGATGCGTTTGACCGGAGATATTCTTGGAAAATGATTGAACTAAAAATTTTGAACGCGTAGTGTAGCTGAGCTTCGACTGTGCTCTGAGGTCTCGGATGTTCTGCTACATTCGGGATCCTGGGATTCGAGATGCACATCTTAGATCGCTCTCTCTTGATCCTCTGGGTACTGGGTGCTGGGATCCAGGATCTTGGGAACCTTGGGAACAGAGATCGTAGGATGAAGAATCCTGAGCCTTGGGAATGCTAGTCCTTGGGATCCGGGTCTTTCGGAATGTTGGAGTTTGGGATCTGGGATTTTGGGATAAAGCATCCGGAGTCTTGGGAATGCTGGAGCTTGGGAACCAGGATCTTGGGATGCGGGATATTGGGATCCGGGACCATGGTATCCTCCAACAGCAAAAGCTGGAGAATACTGGATCTTGGGATCCGGGACCCGGATCTGAGATCCCAATTTTCTTATATGTTTCATTCGCTTTCTCATTTCTCTCTCATTCTGCGCTTTCGAGTTCTGAGATCTGGGATCCAGGATCTTACACTCCGAGATCTTGGAATCAGGGATCTTGGGAATCGGGATCTTGGGAACCGGAATCTTGGGATAAAGAATCCGGGGTCTTGGAAATGCTGGATGTTGGGATCCGGAATTTTGGAAATCCTGGAGCTTGGAAACAGGGATATTTTGATCCGGAACCGTGGTATCCAGGATCTGGGGAATACTGAATCTTGGGATTAGGAATTCGGATCTGAGATCCCAATTATCTCTCATTTTTTTACACTCATTCTGCCCATTCGAGTTCTGAGACCTAGGATCCAGGATCTTACCATCCGGGATCTTGCGGTCAGGGATCTTTGGTGCCGGATTCCGGGATCTTGAGCTCCGGAATCTTGGGATCCAAGATCTTGGGTTCCTCGACCATAGGAGACGGGGAGGCTATCTGACATTTTTGTTTGTGCTGTTGTGCAATGAACTTCCAATGTGATAAATGTTGTGGGCTAAAGTTCTCAAGGAAAGGATCACCAATAGTATACGAGTTACGGAACAATTAGGCATCAAATAGAGCGAAAGTGTCTTTCTGTTAAGAAGATGGCGCTGCTTGATAGAATTCTCAAATTCATCTTTCGTTTCAGGGTCTAGAGAGTCCCCAAGTCTAGAATGGCGATAGATTAGGAGACTTGATGGCCAGCTCAATGGAAGTCTTCCAGTGTGCAAATATCAGCAGTCCGCAACATACATATCATCTGTCACAACTCAGCTGTCCCATGAGTTCGCTGATGCTCTATATAGAAGCACATTCCAAGTCGTTCTCGTGCTTTGAAGACGCGCTGAATTGTTTACCGAGCAAGACCCCCATCAGCCTGCCACTTCAGCCATCGTCTGTCTGACGCACCACGTTTACAAGTGCTAAAGCCACACCGGTACAAGTTATCCTAAAACCGCAAGATTGTTTGCCTTCTGTGTGTCCAGCGCGCTGCCCGGCTGCATTCGATCGGTTCGGCTGTTGAAGGCATCGATCGGCACCGGGACCAAGCTTCTCTACGCACTATGTCACTATGCAGAGGCGGTCACTTTTCGCTCGTGAAATCGATCACCAGAGTATCATCGCCGCCGGCAGCGGGACTTGAGCACTTGGCTGGGCGAAGCTGAAAATAGGGGAGCTGCTTTTAATGTTCGGCTGCTGCTGGTTGGAGTTTGAAGTGTTGATTTTTTTCGAATAAAGGGAAGGAAAAATACACACACGCACACACGATGCACGATGCGATGCTGGTGCGGTGGTAGACTACGGGAGTCTCGATTTCAAGTGGTCGAAGAAGAGTTCGAGGATTTGTTTACTTTCAATCGACCACCCGGCGAAACGAAGACGTTCCGAGTGTGATTATCCGGCCGTCAAGTGTCGGATGCCCCAGGGCTCTTGTGGGTGCAAAACGGCGGGTGGGTTGCGCTAAGGGCAGAGCAGGAGGACATAGGACAATAGGACCCGGTACCAGCCCAGAAGGTCCAAACCAGCAAAACGAAGGTCTTTATGCTGCGTTCGAAACGCTTGGTTCGCTGGTGCTTGGAGTGTTTGGAAAATATTTACCCAAAAACGCAAACGCATCGAGATATCGAGATGCGGTCTCCCGATCGATACGTTCCCCCGGGTGTGCTTTGGGAGTCCTCTTACAGGGTTCGGTTTTCCGTTTATTGTTTTTTTGCCACACTATTGATCTTGACACATTATAAGGTGGGTGGGTGTGTGTGTGTGTTTGGAGAGGAGCAGGAAAGGTGTGAGAACCGGTTTCCGTAGGCAATAATCTGTCGAACATGGGTGTCTCGCCCGGTCCGGTAGAGGTTCGTCAGGATAGGGTTAAGACCTGACCCAATGCCTTTTGTGGGTGAACGCACTATCGATGGGTCCGATCCGAATGGGAAGAATGGGTGTTTTGCTCTTTAGTTCTATTATCCTCTGTCTCTCTCTCTCTCTCTTCCATATAGACACATACAGAGAGACCATATGAAGTTTAAGAAGGAAGTAAACTTCCTTCAACCCTTTCCCTAGACATCTTGAGAAGAGTGTGAGAAAGCGAGAGCGACCTGTGGAGATTGAAGGACCTTAAATGTCTTACTTGGTGGATGTAAACCTACCGCAGCGAGATGTCTTGTCTGCGTTGCGGAATCTCTCCCGAAGCATCATGGGAAGTATCATCAATGAGGAAACCGATACCTGATGTCCAATCGCCCAAAACCGAGCTCTGGTCCTGCCAGTGGTTATAGTCCTGCACAGCGTTGTCAGCGATCCGCTTGTTAGGGTAACTTTCTATCTACAATGTATCCCGATTATCTTCCGCTTCAGCTGGACACGGTTGGTCGCGGGTCGTGAGAAGCAGGCAAAACCCTGCTAGAATATTGTGTGATGGGAACAACCACCATTAAAGGATTTGCCCCGTTAGACGCTCCCTTTCCCGACCTAGGCTCATTGTTGAGCTGTGTAATGAGGACAAATTGCAGGGAACGTTCGACTTTTTCCACTGACTGACTGGGCAAGTTAAGGCAAGACGTACTGTCACCCACTATTATCCCCATCGGGGCTCAATCTCCCTCTCTCTCTCGCTCACCGCTTCTCGGGATGTCTCTGTACGTCTGATCATGACCGGAAGTTACGTCCTCTTGAGCAACCGAGAAGAGGACTCAATCATTCAGCCTCGTTGCCCAAACAATCAAGGCCTCAAAACGCTAAAATGGACACGCGCGCAACAATGGGACAATGCAATCATGCCGCTCACCGTCTCCCTGCTTGAACCCGCTGGCCCGGAGTACCCCTCCAACCGGCACGGTCAAGCTCGGGAACGTCACGTAGCGGGTGTGATGACAGCCAGATTGCAACACCGTACGCGTTCGGGAAACCGAAACACACCATTCAGACATGCCATTAACAATAACCGGCAGCAGAAAAAAAGGAAAAGGAAGAAGAACAATACAAAGAAGGGAGTAAGCATTCACCGGTGACAAACAATTCCTGCTGTGGGCCTGCGTAATTTTTTTTTTCCTTCTGGTCCGGCTTTTTCTTTTGCCAATCTGGTTGGGAATTTTTGGTTTTCCCGAGCATTACACGTGCCAGTACGGTGGATGATTGCAATTGTTTCCGCGCTCGGATACTCGGTTCATCTTCTAATTGTTCACATTGTTGTTATTGTGTTGCCCTCACATCTCTCTTTCTCTCTCTCTCTCTCTCTCTGTCGGTCTCTTTCCCACCATCCATTATGATTGTTTTATGTGTTGTGTGTTTTGTATTGTCCGCCTTTTGTTATGACGTGGTGCGGTGTGTGTGATTTTCGATGCTTGACGATTGTGTGACGTTTCGAGGTGTGTGAAACAATCGCGACACCATCCCGCAAAATGCATTGATGGGTTTTGTGGGGAGCCACTTAGCAGCCACCGTTACCCTGGTCTGGTGATGTGAAGTGTGCACGGAGGGAGCGAGCGAATGTCAAGTTTGGATTGTTTTGAAAATAGTGTTAGCAATAGTGTAGGAAATGATGCGTTTTTGTTTTTTTGGGAAGTAGCAAAAGCGAAAAAACAAAACAAAAACAGTGACCCCTGAATGTAGGCTTTTTGAGTGGTTTGTTCTTTTTAATAGGAGATTTGGAAATGGATTTTTTTTTGTTATGAGAATCTTTAGAAAACCACAATTTCAAATTGAAATGTACGTCTAATGAACTTCTGACAACAATAAAGCTAAATAAATAATTTGAATAAACAAAATAAAATTTAAAAAATCACCTAATGTTTCGCACATTTTGCACTCGACTGTGTGTGCCTTTAAGTAGCAAAAAAAATCATTTTAATTGGGGTATTTAGTGAGCAGAAAATATTCAAAAATACAGCACGTTAGGAAAAAAAAGAAATTTAAAAGTGCTAAAAAATGCCCCTTAATAAAGGCTGATTAAGGGAAAAACAAAAATATTTTTAGGAAAGGGTTTTAGAAATCATATTTTAAAATAAAAGAAATAATTAACATAAACAAAGCAACTGAGTAGTTGAATTAAATTGATATATACAATTAAAACAAGCAAAATATGCTTTGAACAGCTTCTGCATGACTGTATGTGCACTTCTTCTTCTTCTTTCTTAGCACTACAACCTCAAGAGGTCTCGGCCTGTGCCATTTCTGGCTCTCTGTCACTTAATTTTATTCGTTGCAAAATAGTCAGCCCTACGTACGTGGAGGTGGTCGGGATGGGATTTTGACCTCGGTTCTGTCGTGTGAAGACCGGCTCCATTATCACCTCGGTCACCTCGGCACCGCCTCGGGTAATTGAGGCATTTAGTTAGTAGAAAATAGATAAAAAAGCTGCACGTAAGCAAAAAAGTCAGAGTAAAGTAATAGAAATTGCCCCTAAATATAGGCACACACTCAATTATATAGGCATCTCAATTTCAGATTTACCAATGCTTTAAATGCATCCCAAAGCTTAATGTATTGATTAATTCAATTAAAAAGTAAAAAAAACCTGGCTGTGTGACAGACAGTTTGCGCCTGACTGTGTGTGCAATTGAGTAGAACGGTTTAAATTTTGTGGTGGGCTTCAATGTAGATAAAGTATTTACTCGTTTGAAAATATGTTAGGCTACTGTAAAAAAAAAAACAAAAAATATCATAAAAAAGGCCCTTAAATGTTGGCATATTTATTGTAATGTTCTTCCTAATGGGGTGGCCCGGGGACCGAGGCGACTGCAGCGCCGGTCTTCACACGACAGGACCAGTACACTTGAATTGAGGATTTTGGTTTTGTGATTCTTACTGAAACTCTTAGAAACGCATTGGAAAAGAAAACAATTAAAAAACATAATAAAAATGCCCCTAAAAGTAGGCATTGCTTAATAACAAAGCGTAGCAGATTCAAACGACACATATACAGTGATTAGCAAATTGATAAGACCATCTTGAAACCTTTTCTTTTCAAGTGTCTGTTGCATTACGATGTGTAACACACAAGAATTTGAAGTCATAAATTAGTTAAAAAAAACTTGGGAACATATTGAACCAATTTTTACAACCAAGCTATCTCGCTTTGAAAGCTTCACAGTATAAGGATGAGTGATATCAAAATAAAAATAAAAATAGGCAGACCTATTTTAATCATTTTTTTATTTATTCATCAACCTTTTAACCAAATTAAACAATAAAATTTTGACATGTTTTATTTTAACTTTTTTATTTTAGTTGTTACCTTGTTGTTGTTGTTGTAGTCGAATCCGGTCGTGTCAGCATTTCATTGCCATTTTGATTCCAAGAGAAATGTTTCAGAATCGAGAACTAACGGAAGCATCAACTTCAAGTAGTAAACACTTTTCTACATATAATTCAATATTTTTTCCTCTGTCTGTCAATTAAGACGAAAATGTTCTACTCCTATCATATTTAGCCTGTGCTCGGTACTATAATGAACAAATTTTAATTTACAAAATTTACTGGTCTTATTTTACTGTTCGTCACTGTAAGCAAGAGAAACCTTATAAGCCTTTTAACCTAGGCTTCAAAAAGTAAAAGAAAATTTCAGGCGGAAAGCTAAATTTAAATAGATGAATAAATAAATAAACAAATAAAATGAGAATTTGATTTCACTCTCGTTGTAACTTGATTTAATATAATAGTCGATAGAATCCTCCCTCTTCAATCCAAATTTGAAATTTCAATTATCGTTGTGTATTTCGTTCGTTGTGTATCGTTGTGTAAGAAAATGAGCATTATTTTTATTATCTAATTTTTTATTTTAGGCGGAATTGCTGATAGATGAAACAAAACTGTATTCTTTATATAAAAATCGACTGTTTTGTCATGCGATTTGCATAACACCCGGCGCAAACGATTTTAGACTTACGATTAATTTAGCTATTAGCTTTCTAAATTCACATCGACCTAATTTGTAGCTTAATAATTTCACATTTCTTAAGTCACATCTTGTTAAATCCAAACGCCCAAAACTATGCAATTGATGTAGCAAATCACCATTTTACGAGTTTTTGTTTTGTTATTATTTTTTCTCCACTCCAACGACCCCAAACGGGACTAATTCGACAATGGAAATAAACAAACAAAAGCGAGCCACTTCTAAAGAAGCAACTCAAGCTCACTTGAGCACGTAGCAAAAACTGTTTTCCCTTCAAATTCTGGCATCGGAGGGTGGCAATAAAGCGGACCGGTAACAATAAAACAGTAAAATAGGACACCGAAAACGATTAAGCGATGAATGGGTAGCGTGAACAGCAAAAGGGCGAACGAATCAAACCGCTCCAGATGACAGTCGCTCGGGTCGCTGGCGTTGTCACAGTTGCCATGGGATGGCCATTTTTTGGTGGTGGTTTTTTATTTGTCCCGATGGACACTGCATTCGATGCGTCTTGCGAGAGATACCTGTACCCCCCCGGAAGAGGTAGGCGATCGGTATCGCGATGCAACACGAACCACCTCAGCTGATGTTGATGAGGTTAGGATAAGCGAACGGGAACGCGTCGAATCGCATGTGAGAACCGAAAATGTTTGGCGATTGAAAGAAAAAGGAATCTTCAAGATGGAAGACGAACCGAACCCTCAACCAGAATTTGGCAAACAAAAAAGAAGAATTGGAAGGAAGGACCCACCCAATCTCTCGTCTCGATTATCGTCGAATCTCTAATCGAATTAGAGGTGAACGTTCAACGCTTCGCCAAGACCCCTCGGTGAAGTAACCCGAGCCAATTTCGAACCGGCTTTCTTTTCTGCCCAACAAAAAAAAACACCTTCGGGAAGTCCTGGCTTTGTGCTGCCGAGAAATTAAGCTTCACCGATCATTATCATCTGAGGGGTTAGTTCACACGAAAGCTCCTTTATATCCCGCAATAAAACATACCACAACACAGTGTGCAGATTGCAATCGAGTAGTGCGTGGAAGAATAGCGAATAGCAAAATTCCTTATGTGTGTGTGTGTGAAACGAGGCACCTCGCATACCTTTAAGTACCTTGATTTAATTGAGACCTCACCGGAGGGAAACCGTCCAACCGGGATCGAGTGATTAACACGTCCTGTCCTCACCAGCTGTCAATTGCTCCCGTTTGTAGTGTGTTGACACTGTTGTTGTCGACTCAGCTTAGCATTAATGGGATGAGGCTTTGGGTGTGTGTGTGTGTGTGTGTGTTAACGTGGTTAATATGTGGTCGCTAAGGTAAATGTAATGTTGACAGAGAGTGGCAGTGTCAACTGTCACCGGCAAACGTTTGCAGATAGTAAATATCAATACTATGCACTGTGCTAATGATTAAATGAAGATGAAACGTTGTTCAAAGGTAGATTGCTTACATCGCAGGTCAAGACTGGTTGATTTGCATTTTGAATATTTGAATCCTTTGACTGCGAATACTGTGAAGTTAGATAACAAATGATTTTGGAGTTGAGCTCATTTTTTTTGCTGACGGATATATTGGGAATCAATATTGGATAATTCGGAATATGTCTGGAACATTTGATTTTTTATTGAACTCTGATAGGGCTTTGACAGGAAATATATTTTCTGATTAAAGTTTATTAGGGCTGCACTTTGATTTAATCAACTTTAAATGAGTTGATTCCCTACAAACGCCTGTTTAGTGATAACATAATAACGCAATAGAGTATCATAAAATCACTCGATCTCACTAAAAGTTACAGTCGATATGGAGTAAGGGATCCTAAGCTATTGATTGCGCTTCTCTACTGTTTTGTATTGTTTTATAGGGCGAGACCTACAGTGGTCTACTCCTCTAACTACTCCTCATCAGGTCACGTAAGGCCATTATAGCTTATTATAGCGTATTGCCTACATCTGGGCGCCTTGATCTATACTTTTATTTTCTACTGTTGCGATTCAGATTATCCGAATAGATCTAGAGTTTAACATCCATATGCTAAATAGATATCATCCCGAATCATTGGACTACGAGGCTACGCTAGTCGTAAGTTAGGATGGATCGACAGATCCCAGCTCTCATCTTACTTTGAGCGTTGTCAAGTGCTAGGATTTGAGACATTATCACATCGACTTTATGTAGAAATTAATTGAAGGACTATTTTTAGGCAGTATTGACGTAGGCCTTTGTGAACAAAGTTATGTAGCACCTAGATTATGGCTAAAACCCATGATTCGCGATCTATTATACATTTCACTGGCCTTTGTACATTTGTTCCAGGAACATATTTCTATCCATAAATATTCAGTTACGAAATAAAACCAAGTAACTGAAAGCTAGATGGCAGGCCGTGGCCTTCCGAGACGAAAGCTTATGAAGCTATTGGTATCATTAATGCCGTCTTTTCTCATCAGTCATTGAAGAAAGTTAGTTGACAGGACTAGACCAAGAACAAGTACTAAATCTGAAATTGCTGAAATTGCTCCAAGAGTTTAGAGTGTAGCTAAGGCATCACATCTCCAACATGTAAGTAAGTGATATTCATTTCCAATATGCAAAGTCTGCTTCAGACGTTTGAGAGGGTCTCGTGGTAGAGGCGGTAGTGGAATCCCATCCGGACCGTGTTAAGGTGCATCAAGTCAAGGAGTAGTGTATGTAAAAGAAGCGCCCAAGAAGAAGGTCAAGTGACTTGATCCACCGATAAGCATCGAGCAGGTCACTTAGCCACGGCATGCTCTCGATGTCTCGGAAATGGTTTCCTCGGATAAAAATAGTTTCACAGACAGCATATCGCCATATGTTGCGAATTCCTCGCTTAATCAAAGCCAGTCCAAATCAAAACGGAAGTTTGACGAATTGAGGTAACTCGTTGTGTATAGACAAAGGCAGACATATCGATATAACAGGAGCTACAACTGTTTCGAGACCTTGGATAGCTTCAGAAATCTTCTAGATTCTAGAGTTTCTTAGCATCTCTCAGTGCGGTTTCTAGGCGTTTCTCTCGATGTGGTTTTGCAAAAAAAGCATTGCATTTGGCAAAAAAGGTGCATCAGAAGGGTCCTTTTTCATTGGGCTTTTCCGCTCACGTTCTGTCACGAGCCCATGTATGCCTCACAATCTCTCGATCTGCATCAGCACTACAAGCCTTGGTGCTTCGAGATCGTTTCTTCGAATGATGTCTAAGCTTAGGTCTAACGATTCAGCATTGGGCTCGACTGTCGAGGCACTATCAACATCTCCTGGAGATATATTGGGATATAGTGGGAGTGAAAAGTAAGAGAATTATTTGGAAGTGTGCTGAAATCCAATAAAATGGATATCGCAAAGCATCTCATCCAATCGATCATTTAAAGCTACATTTTTACTTATTTATTCAAAGTGGATCGAAGTAGTTCCTATCGTCCGAGACTTAAATGACTTCAATCGCACTGAGGTTGTGTTTTACCGGCTATTTTGAAGCTTCTATTCCTGGTATGAGCTTACTGGGAAAATGTTTTAGATTTTCTTTCATGGCCGTGTTTGGATGGGTAATACTTTTTTGCGAAGGTGTTCGCAGACAGTGACCCTACATCTAGGGAGATGAAGTCACGCCATATGGAAGTTATTTTCTGGACGACAGCCTGATGCTTCAAGAGTATTCAAATTTAGTATCAAATGCTCATTTGAGAAAGAATATTTAATTACACGTTTAAGTGTAAGCTGATAATATCTGAGTGAGAGAGAGAGAGGGAGAGAGGCATTATTCCTGATCATGACTTCGAGAGACATGGTGCGTGTGTTGAGATCATACATACATCCATCGATACTGGATGCTCTTGAGTCGGCGGGTATCGGCGTACCAGATGCTTAGTGAATGCGTTGAGGTGACAGTGACGCCGGTCTTCATACGGCAGGACCGGAGTTCAAATCTCATCCGGAACGTTCTCCCATAATGTCTTGACTATAGTCTTGACTATCCAACTACGTGGTATCATTAAGTCTAGTAAACCAGCAATGGTAGGCATGACCTACGTACGGGGTCGTTAGGCCAAACAGAGAGAGGAAGAGTAAAACCGAATACAATTCACAGTGATTTGGAGACCGATTCCTTTTCCAAACCGTGAAAGGACATCTTATCTCGGGTGAGCTCGGCCGATCCGTCATCCAGTTAGTGTTTGGAACATGCTTTTTGTGATGTTTTTTTGGGCAAATTTCGCGAAGCAGTGTTCCTCTATTCCTCTGCCTTGTCTGAAGTGGTTGACCATTGCAAAACGCCATTGCTACGATGTAGTTTGTGGTTCTGGATTATCCAGTCATAATGATACATATTTCTCTCAGGTAAATATTGTTCCTGTTTACCTACCAGAAAAACGGACCTCACGTAGGAGGTCATCATCCCCGCCCCCCAGCAAATCTCGGAAAGGAACGTTAGGCGTTCTGTCGATGGCCCGAACTGTGTCCAATAAGGAGGATCGAGGAGGCTTGTACTCCAGACAAGACCAAAGAAGATGATCTATGCCGTGGTATCCGAGGCCGCAAGGACATACTTCGGGGTCGACGTGTCCTTTACGCTGGAGATGCGCGCCAAATGCGACCTCCAAATAATAAAAATGATAATAATAAAAAAAATAATAAAAATCACCAAAGTTCATATGTGACCCACATACTCTGCCACCAAGCCATACAGAGAGATTGTGGGGCACGCATGTGCTCGTGAAGGTAGAATAAAACTATCAAAAGAGACCCTTTTGAAGCGCCCTTTTGGCCAATTGATTTCATTGATCATTAGGCAATCCTAGAATACCGCAATGAGCGAGCAGCCAAGCAAGAGATATTGGCTTTCCCAATAGGTTTCAAACAACGAGCTTAAGACCTTTAGAATTTCTCTCACGATTCCTAGTCTGGGCTCTTAATAGCCTTCACGGATTTCAGTGCTGCGACAGCGTTTCAGCAATCGGAGAATATGAAATATTCGCCTGAAGGGCACGCACTTATGATCATTATAAGCTCTAAGCTAGCTCTGAGGAGGACCCGTCTGTATAAAATTGGTTTCTGTTCAAATGGCCATACTTTGGCAAGAAAAATACTGGGCATTTCTGGGTCGTGCGAAGACTATTGAGAACTACAGAAACAGTGGCAAAGTGGCATGATGCACATTTCTTGAAGTGCTAAGGAGTACCTGTAATCAATGGGCATGAGACAGTAGAGCATACGCGAAGGCAAAGCGAGAGTAGCTTAAAACGGAGCCTTAGCAGCATCACTCCACACATCACTTCGAGCGACATTGTATGGGTAGATTTCATACAGAAATCACGTTCTAGACGGATTAGATGCGTCTTGGTCGCATAAATGAACTTCTAACGACTGTTCAAATTTTTATTTCTGCAACCAAAAGCAACCGTTTCCAAAACGGCTCTCTGGTTTCATCGATTACATTTATATACATCAAGCAAGGTTAAAAAAAATCCCAACATGATCTTCATTGGTAAATCAGGAAAATCAAGCAATCTGTGCTGGAACACATTTTTCCGAACCAAAATTGCTACAATCAGTATTTCAATAAGGTAGAAGAAACCCCCTTATAGCAGCACGCTATCCTCCAAGAAGGATCAAAGATTAATATTCATCTAATGATATATTGATTTAAATCGAACTCTGTTTATGTGTTTAAGATAAAGTATAAAATAGCTTACTCTTTATTACATTAAGGTGATGTGATATCCAGATTAGGTATCCAGAAAATTGCAATAAAAAAAGGTAAATTCACTTCCCGTGAAGACTCTTGTCGAAGGCTTTGATTTTGAAATATTCATCGTCTTTCTTAGAGAAGAAACAAATTGTGTCGATTTTAGCATTGTGTCGACATAGCAACGAGGCTACCTTTTACCAAAATACATTTTTTTGTTACAGATCTATACAAAAATTGATCCTGTTTTACGCCCTTCAAGTTTAAATAGAGCAAAATCTGTTTTGTCGTTACCACAACCGTTAAAAGGTTTATGTTTGCGTGAAGTACAAGGAAAATTAACCTCAAAAAAACACACACACAAACTCCAAAACAATGGCCGACAACAGCAAACAAGTATAAAAAGGAGAGTAAAACTGGGAATAAAAAGACCCCCCCAAAAAAAGCATAAAAATTGCTGCAGAAACAAGAACTGTCACATAGGAAGCGAAAGAAAAAAGGTGAAACACACTGGGAATGGGAAGAGTATAATAAAGAAAGTCCTCCAGCAAAGATTGATATTGGGCCATGAAAATATTACAATCCGATTACATGTGTATATTCACTCACGCACACAGTGAAATGGGATTTGGCGTCAAAAGGGTCCCAAAAAACACTTACTCGCTCAGGATGAATGTTTTGTTTCGCAGCGAAACGGCAGTCCTATTGCCATCGATTTAGACTAAGCCAGGTAGCCACACACACACACACGCACAAATCGAAATATACACTTAAATAGGCACGTAAAAACGCCTGGTACGCCTAATGGTATTTAGAAGCATCTCGCTTTCTCGCTCTCTCTCTCTCACGCACACGCACAATAGCATTACACAACACCAGCAACGGTGTGCCAGTTTGTTTGTTGGCCAGCGTGTTTGCAGCAGGGACCGGTGCAGAAAAACAAATACCAGCAAGCAACGCAACGGTCGTGTATTGATTTTTTTTTCTTTTTTTTTTTTGTGGGAGCTGGATTCAATTTCACCTAATATGGCATAGGGGCGATTTTTGATTTCATTTGACACGTACGTACGTTGGTTGCTGTTGTTGCAAAAAAAAACCTCCCTTTCGCTTACCGCCTTCCCTTTTCCCCGGTTGACCCTTCGCTGGTTCATATAACGCTATTTCGATCAGCAGTGAGTACGTGTGTGAGGTTATTTCCTGCTGGCCACGCCCCATTTTCTCCGTGTGCGAAACCACGATACAAGCCACGCCCTGCTTGGCAGTGTCTGATGGGCGGACCAACGCTCGCGTTACATTTAATAAGAGTGATATGTACGGTTGTTTTTGTTTTGTGTGTTTATTATAACAAAGAAATAAGTGAGTTTGGTACGCTTAGCGTAGAACAGCTTTTGAAGGGATTTTTAATTTAGTGAATCTGCGTCAAATGAGGTGAAGCTAGAAATTCCTTATTTTGCTAAAAAATCCATCCGATAAAAGACCGTTGGAAAATTCAAAATTTAAAAAATCGAGCTTCTCTTGCATTTTGCTGTGTGATTCTCTCTTGCTACTGCTAGCGACATCTGCATGTGAGTAAGCTGATACATCTTGGTAAAGCTTCCTCGCTAGATGGCGCTTCGCACCGCAACGCCTACTGCGCTTTCTGCGAGGTACATCAGGTAGGCAGCGTGGAACGAGCGTAGGAGAAACAGACGGACGAGTCCTGCAAACAGCAAATGGAACCGGTTTTGTGAGCGGTTTCCGTGCCAGGGACCTCTCCTGGCCCCTCCCGTGCACTCCCGAAGATTGCCGTCCGTCTGTCGGCATTCCGGTGTCCTGGTGCGGAGGGATGGGATGGTCGGTGCGGTGAGTGCCGTTATGAAAGTTGCATTTCGTATGCACCGCCGTGTCGCATCTTCTTTAGGTTCGGGTCAGGTATTTCAGGAAGGATGGAAGAGGAGGAGGAGGAGGCGGAGAAGGAAGGCGGAGGGTTAAGGTGGTGACAGACCGAATTTAAATAAGTCACGGATCGTGACTTCACTCTCCCGTACCTCGCGCAGCCGGTTTATCGGTAAACGGCCCTTAACGTTAAGCTGGCGTGAGTGAATGTACTAAAAATAGCTCAATTTACCGTTTGCCCTTCGATTCGATGAGATGGTTCGCGGAGCTGGGGGAAGGAAGAGGGTGGACCGGGTGAAGAAAGCTAGAACGAGACTGATACGAGACACGAGAAATGGTCGCCTCACCTTTGCTCTCAGGTTAGATGAGTGGCTTGGGGTGAGTGTGTGTGTGTGAAGCTATGAGGAAATTGGTTTACGGTAGGGATCTCCAATCCTCGGTGATGCAAAATCCTCCCTAATAAAGGCATTATAGTGAAGGAGGAGGAGAACAAGGAGAACTCTTCAGCAGCAATTTCAGTCACTTGATATCATTAATTGAAATAAGCTACCTAAGAGATTCTGAGAGGTTCGCATTAGACATCATCGAAGTTCGCTGTCCTGTATTCGGTAAGTTTTTCATATAAACCACTTATTACGAAAGAGCCTCAACTTTATTTGGATTTTTATTTTATTATGTATTGGTTCAACAGGGACTTCAAAATATAAAGATATTTGATCTTATGATTTTGTTAACTCCTGTTAGTCATCGGAGCAAATTTTCAATCAGATAACTCTTTCAGACTTATTCGCTTCTCAGCACATGGATGAAGACATCACAGACTCAATTAATTGATATAAAGTCACAAGGTTTCAGAGAGCTGCATCAGAAAACTTCTCGATCCGCTCGGTCATCATTTGAAGAACCCTGCATCAGGTGTTCAAGAGCTATTGCATTAGTTTGAAATAATTATTTGATAAACTGAATGATTGTTGCAGAGAGACTAGGCTAGAGAGTTAATAGATTATAAGAGATTTTCTTGGTTGGCTGGTGATCGAAGATACTCAACGAAACAAGTTAAATGCTTCTTGAAATATATTCTAGAAAATGCTTACTTATTCCGAGAGACATTTCTGTGGGTTTTTGTCTGTTTTTGTTGAGGTCGTCATATGTCAGTCTAATATCCCGTTCTTTCTTCATTTTAGCTTGGACCTACCACGCCCAGATAGAGAGGACCTGACAAGGCTTTACCGTGGCTGACTCGTCCGGGTCCTGACATGATCATTGGACACTCATCGCCGGACAAATTTGATTAATAGAATTGTACAGGTTTTAGTCATCTGCCTTGCGAAGTCGTCTGAAGAAGAATTGTTCAGGATTTTTGATAGAGTCCATATCTCCGAATCGGTCTTAAATATCAGGATTATTGATGTTGTCTAAAGTCTCGGAATTGTAAATCGCCTGACAGGTGCCTTGGTGGAGAAGTAGTCTATACCTTTGAGCATATCTGGACACCTATGTTCTAGCCCGACTGCTCAATTTTGATCTGAGAGAAGTATAGGGAAGTATAGAGACTGTAATCCCATCTCTTTGCAAATCAGTAACGCCGAGAATTGCCGAGAAGAAGATTCTGCAATTTCATTTTTGGCCTTTGGACATCCTCAAGAAGTCTTGGCTTGTCAATACTAGTTTCTCACCTTAGCTGAACTTACTCGGAGCTGGATCGCCAGTCCTTCCTACGGGGAGATGATCCGGACGAGATTCAATTCTCGATACTGTTGTGTGATGTCCTCAAATCAAGGACGTCTATATCATCAGCGTGTACTAGAATATCCAAGTGCACAAGGTGTTCTCCATGATTCTCGGAAGGACCTCCCTAGAGCACTAAGTTACAGAGAAGACAAGTCATACCATCTCCCAGACGTCAGGTTCTTGGCAGTAGCCTTGAGTCTCCAGTATTACCTGTCATGTGATGTAGGTCTCTACTGGACTGTGATAGATATTGGACGAGGATTAGCTATTGCGTAGCCCTCAACACAAAACATTATAAATTGAAATTAATGCAACTCGCTAATCTCTAACGCCTACAATTGCCTTCGGAAAACTAGGCAAAAATTGCAAAGGAAAAACCTGACCGTTTCCTTCGCATCCGTTCCGACGATCTTTCCAGCCGTGCGAGTCCGCGAGTCGTTAGATTATGTGGGGCCTTTTGCCGTTTCAGGGCCGAATCTGATCCGCCCGATCGAGATGTCGACAAAGCGCTGCCTGGCGCCGGCGTCAATCCCCTTGCACCTTTCCTCCCCCTCTCATTTCTTCCCTTTCCCCTCCCCGTCCTACTCCTCCTCCTCATTCTCCATCACATTGCTTTGCCATCTTCCGCGTTCGGCGTTAAGGCCAGCGCGGCTTTCGCTTTCTCGCCCCCGATTCGGATTTTCGTCCTGACCTTCAGCGTGGCACATCTCGCGTGCCGCAGTTTCGCTTTCATTCGACCGTCCGGGTCTCTGATCTGGGGAACAATAATCATTCGCACCTCTCAACCTCCCTACCCTTCCACCATCCATCACGCAACCGGGCCTAAAACGCGCGATCTATAAAAATATAAGATTGAAGGCTGGCTGGAGATGAGTTTAAAAAAAAAGACGCTTCAAGCCACTAGCGGCTAGCCTGCTCGATAAACGAAAATTCGATCGATCGATGCCATTTTTTGCCACTTCTTCTGCCTCCTCCTCTTCCTCTTCTGCTTTGGAGCATGGTCGATGTTTTGCCATTCTTTTGTTGTTCTCCTTTGTGACTTGGATGGCTGGTCTTCCCTCACTATCTTCTTGCGTTTCTCCTCTCTCCGAACGATTAAATGCGCACGTTTTGCATAAATGAAAACGTGTGCCCAAGCACAAAAAACACACACACACACAAACAAAGCCATTCAAATCCTTTCACTTCGCCGAGGCCTTCCCTTCTTGATGGGTTTCGATGTAATTTTTGCACCCCGATCGCATATTACATGATGCTCAATTATTTCATCGCGATCGCAATGATGTCTCCACTTCCCCGTGCACCACCACCGCATCATAATCAAACACATGGGCGAGTAGTGGGTTGATGCTTTGTTTGTGGTGGCATTGGCAGGCATCTCGCGTACCGGACGAGCGGATTTTTATTATTCCGCCGTTGCAGTCCGTACAAGCTCAACGCAGGGGACCAACTTTACTAGCTGCTTGGATTGCAGATTGCAGCTTACAGTGTATGTCATTTGTTTGAGAGGGACTCTTGTTTGACTACTAACAAGGAAGCGTATTTTCCTAATAAATATATTTTTTCTCTAAAGGTCTGGCTCGAAAAAGCCTTGTTGCCTGAAAAACACGAGTTGCAAATACGTGGGGTATTTTAAATACTGATGTTTTATCATGTGGATTGCATACTTTAAGGCGTATGGTTCAGAATACTTTTTTTGGCAATTTACGTGCATTAATCTTACCTTTTATAAATGGCATTAAAGCGTTAATACTTTTTTAATACGAGTTAGAGATAGAAAGAGAGAGAAGGAGAGAGAGAGAGAGAGAGAGAGAAAGAGAGTGCGAGGATAGAGACATAGAGAAAATCAAATCAATCAATCAGAAGTTCCTGGAAGGACTCAGGACGCGAGTTTCTCGAGGAACGAGTGCAAATTGAAGTGCTCAGATCTGCGATATCAAGCTCCACAAATTTTAGGCTGGACGGGAACTTTGAACATTGCTTCACTTTTTTTTGTCTCTGCCGACTATATCTTAGTCCACCTGAAGAATATAGCTTCGTGGGGCCTTCAAAGAGTGTGCTATAACACTGGATCAAGCGAGCTTAGGACTGGCAGCGAATGTCATTAGCCCCCACCAGCTTTCGAGAATGGAAATCTAAGGCATTTTATTTACAGACATGCTTGGAAGTTGCGTGGAACTCGGCACTACGCACTCTGGTAGAAACTGTAAAGAGTTCAGCATTTATTCAGGCTCTCTTTTCCACTACTGAAGGATTCTTAATAAATCTCAGAGTTCGCAGCAAATTCGATCACTTGAGGGTATGAATAAGCTCAGATTGAAGAGTGCAATCTCCAAAGTTCTGACAAGTTGTTTTATCTGTCTGGGATTTGAGACTGTGCGTAATAAAGCTTTTGAAATGTCTACAACCGTTCTGTGAGTCCCGACTACGTCTTAGTCCATCAATGATGAATGAGCTTCGTAGGGACCTTCAACAGGTATTCTATGAGACTAGGTCTCAGTAAATCAGATACAAGCCGCTAATGCCATATGCTCCTCAACTTTGGAGAATGCTCTACTAGAAATTGCATAGATTTTGCGAATGAGACCACTCTTATTCATATCTGTTGCCAGCAGCAGAACCAAATGCTCACGAGCGCATGCTCAATAGTTGTTACAAATTAATTTAGATTTTTGGGGTCTTGGACTATGCAAGGAAACGCTTGGAAGAATTCTACAGAGATAGTACACATTATCGATTGATCCTCTTGAGAAATCTAGCATTCTGTGACTTCAACAAACACACTATTGGATTTCTTCTTCCTTGGCATTAACTACATCAAAAACCTCTATACTCCTGGTCTGCCATTTCTGGCTTTCGGTGACTTGATTTTACCCGTAGTAAATTAGTGAGACCTGCGAACTCGGATGGGATTTGAACCCCGGTCCAGTCGTGTGAAAACCGGCGCCGTTATCGCCTCGGTCACGGAACCGACCCCGACTTGGACTTGGCCACAGTAAACTACATCCTGAAGATGCAGCTGAGACACTTTATTTGTTAGAGATTTCAATGTTCCTCCAGAATAGCTCAACTCCTGACGATTCTCCAATATTTTTACAGCACCCACTGTACCCAGCAGGGATCGATTATTCCTCTTTCCTCCAATCGTTTACCGGAACCCCCCGGAAGTCCACCGGCTTTTCCATTCTTGCTTTCCAAACCGTTATTAACTATTGCTTTTCTTCTGTTTTGCTTACCGATGGCCGGTTTTGTTGCTGTGTTTCACCTCGATTGCTTTACCCCTACCTGTGCGTTGTTGTGTTTGATTGACCGTTTAATGGCGGTCGGTAGATTGTGAAGGAGTTGGTATGATATTGACCAACGCCTGCTGGTCCATTATGACTACGCAGCACTACGCACTCCGTCCGTAGCAGTTCCATTCACCCCGTACCATCATCACACATTCATCACACATAACTCATGGCGTTTCTCTCTTCCTTCACACCTTCGGAACAAGCTCGGTGCACACAAACGCACACACACACGCACGGTGGCTTGTAAACGGTGCACGGGTCCACGGAAGTAAAAGTTTTCGGTCATTCATTCCGGAAGGTATTGCACGGCGCGGTTACCAGCGAGCAAACCCGGGCTGCGTACAATCTAAATCACACAACGTAAACGTAGCGAAAAGAAGAAGCAAAAAAAGAAAAAGCAATAAAGTAAATGAGGGAAATATACAAAACAACTTTACAGACAAAAGGAAAAAAAAACAAAAGCGAAATGGTAAAGAGGGAGATAATAACAAAGTAAGAGAAAGACGGCCATAGAAGAGAAGGAAATAAGTCAGTTTGGCATTCGATACAAAAAAAGCCAATAATCACACCATTGTCAAGTGGTTAAATGCCGATCTCTCGCGCGGCGAATGCAAGGTGGTAGACATAATTCATTGCCAAAGAAACTCTTGTATGTATTGAAATTACAAAAAAACATACACACACACATCGTTCCGCTTGTTGTTACACTTGTTCCATTTGTACGGCATTCCCTTTTTTGAAGTGTGTGAGAACTCACCTTCCTGTCACTTTAATTAGCGCTGGAGTCAAGTTCGTCCCTGCGCAATTGGGTACAGGTTTGTGGAGCGTGTCCAAATTTGATCCAAGAGATTGTATTGTCAGTCTCTCTCTCTCTCTCTCTTGGACACCCTCTGACACAGTAACAGACACGCGTGAACCAGGAAATGGACAAGCACACGCGATAGCGGAGGTCCTCCATCAGCTATCTCAGAATATCTCAAGGAGATCCTTCTGATCCTGTTTCTTCCCTCCCTGAAGGTTTTAGCGAAAACCCCGGGCGAAGGTCTTGAACAGCGTGTCCAGACCTGGACCTCCTCGGGAAGCTTCATGGACAGCTTCTTTCCAGTTTTTTGTCTTCCAAGTCTCTCTGACGCAATCCGTAGCACCGAAAAACCCCCTTTTGCTGACGCCGAATTCCTGCCGTAGTCTTCGCCTTAGGCAACGCTGGAGCAGCCCCCAGCGGTATCCTGGGTAGCCTCCCGATGTCACGATCGAACGCATCAAAAGAAAGATTCCTGTCAGATTGACAAGCCGTCATCCCGGTAACGAATTCTCACGCACGCGCTTAGTTGCGGTGCGTAGGTTTTAGGGATTTGTCTCTCTCTCTCTCTCTCTCTCTCTCTCTCTCTCTCTCTCTATGTGCGTTTTGTCTCCACTACTATCCAGTTGTCTTCTCGTCCGCGTCCTCCACTGCTAGCCCAGCACTATGCGGAAAGAAATGAGGGCCTTGCCTGGTTTCACGTCCTCCTCCTCCTCATCTCTCTCCCTCTCTCCATCAAGGGGTCACATCAAAAAAGGCTCCCCTTCTTTGCACACAAAACCTTTCCCCCTTCCCATCCTTCCATCCATCCACTCCCCCTCCTTCAGTGTGACATTTGGAAACGAAGGCGCTCGTGAGAGACCCCAAAGTGACGACGTTGGCTCGAGCCTTGCAAAACCCTGGGAGCGGGAGTCGTGCAGTCGCCTGCCAAACGGTCGAACGAAAGAGCGAAGAGGGACGGAGTGGGAAATGGGTGAGCGGTAAGCTCAGTGTCGAACGATCGTGAGTTTGCTGGCGATGGGGCATCGGACCACGCACCGATCATTCGTTGCCGGAGCTTAGCCGAGTGTGAACGCGCGACCACGGACACCGCTTTTTCCAGTGCCAGTGCCCAGTTCCGGGAGACAGTTCTTTGCTGCTTGAAGCTGTTACGATCTCGCAGTGCGGTTTTGTTGTTTTTATCCGGTTACGGCATTCCAGCATTGCAAAGGCATTCGGTGTTGGGCGTTAGTGCGTAGTGATTTCTTTTGGTGGCAACCTCAAAGCTCAGCAAACCAGACAGAGCATTCCTTTAGGGTAAGGGAATCGTTTTCTTGTATTTAGTTGTTTTTAGTTAAAATGGCGACTACCAAGGTTCCAGTCAATCTCGACCACACATCAATCAACCAAAGTGTTTCAGTGGCTGGATTAGTGAGAGATGCCCACGAACTGCAAGACTTCAGGGTTGTGCAATAATGGCAGTGACATACATACACATCTCTCTATCAGCTGCGCCATGCTACCGAGCTTGTTCTGCCACTGTGTGATACCTTAGTGACAATCAATCAACTGTAGTCGAGCTTCAGAAGACGCACACAAAAAAAAACGAAAGAAGAAACAACTTCAAACTGTAACTCATGCTCGTACGTTCGTTCTCTATTCTTCTATTCTCACAATAGAACCGGAGGTATCCAGCAACGGGGCAACTACAAGAAAAAGGGAAGCGAAGCATCCTAATAAGGTTCATCGTCAACCTCCGCCGATTCTACTTCACAGAAAAAGATGCAGCACTTCAAAACGTAAGCCAAAATCTCAACCCCGGTGTGGATATAAATCTCTTCCAGGGTCTGCGTCGTACTTGAGGTCCCGTGGGCAGTGTTGGAGTTTCGAGGATTAGTTGGGGATATCTGGTTCTTCTTGTTCGGGGCTCAGACAAACCTCCAAAGGGTCTTGGTCTCCCAGTTCTGGTCTGATGACTTAACGTTCCCGGAGCTAGTTCGTTTTTGCGTTGGAGCTTAATATCCAGATTATTCTGACGTCAGCTTCAACGATTTTAAGTCTCAAAGTAGGCTAAGCATTTACTGAGGCTTAAAGAGGTACATTCATAGTAGGGATGTTAAACTAAACTCCACCAACTCTATCTCTCCTCGATCGTGCTCTTTATCTTCCGTCCTAACCCTTGGGGGTATCACACGAATATCCGCAGTACGCCTGCTGCTGCTGCTGGTACATATTTCGGCGTTGAGTCAACGTGTTCATGGCACATTGCACAATTCCTCCTTCTCTCTCTCTCTCCTACTCTCTTCCCCTAAAAACCCGTCCACCGTTCCCCTGTAACCAGTCTGCAAAGGCCCCCCCAAAGGCCACCTGAGCAAAAAAAAAAAGAAAAAACCTGGGAGCGTCCAACATTGGATTCGCGTGGCGTCTCTGTCGAGGCGCGGCCAAAACAGGGAACCGGCACAGCCACCCAGCCAGCCATACGGCATTTACATTCGCCCGCGTGGCGTGCACAGCCTACAAATCCCGAAAATGAAGCGAGAGAAAAGAAAAGAGAAAAAAAAAGAAACGATACACCAGTCAGGCGGGCAGGCACGTAAAGCCTAAGCCTAGGCCGATTCCATTGCACTGCAGCGAGCAAAACCTCAGACTTCGTAGGGTTGGGTTTTTGGTTGGCGCTGTCAAAGCCGGTAACGTGCCTGTTGGTGGTGGCGTTGGAGATATACAAGAAAAGAAAAGAAAACGTGCGCGCAATACCCGTTTCGAAATTACGCCAATGGGCGCATATGGGTGACTCGGCGACACACAGCGGCTTGCGCGCGCTCCCTTCTGCCCGCCTCAAGGCGGTGTTTGGTGAAGGTGAGGAGCGAGCGTATGGCAGTGATGGTGCGGGGTGGGGGCTTTAATGGTAACCATCAACATCATCATCATCATCGGCTGCAGTTTTTCGATCGGCGAGTAGGCAAATCGCACGGAAATGCACCCCATATGCGCAGCACGGCTGGGTTTGATAATGTGTGATAATGGTGGAAGTTTGCTGGAGCAAACGTGCGGAGAGGAACACCTGGGGAAAGGGGAAAGGGTAGAGGTGTGTGAGTGTGTTTTTTTTTCTAAATGGATACCTCTCCACACCACAGTTCGGATAAGGCACTTTAGACACTTAGACAGTCCGTGGACAACTCAATTCCGTGCGGACGAATGCGGAAAGAAAGTGATTTCCTTCGCACATTCAGCTCAGCGAGGTTGGATGATGATGATGGGGTCGTCCGCGAGTTTGTTGATCTCGTTGAACTGCTGGTGCTACTGCTGGTACCGGTGTCTTGCCGGAGTTGGTTGGCATCACTGGTCCTAACGGCTCGCTACGCCGAACGGCGCCGAAGACGTGGGGCCAACAGGGGCGATCAGATGTTGCAGGGACCCTGGAGCTGGTGGATTGGAGTTGGTTGGTGGGTACAGCAACTTTACTAGCCTTACCAGACGAAACGGTGTTACTGAGAGGGTCAAGGCAGGAGTTGGGGAAAGCCTGGGAGCGGTGTGTTCGGGGGGGTCTAATCATATGTAAGTAGATTTAGGTTAGAGCACGCCAAAGTGTCGTGTATAATGGGCGTCTGTGCACGGACACATGCTACCGGGGGAGGGATGTCGCAATCGTATCGGGCGTGTTCTCATGCAGTACGTTCACGTCCTAACCTACTAAACATAATCGCAACGGCATATAAAGCGAAAAAAAAAGAAAGCTGCGACTCACCAAACTCCTCTGCTCCGGCAGGTAGACAGGGAGAGATGTCGAGATAGGGTAGAAGCCACTTCAAGCAATTGGTGCCCCCGTTCGGAACTCCCACGTACAGCGTCAGTTTCCTAATTACCACGTGCGAGAACTCCCCGACTTTAGATTTCCTGTAGCCGTAGTAGTAGAAGTAGTAGCAGTAACGGTACTGTAAACTCGCTACATTGTCGCTTTCTCCAAAGTTCTGACGCGCTGAGCAGCTTCGCGTTAGAATGTAATTGTCGCGCGTCACCACCGGCACCATTCACCGTGACGAAGCAACCGTCCACTCGGCTCGGAGCAGCTAATAGATGCAGCTCCAAGGACGACCGGCTGTCGGAATTTGGTGCGGGTTTTGGGGTGCGAGACGCTTGGACTTGACAGGGGTAAACGTGCTCGGACACCGGTTAGCGCTGGATCAGAACGGTTGCTCGTACCGATGCGGAACTTTTCGCACTCTACGGGTACCAATCCAATTCCAAGGCCGACTCCTTCAACTGTGACAGGACCTCAAGTTCACCAAGACGCGTTTCCTCAGAATTTCCGCAAGGACCACTCACTACACCCAGACTCTTCTCTCTTTCGCTCTTCTCGGGGTTACTCAGGCTGACACTGACGGTGTTGCTGGCGGTAGCACTTCTAGCCGCCGGTATCCGGGCCTCGCCACAGGGTGACGATTCGGCGAAGGCGAATCGAAACAGTCTCCTGCTCCGGCGTGGAAATGTTGGACGACCACTGGGACGTACGACACCAACCACCACCACCACCACGACACCCTCATCCGCGGACTACGCTGAGGTAGGTGTACTAGCTGAACCGAACATAGCGCTTCGGAGGCAGAGGTTATGAGCATCTCGTCTTTTCAATTTGGCAGGATGAGTATGCGGATAACTATGACGAGGGCAAGGGTGAGGATGGTGCGGACGATGGTGGTGAGGAGGGCCCGGCAGGTGGAAAGCAACCGACCACCACCACCACCACGACGGAGGCACCGAAAAAGATACGGCCAAGCATTCGCCCATTCCGCAGCAACGATGATCTGCTGACAGCGCTGAAGAAGCGGCGCCAGGAGTCGAAGAACAGCAAACCCGCTGTCGGTAAGTAGTACACTGTTAGTAGAATCTATAGTTGTGTTGGTAGTAGTAGTAGTAGTAGTAGTAGTAGTAGTAGAACAGCTGCTTAGTATGCGAGCTTCAAGCGTTCCGTAAGTGAAAGTGACTCACAACTTTCCGTGTACTACACACCGCTGTGCAGCTGATGCCCGACAGGATGAGGTAATGGGTAAATCCAATGTTCAAATCCTTCTCTGCATATTGGGGTGGAGTTGAACCCCGTGCTGCCCGTGCTAGACGCTAGCGAGCGAGAGCAACTGTCGTGACTTGTAGCAAAAACAAAAAAAAAATCGAGCTGGGGCGTCGTCAGTTTGCATCAGGGTGGCCACTCTTGCACAACAGCCCAACCGGTCCAGGGGTTTCGAGGTTCGGTTCTGGTCCTTCGTCCTTCACCTCTTCCATTGCGATCCACTTCGCTTCTCACACCCGCCGCCGCCGCCGCTTTCCGTGTTCGCCATGTTCGTGTTCGAACTCGATTCGATTCATTGATGATAACTGTCACGCGCTGCACTGTTGTTGGAGATCGCAATGTTTCAGCTACCAATGTTCGGCGGACATCAGGACTCGGAGGACTGGAGCGAGCGGTACTGGCGCTCGGGTCGGGCCGCTACCGAAAAACCGGTTCTCTGCTCTGGTGCACTGGTGTGGAGCTGTAGCGTTCAGCTTGCCTGCCTGCCTTCTCCTTGGTGCTCGGCGTCACCGTACCGCTCTGACACAGCCAACCGCTAACCCGTCCATTTTCCATTCCATTTTTGAACATCGTCGTGGTTAGCGCTGTGAACTGTGTTAAGCGTCCGTAGGCTTATTTCACAAGCCACCAACACCACGGCCCTTGCATGCCGACGTGCTCTCGTTCTCTCTCTCTCTCTCTTTCTCTCTTCATCACTATCTCTCTCTCTCACTCTTCTTTCCATATCGTTTTCTGCACAATGCATTTCTGCATTCGTGTGTGTGTGTGTATATCCAGGGGATTTTTTGTTGATGTCGTTGTGGTTGATTTGTATTCGATTACCGTTGTTATTTCTGGGTCGATCGACGGACGACCCGAAACGGACGATAAAGATCCGATCGTCGAATGAGTAAAAATAACCCAACCAACAAAAAACACAGAAAAATCTGCACGCATAAAAACATTAAAAAAAGAACACACACACACGCATACGCGGTTACCTGTGTCAGTTGACCGGTCTAAGATAGGTTTCGCCTGGGCGATACCGACCCGTATCTGTATTTTTGCTTTTGTTGAGTTGTAGTAATATCATCATATTTGTTATGCTTAAACCGTTCCTCGTTCTCCGATTTGTCTGGCTACCTGGCTTTACCTGTCACTAGTGTGTCTTGTTTGTTGGCTAAATTCGTCTGTTCGTCTGCCCAATCTGCTAGGTAATGGGCGCACTGAGATAGGAAAAAAAAAATCTAATTAGGATAGGATTAGTAGATTCGTATGTTGCTGTTGGCATACTTATTCAATTCGCTTGCGTTTTTTGTGTCACTTTGTTGCACACTAAATGCTCCAGAAATGTGTTCCAGAATTCGTTGTTTTGGAGATGGCTAAAATGACATTTCGATCCCACTTCTATCTATCTATCTCTCTCTCTCTCTTGCTCGTGTGCGCTCACGTTTGCAAGCAAGCATTAAGTGATGTGTCTCTTAGTATACCGCGACACCCATCCCAAGTAATACTGTTCAGATTCCTATCAATACGCTATCCTGACGTGCTGCTGCTTACGCTAACCTTAACTTTAACTTTGTAAAATGTAACTCCTTCTCCTATAGGAACTCATTGCGAAAGAGTCTAAATGGATGATTTTAATTTTATGAAACCAATTTAAAAAAAAAAACATAACTACACCTCTCTTTTCCGTATCTTTCTCCCTCTCTCTGTTTCTCTTCCAACATGCAGCACCGAAGGAGAAGGTGTACGACGACGAGGACGTTCCCGCACCGGCCGCCCCAGCGAAAAGCGCGAAAGCTCCCGCAATCGGTAAAATTGCAGATAATGTAGTATTTTCCTTCTCGAAACGTAACCAAAACCAATAACCACACCAATTCCAACATTACCTTTCAACTCCATCTCCCTGGTAAATCCTTGCGTCCTACGCTCCTATCCTTTGGCTCGTGTTTTTTGTTTTTCACCCAATTTTGGCACTGTTTTGCTATGTAATTGGCATCCTTGCCGCTATTATTCCTTGCCGCTATTCGAGGATGTTGATGAGCCTCGGTGAAACGCTTCTGGAGCTCCAATTTCCCAAACTTGTCTATGTTCCAGGAACAGTAACTTCACTGTTATCTCAATCATTAAATTGTGCTTGTGAACATCCATATGTACATATGTGTGTGTGCGCGCATTTTGCTCTTGCCTTGCCTTTTGCATCTCCTTGTTGTCCACATCTTAAATACCCTGCCCATCCCCAATAAGTACGCCGGGAGTCCCGAGTTATCCTATCCTTCCATCAAGAAGAAAAAAAAACCCTCGTCCACAGGACATCATACCCGTGGTTAGTAATTTGATTAGGAACAAAACCACGAGCACACCACCACCACCACACGTACAATCTCAGCCACACAACTCACACATACGCTTCATACTCAACTTTTAACATACACACGCACATCCACACATACATACAAACACATTCGCGTCCTTTTTTGTTTGTTTGTTTGTTAATATTAATTGTTCAATGTACGTCATAGTCCCTTAATAAAATGTTATTACTGTAACTGGTAAAAAAACAAGCTATAACTGGACTTCTTCTTTTTTTTGGTTGGAATGCTTACATACACACATTCACGCACACAGACATCCACACACACACACAAAAACACTATGAAGAGACCCACAGTAACAGTATCTCATATCTCACTGATTGCCGCCATCATTTTTGTTTTATGATTTGCGTGTGCGTGCTTAGTATATGCAGAGTCGTAGTGTTTTAGTATTTGGTTTCCGATACTTCCGATGGCTTTACATGTATTAGGTAGAAATCCTTCCCTACTCCCCACCCCTCCTCAGATCACTTTCTGTATGATCCATTCCATGCAAGTCATAAACCAATATTCTTGACAATTGATGCCCTCCAATATACCCGTAGTACCCGTGGCTGTGCTTTGACAGCGCGTTCGAACCGATCAAGGATGAGTACTATCAGCACTCCTACACTTAGGCCGTTCTCCTATTTCCGGCTATTGCGGCCTATTCCTTCTCTCCTACTTCATCTCCTACATATCTCCGCATTGAAACGACTAGCAAAGTACCGATATCTCACTGGTTAGTAGATACCTCGGCAGTTGATAACTGGCAATCAAATACTTGGATACTACCGACTACTGAGCGCTGAGTGCAAATCCAAATCCAAGGCTACACGAACATGCGTGCATCATTGTATCTTCCTTCTTCTTCACCTCACAAAAAACCTCTCTCTCTCTGTCGTGAATTCTCTCTCTGCCTCTCTCTGCCTCTCTGGCTCTGTCACACTCTCTCTCTCTGTTTCTTTCCGTTTTCTCTTCCATCTCTCTATCTGTCTTTTCCGTCTCTTCCGCAGTTCCGAACAAACGGCGGTTCGGTAGTGGTGCGGCACGCAAGGACGACCATTCGGCGGACGCATCCAGCAACGACGGCCACGACGGTGGTAGTGACGGTGGCAGCAGCAGCAACAGCAGCAATGGCGCCAAGTCCCTGATCGGACGCTTGGGACGATCGCGGTTCGCACTGAAGCAGTGAGCCGGCAGGGCCCGAGACATCTCCCACCATTATCCTGATGCAGGATGCGACGGAGGAGAGCGAGGGATGGGTGGGAGGATGGAAGGATGAGGAAGATGAGGAAGGCAACTCAATACCAGCCAGCCAGCATTTTGGAGCAGAGAAGCACAAGAGATAAACACAGAGAGAGAGAGAGAGCAAGAGCAAGAGAAAGAGAGAGAGAGAAGGCAAGGACAGAGAGAAAGAAAGATCGCTTTTTGACAGGGATTTGTTGGATCCGCTCTGCCATTAGCTCCGAAACGTATCTACAGACTCCGCTACAGACTACCCCTGATTTCCCTGTTCGGTTTTCTTGCACGAGCTGCGTTATTGCTCGGTGCGACTGTGGTTTGCCGGGCAACATCACAACAAAACATCAACACCTGTCAATTCGGCTCTGCGTTACGTTTAGCTATTGTGTTATATGTAGTTAAAACAATACAATACACTCACACACACACACGGACACACAAACACACATCACACACGTACACCTAGACAGTTATTGACTCGTTGGAGCAAATAAAATGCGTGCCAATTGCGGTGCGCGCCCGTTTTCATGTCTGCCGTGTTTTCCTTGCTTGTGTGCGTGTGCATATATATGTGAGTGTGTGTGTGTGCTTTTCCTTCTTTGATATCCTTATCCTGCAAGTCCCACCTTCACACTCACACACATTTATGCAGTAGTGTTAAAAAAAAGATCAGATCTTAAAAGAAGTGTCTCAATGATTACAACAATTGTCCATTTGAATATAACAACCGAAGACACAATAGCAGTGGAACATCGCTAAACGCTGATAAGAGGGGAGGGGTGTGCGAGTGAGGGGGGGCCACCCTTCAGAACCCGGGCACCCTTCAGAACGAGTGACAAATCAAGGACAAAAAGGCCACCATGTCTATATAATATAATATATCTGTGTATAAATTGTATGTATATCTTAGATGCATCAGTTATGGGTTTCTTTTGTTTGTTGTTTGTTTGATTGATTGCTGTCAAGTTGCTGTGTTGTGTTCCATCTTTCGTACTTTGCTTTTTGCTTTGTTTGTCTTCTCACCATGTTGCTTCCTCTTTTTTTTTACATCTATTTTGTGCGTTTGTTAGTTTTTGTTGTTTTTGTTCTGTTTTGTTTCTTTTTGTTTTGTGCAGATAGTGAGCAAAATTAAGTGTTGTGTTTGTGTTTTTTTGTTTTATTATTACCATGTTTTTGCATTTTTTGTTTTTCGTTTTGTTTCTTTAGTACGCTCTTTTACTAAGTATCTTGTAGTGTTTAGATCGTTTTTTTCTCTCTTTAAAAATTGCTGTACTTATGTTTATGGTTCTGATTTCATTGCGTTTTCCTTTGTTCCATCTTGCTTTCCATCTCTTGTTTGTTTTTTGCTTTTTGTGTATCTTCTTCACACTCCCAAAACCCGCTTTGTGCCATGTGTTGTTGTTTTCTCTATTACAATTACTTTCTTTTTTTTTTACTATTATTTAGTTATTTAGTCTTTTGCATTACGAGAGCTTAAAGTACATGAAAAGCGATAGAAAAGACGCCCCTTGTGTGTGTTTGTTGGCTTTGTGTGTATTTGTAAGGTGAGGTATATATTAATGAACAGGGCCTACCGATAGTCAAAAGTGCAGTTTCCAGCGGGGGGGTTTCAGTTTTCTGTCCGGCCTCGTTCACACTTTTCATCTCACTTCACTACTTCCCTCCTTCACAACACACCCACTCTTGGTGCGGTTCTGTACATGCATGCGGCAGGAAGCTGCAAAACGCAGCTGACAGTTGCTTGCAGTTAAAATAAATAGACCGCAAAGCATAACTACGCAAACGAAGTTAAACGAAAAAAAAAAAAAGTTTAAAAAATCAGATCCAGATGCTGTCTCAGAAGGACAGCCTTTTGTTGTTTCCTCCATCTTCTCGATTTTTGATTGATTTTGGGCAGAGTATAATAACTGCAGCAGAATAGAAACCTCCGACACCGACGCGATTTACCGACGACCGATCGCGCACGTTTATATAGGCACTTGAAAAGTTTGGTTTCATCGCTAACGATGATCTCACTAGCGATTGCAAAGATGGCGGATAAGGGTTTCGATTCTTAAGTTGTGTTGTACGGTTTGTTGCTGTTGTTTGTTGAAGAAAACTCTAGGAATGAAAGACGAGAGCGCGCTTGAACGCTCTCTGGGCGACAACCAGCTGTCCGGAGATATGAGAAACAAAAAAAAAAAACAGGAATGTATATTCGGGAAACCTGGAACCGAATGTAACAATTTGGAACGCAGCGTGTAATTCGAAGCACGTGTCTACTATTCTAAACAAACAAAACTCCTCAAGCCGGCAAACTTATCAAACCTTCACGCCCTAGTCACTAGTGAACATCAAGTAAAGTAAACGGTAAGTAGCTAAACTGGAGCTGGACGCCATCTTGATTGTTTTGTGGGGAGAGTTCAACGGTGTGTCCAGCACCTGAATTCAATTCCAATAACAAAACATTATTCTAACGTGGAAGCATTATCGTGTGGACTTCCACCGGACGGTCCACCGAACAAGGAGAAGCAGTTTGTGTAGAATGTACAATGTAACAAACTTAACCACTTAACTAGTGCTAAGGTTGGTGCTACTGCGCCGATGTTCCGTGGAGTCGTTCGAATGAACGACAATTTCTTAAACAGTTTGATAAACAGCTAAGAACTCCCAGTTCCGGGTAAAGGTCCGGAACAATTCAATTTAAGTATAAAGCAAATCATAACCTCAAAACTCACTAGTAGATCGTTAAACCCTATGCGATAATATCGAAAAAATGTGTGTCAATATTCGTGTAACAATGTGTCTGTGTACGTGTTTTGTGTATATATATAAATCTAAAATCAACCCTTATCGACGGACAGAGATTAAGCGGGTACGAGATTTCGAGTTGGTTTCGTGTAAAACAAAATATCAGATCGTCACCAAGGTTTTAAAGGGAGCATCGAAAAGAATGCGCGTTCCTGATCGATTTAGGCCTTCACAAACCGGCAGAACCGGCCACGCACCCACCGGTACGCTTTGCCGCGGAAGTCATGAAACAGTACGGAGGGTTGATGGGAATGGCCGTACGATTTGCCACTGGCACCCCCCACACAGTAGTCGGACGCGAGCCGGGAGATGGATGGGACGGCCGCTGTCGAGGTTGCCGGTTCATCTGCGGGCGGTGTTGACGACTCCTGGATGAAGGGTAGCGAGGACAGCCGTCCTCCGGCTGGACCGTCCGAGGCGACGGGTCATGGACCACCACCACCACCACCACCGCCACTGCCACCAGTGCTGCCGGCCGTCACAGCCCATCGTGCATCGTCCGACTCGTGTGTCAGATAGCGTAGGCCTACCTGCGACTCGAGTGCACGCAGATCGTTCCAAGTCTGCAGGTCCTGGAGCCAGCAGTGCAGAAGGCTTTTGTCCACCGTGAACCGTTTGCGCTGCTTCACTTGTAGCAGATTGTTGATCAGATCAATTGCTGTAACAGGCAGTGAGAGTTGCGATGTTAGAGCGGAACTCGAAGAAATTCAGAGAACTGAGAAGAAGCGTTCCTACCATCGGAGGAGATCTCCTTCCACGGGTTCGGCGGGTACATGAAGGCGGCGTTCTGTATTTGATCGTTAATGTCCTCATCCTCGTTGAAGGGGAAGGTACCGCTCAGGCTGACGTAGATGATGACGCCCACGCTCCACATATCCAGCGATCGGTTGTAGCCCTTGTTGCGTAGTACTTCTGGGGCTGGTCGAAGAGAAAGAGGTCAGCCACTGTTCTATCTCAGTACTCTGCACCTCTACTGTACTTACCCAAGTAGGCAGGAGTACCGACGACTGATCGACGGAAAGATTTCTCCCCGATGATGCGAGCAAATCCGAAATCGCACAACTTCACCTGCGGAAACTCGTTGTCCGACGAGAGCAGCACATTTTCCGGCTTTAGGTCACAATGCACGATGTTACGGCTGTGCAGGTACTTGAGCGCCACGAGTATCTGAAATAATGTTTTTGGCAAAATTATCAGCAAGAACTCAACTGAAAGACCCAATCTCCACGGGAAAACGTACCTGTGTGATAAGAAACTTGGTGACGCGCTCGTTTAGCCGACCGTTCTGATGGGACAGTATCATCTCCAGCATGTCGCCCTTTAGCTTCTCCATCACGACGAAGATTCGCTCCGGTGTTTCGAACATACGCTCCAGATTAACGACTCCGGCGTGTGACAGGTTCTGCAGTATCGCGACCTCATTCTTCAGCTGTGCCTCTTGCTTGGTCGGGAAGCGTAGTTTGTCGATCACCTTGATGGCAACGGCACGGTGCGTCTTCCGGTGCACACCACCGTACACGATCCCGAACTGTCCGGATCCGAGCACTTCGTCTGGGAAGATCTGATACAGCTGGCTCATGTCGGTGACGCGCTCTTCCGGTTCGCTAGGACCACCACCCGTACCGTGTGCTTCGGATCGACTCGATCCCGTCTGTACCGGCATCAGTGCTTGTCGGATAGCTGTTTCCCAACTTTTCGCAAGATAGGCACCGACTCCACTGTCTGGAGGTGGTAACGCCAGTACGGGATCGGTGTGATGCTTCATGTTGTACAGCGGGTCCTGCCCAACATAATAGTCAACCGTCGCCGTGCGTATCTCGAAGCAATGCAACACCTCACCCTGGAGTGTTCGGGCGGCCTCCACGGCGACAATCTCGTTCAGCGGTATCTCCTTGTAGTACTTGCTGCCCTGGTCCGACACGAACAGTGTGATTGCCTTCGAGTCGAGCCGCCAGTAGTGGCGCTTGATCGTTTTCTCCTTGCTGGTGAAGTGTACCAGCCAGCCCTCCTTCATTGCACGCCCGTCCCGACGCTTCGTGTGCTTGACCGACTGTACGATTCGCATCAGTGGAATGTTTGCGCTCGGCGAGGAGGACGAATTGCTCGACGACTGGCGCGACTGCTCACAGATCACCTCCAGCCGATTATCGTCCGAATCGTCCAGCAAGTGGTAGGCCGGTGCGGGGACGGTGTTGCCACCGTTCATCTTCCCCGGCGAACCTTCCCCACCGGACGGTGACTGCTTGCCGGTACCTTCCTTCATCGGGGTACCACAACCCGTTGCACTACCGACCCCACCTACACCGCCGGACCGTCTCGTTGCTTGCCCGAACGGATTGTCATCAAAGTCACTCTCGTCTTCGGGGTCGTCTTTGTACAGTAGCTCCCGATCACTGGACAGACTGCGATCGTCATGCGTATCGACCGGCTGTGTGTTTTCACCCGTACAATCCTTCGGTACCTTTTCGATACACTTTTTGTGCGCATTGTAGTGACAGTCGCGACACTGGACGCCCTGCTTGAACAGGCCCCGGAGCAGCTTCTTGCAGTACTGACACACGGTCGGACGGGTATAGGTGTGGATCGAGAAGCTGTGCGGGATCTTGATCGGGTGGCCACCGACAGCTCCACGGCTTGTCAGCGAGGGCGAACGACTTTGGCGAATGGTGGTGGACTGTTGGGCCAAAAACCGGGAATAAGAGTGTAAAAGAAATGGTATACCAACGTTAGTTAGAGTGACTAGGATATTGCACAATGTTTGGATGTCTGTCTTCTAGGAGAATATCTCTAGGCATTAATGAACATTATAAGCGACTTCTTGATGAGATCCTAGTTCCAGTTTTAATTCTATCAGTCAGCCAAGCCGGATTTCTGTTATGACGTTAAACTCAAACCTTGCCTGGAGTTCAGAGCAAATATCAAGAATCCTAAATTACTGTTGATGTTTCTTTTATGGATTCTACCCAAATGATATCTGCGTTACTCGTGATTCCTTGGGGAGATCCTAGCAACAACTTCAATTCCACATATCAGCAATTGTTGGATCTAATATATTCTTACGACTCTCAAGAGTACTCGAATTTCAAGAGATTTTCCAGATAAAAGTAAAAACAAACAAAGAAAAAACGGTAATACTGCTACAAACCAAGGAAAACGAAAACAACAACAAAAGATGGCTAGAATGAAGATTTTTTGCAACGGAAGAGGGCAAAAAAAAAACAAACTTAATTTTATTTTGTTCTGTTTTATGGGACAAACAATACTGCTGTTACATAGCGTAGGCTCACTTACTAGCGAAAAGAATTACATCTATAATCCCACCTCCCCAACTAGGCCAGGCCGAACCCATAGACGGTGGCCATGGAAAAATCTTAAGAGTTCTTGTGCAACCCCCATTACACCATGCACGTGTTATTGTGATGAGTCGAGTAGGTTATAATTATAATACTAATAGTAATAATAATAAGTGTGGAATGTAAACAAAGTAAGTAAAAAAAAATGGAGGGAATTCAAAGTCACAAAGGCGAAGTTGTCTTTCTATGCTTCTGTGTGGTTTGTTTTTTGCAACCCTGCCATTAACCGCTCGATTATGCAAATTGCCGAGTTCCGAAATCTGCGGGGCCGCCATCAGTTCTTAATGTCATTCATAAGTTGCTGCATTTTTCTTACCAGCATTGTTCCGGCGCCGGCCGTTTCGTCCGACGCTAGCGAGTTGCTGGAGCCGCCCGATGGGCTGCGGGCCGGCATGACAGCCGCCGTCATCGACGACAGCAGTCCACCACCGGCCGAACCGGACCGACGGCCACTGCCACCGGTGTTGCTGCTGCCGTTACTGTGCTGCTGGTTCTGGTGCGAGTGGGACTGCTGCAGCACACCGGTATGCTCCACCCGGCTACAGTTGTTTGGCACTTTGATCGCACACCGCTTGTGATAGTTGAGCCCGCACCCGTCACACTTCAGCCCCTGGCGTACCAGCCCGAACAGCATCTCGCCACAAAAGTCGCAGAAGGTGGGCGCTTTGTACGAGTGTACGTTAAGTGCGTGGGGCCGCACGAGCGGTATGTCCTCTTGAGCGATCGGGACATTGTTCCGGTGAAGGGCCGGCCCAGTGCTGGCGGGCGGTAGTAGCGTTTCTGTGGGGAAGAGTGACACACGGAACGGTTTATAGTCGGGGGAGGGGGAATGGTGTTCTAATCGGTATGGGGGCAGTTTACTTACGGTTGGCAGTGAGCACGATCTCCACCAACGTTTCGTCGACAATGTCGGAGGCGGACGTCACCATCTGCAGCACGTTGTGAGATTCGTAATCGTGGCGGAAGAGCAGCAACCGTTCCGGGAGTCGATTTAAACCATTCTCCGGGATCTAGGGGTAGGGCGCGAAGTAGGAAACGTGCGTTAGCTAGGAATAATCGTGGAGAGCGCTGGTAAGCTTGCGAACCCCCTACCTTACTGTTGATAAAGTCACAGGCCAGCTCTTTGAGTGTTTTGAGCGTGAGGGCGCTCGTCTCGACCGTGGTGATGTCGCGCAGATTCCCAAACTGGAAGATGAAGGTAATGTCGTCACCGGCCATTTTGGACAGGAGCGGTGGATTGGTGTTTTGTTTTTTGGCGTGGCAGGCTTAGTACACGATTATTGCACGCTCACTCGGTAGGCGTCCTGCAAGCGTTCAGACAAAACAGAATCAAACAGTCAGACTGATGCTGAGGAGGTACTCCAAAATTAACATAATCGGTTAAACGAAGGAAAAATTTTCCCCCACGATTGTGAATGAGCGAGTTGAGGTTAGCTGGCTCAGTTACAGTTACAGACAGAGCCGTCAGGTCAGACAGCACAGACTATCGCAACACCTGTGTGACGACGACGCAATTGCATCCGTACAGCATCGCAACGCCTCGCACAAAACGGACGGCCCAGGAAAAGGTTAGGGTGGAATTATAATAATTTCCTCCAGCGTGCGGTTGTGTGCGTTGCGGTGTTTAGCGCTGTTTACCGCCGTTGCTGGCTGGAACAGATCGAGGTGTGTGTGTGCGGGGCGGCTGTGCTATTGTGTTGTGGTCGGGGTGCCATTGATAAGATAGAAACTGACAGGTTGCTTGATGTGCTGGGATGCGTGTGTTTGTTGGGCAGAAACGTGGTGACGAACACTTTTTTTTCTTCCGCCTTTTAATGAGAAAACTTCTCGCCTTGCGTTTTCTTTCATGCAACGAGGGTATCACTGGCATTCACCCTTACACCACACACACACACGCATACGCCCACACAGGCTCGTGGCTAGTATGTTTCGCGTGCAAATTATTGATAGATTGCGGCATTCGGAATGGGGAGTGCTTTTCCAGGCCTTTTGTTGTTGTTGTTGTGTGAAGGCATCTACAGGGCGCCCTCTTGAGGTTGATTGGCGTAGATCGGTTTGCTTAATTGCGCTATTGTTTGTTTGCGCACTTTGCTTTTAACTGTTCCCTTATCCCACTAGGTCACATCTACCAGGCCTTAGTAGCGAAGTTCTCACACGATTTTTTGCAAGCTATCTGGAACTTGAACTTCGGATGAGACATCTGGTGACGGGGTGGGGGGGGAGGAATGGAATAGTCTGGGGAGGGGAGTGATTGTGGGGTAGCCCTACCTTGCCCGGGAAGCTGCCGCGTCTGGCCGTAGCTATGACACTGTTCGACTCCAGCGTCCTCCACCACACGAGGGACGGATGACGTTATTGGGATGGCGCGCAGGTATTGGGAGGCACCTGACGGTGACTTTCGAAGATTGCTACTACCTCCACTACCACCACTACCACCACCACCACCACTACCGTTTCCCGGGCAACGAAGATGATGAGGTAAGCGCGGTAACACTGGGCGAAGATCGGGAAGACGTCGGTTGGTCCTGTCCGTGGACTGCGCCGTGCACCTCAACACGGCCAACGGTGCAGCCATATATCTGTGTCTCGGGGCCGCAACACCACGTTACACCTACTCTGAAGCCTGCACACCTGTGTACTGGCTGCCGTGTGTCACACTGCACACTAGGTCACACACACACACACACACTCTCTCTCTCGCTACTCTGGCGGTGCGGTTTTCTTTACCGCCAGCCCGGAATGTGCGACGTGCCCTTTCTTTTCTACGCGTCGCCCAAGGTACTGCGTTTATTTTTTATCTGTGTCACTGAACTGCTTTCCTGAAGCCGAGGTACCGATAGAGCGGAAAAGAAAGAGAGAGAGAGAGACAGAGAAAGAGAGAGAAAGAGATAGAGAAAGAGTGTAGACCCACCGCGAAAGAAAGCAGGAGGGAGAGAGAGCAAGATCGGGAGAGCGAGAGCAAGTGCCCGGAAGGTGTGAGAGATTTTTACCGTTTCCAATGGTTAGCATCGGTCCGCCAGGTACATCGCCCCAAAAACCGTTCTACGTAGAAGCCTCCCTGTGTTGTATGTGTGCGTGTTTTGGAGCTGCCCCGAAACGTCAATCGGTCCAGTGCGTTTTTTGCGTATCTCGTTGCCAACACTGCCCGCTCCACTCGTTCTCTCGCTGGACCTTCACACCAACCTGGAGCTGGAGATTCACTGGATGCTGGGGATGCTGCTGGGTTGGTTGCTGCACCGAAAAAAGTTACCCGCTAATACGACTACCGCGACTCGAGGACTGACTTTGACGCAGAGAGTACAAAAGTAAAAGATCTTCAAACAATAAAAACCGGAACGCGCTGTGTACGTGGAGGAGTGATGTGCGTGATGACTCCACGCTCCCGTACTTACGCCAACTGCTCCAACTGACGACCCGGGAGGTTTGGTGGAATGTTTTCGACCAAACGGTTGGCACACATATACGCATGTGTTCGAGTGTGCGTGCACCGTGGAGCGATTGTGTCGGACCGCGGAACTTTCTCTTGCGTCTAGTGTGCGTGATACGCATGTCTGAAGCCCTAACCACAACTGCCCGAGATGGGGTTTGGAAAAAATCATATCTTGCTTTATTCTTGATTTCTAGGAATTATCCCAGCAATTCTTGCAATGACAGTTGAAATTCGAGTTAATCATTTGAAATTGATTATTTTATCATCGAAAAACATCTCTTGAGTAAATCTTTTTCTAGAGGTCGAAGATGAAGTTTTTAAAGATCTGATGTGATAGGAACTTCCTCAGAAATATTTAGAACACTTCGATTTAAAAGCTTACATTTATTTTATTATTTGACATACAGGGGTTCTAATAGTAAAACAAAGCTTTTGAATAACTCCAGTTCCAGATAATCCAGTTCAAATAGAGGAGTTTTTAAAATCGTTTGTGAACTTCCTTTATCTATAGTTCCATTATACGAATCAAATCGCTGCAATGATCTGTCTCATGGTTTCCAAGGTGAACAAGTATTGTTCGACTCATTTGTATACTCAGCCAGGACAATTTACAGGTACAATTGAACCGAAACACACATGTTTCAATAAACTCGCCTCATCTCAGAAATGCTTGCAAGCTAGAATGCGAATCATCCATTAAAGTCTCGTTGATTTTTGAAAAGACAAAAGTTTCAGACATCTCAAGTTAAATTTTTGGACCTAGTACACCTCTGCAAATGAAGCCTAGGGGCAGATAAAACGAAGTAAGTTAGCTTTACCAGTTTTCGACAGGTTAGTACAGCTGATGAGCAAAAAAGAGATTAAATTTTTCAATGCCCACTTTTTTCGTTAGAAAGTGGTTTTATTTTTGTTGTTAAACGACCAATGAATGTCTAGGCATACATGGTTTATAGTTTTAAACACGACTTTTTAAAAATTAATTAAAAATCAATCATTGATTTTGCTTCTACTTTCGGTAGGAAGTTCCTGTTGTCGGCAGGGTGTGATCCTATTTTCGGCCACGCGAATACACTATTTAAAACACTCTAAAAGGTTTAAGTAATTAAAGAAACATATTTAACACAATTTTCTACACTTACTTTGCTAAAAAGTTTAATAGAAAATATTTGAATAATTACCTTTATGTTGCCCATTTTCGACATAAAACTGTCAGATTTTGACGTAACTCGAAAACCGATAGCACCGAAATAGCAGAGGATTGAAGCGTCAAAAATCAACATTTACCTTGTTCCTATTTTCGTCAGCTTTTAAAATGACAAATTAATTATTTATCGGATTTATAAAAAAAACTCAATGAGTTTTGAACAAATTTAAAAACAATTGTATTGTTCAGAAAAATCGCACACCCATTTTTCTAAATGAGCCAAAACTTCGTATTTGACGAAAAAAACGGTTCTTGTTTCGGACTTGTACCCAGTTATCAGAGAAAAAATAATTGATGCTTCGCGCGTTCCTTATCTCAACTGGTTCTTCTACGCGAAGTGTAACCCTGCTTGCGGCCAACGCTTATGCTGTGCCCCAATGCGGCACAAACACAACTTAACGGTCTGTCTGACGTTTGGCTCGCTCAGCAACGGATGAAGTTTCCAGCAACAATGCGTGACAGATGTGGCCGGTATTGCCAGCGGTGCGTTATGTTGGCGCATTGCAGGGGTTGTCTCGCGTGTGAAGTCAAGTGCATACTGGATTTTTTATAATAAGACTGCTTGGTGTGGAATGATAGAAGTTTGAGGTATGCAAATAATGAGAACTTAATAAAAAATTGGAAATATTTTTTTTATAATACTTTAAGTAGGCATTACAGAACGATTTGACAGGCATACATATACATATACTACGATAAGTAGGCATTACAGAACGATTTGACAAGGTTGAGTCATATCGAATGATAATCTCATACGTGAAACTAAATTGCACGTCATCTATAGCAAGCCGGATGAATCCTTTTTAATCAAACATCTAACGCCATAACGGTCAATTTAAAAATATTTAAGCAGTGTTGCCTGTTTCGATTTCCTATCAAAAATTTAATCTGTGTTATCTTAGTTTCTTTGACTAGTTTAAGTTTAAGCATCTTTTATCTCCTTGTCGTACCAATTATTAAACTAAAACGAGTAGATCTTGCATTGCTTTACATACATTTAGGCGTTAACTACTAAATAATTGCCCTAAGAGTCTCTCTGACCGTACTGTACTCCTTACAGCCCAACTAATTGTCATGCAAAACTAGATTGATTTCTCACCTGGAAGATGTCTCACCACCAACACCCACTGCCGAAACGAAACTAATAACGTGATGTAAAGGTTTGTAACTAAACCGTACACAAACACTCATTACCATCCTTCCATTTGGGGACAGTGAGATGTGTAGGACTGTTTAATTTCGTCAGCGGCACGGAAGGTATCCCTCCGACATCAACCAGTCCACACCACACCGAATGCATGTTCTACCCCTTTGACGAACGCCAGGCGACTTCGTGATGACTTCGTTTAATATATATGCTAATGGCGTTTAATTCTTAGCATTCTTGTGGTAAGTTTGACTTCCGTGATTTTGTGTCGGTTGCGCACCGGGATGGTAAGATGTCTGGACAAAGATCAAAGCCGTTGTTTCGAAATCGATATCGATATCGATTGCATAGTTGTCACCATTATCTTACCAGGAAATCTGAATGTGTTGAGCGTTTTTTTTCGTTTACACTACTTTTTATTGGAGACTTATCACAGGTACCTGTTGCCTTGAGCTGGTCCGGTAACGTTCGAGTCCTAGTTTTGTACCTATTTAAATATGCAAACATCACCGTTTGAGGAGTAAATCGTATCGATATGGTTTTTTTTTATCCTTCAACTGCTACTCCACATCTCATGACTAATGCGTTTTGATTGATGTTGTCGTGTCCTAACCTCAATCATGGACGTTCGAATTCGGGTCTTTTGATTTATTTTCACGCTTCCCTCACGCTTCAATCGCGATACCCTGGTTTTCTGGTGGTGGTTTTTATTAAACCAATCTGTCTTGTTGGAGGTGAATATCTACAATATCTTGAGGACTCACCCTGACGATCGTGTTGCTGCGATTTCCTTCTCAGCCCGAAGGTCAAATGAAGAGCCTCCATATTTCATAATAGTGTCATCAATCGATCAAAAATCTCTGCTACGTTCTATGGCATGATTTATACGGACGTTCTACGTAAGATAAGGAACTTTAAACGTTAAGGAATATCTTCCACGACACAATGCTCTACGTGCTAGCTGCTTATCACAAACAGTTCGCATCCCCGCCCCGAAAACGAGTATCAAAACCAAATTCACCGAATTAGATGTGAAATTGTGTGCATATTGGTTAGCTATCGGTTGTATGCCTATTAGGTTTCGGCGGATTCTGTCCTCCGGTACATACGGAGGACCCTTCCGTTCGCGCCAATGTTCAGTAATTGGTGCAAACGAGCGGTGGCAAATTGGAAGGAAAAAAGCAAATAGAGAATGAGGAAAAGTAAAGCAAAAATCGTGTGTTACAATCGCGGCTGGTAAAGCTGACTGGCTGCCAAGAGTTGGATCTCTTTCACACACACACACACACACACACACACACACACACACACACGCGGTGAGTGTTTATTGGAGCATTCTTGCTCCAATGTATCCTATCGTAAATGTATCCTATCGCCTTCGCCGAAATGAAAGATTTCAACTAGCAGATAGGCGAAACCGTTGGTCGGTGGGACCGAATCGGCGCATCCCGGAACGAAGGACTGGGCAAGTTTTGTTGGGAAAATTGCACTTTTACTACTTTGCCTACTGCTATTGTGTAGCTGGCGTTCCACAAAAAAACCAGGTACTTTTTTGCTCACCAGTATGTTTGTTGCCGTCCGTGTGTCTCGCTTTATTCATTGTCAACACTGGCAGGCATTGTGCACACCCCTTAGGTGCGGAACGAGCGAAAGGTTGGAAATCTAATGAACCAGATTTCGTCGAACGCATCGAAGCATTTTTAGCCAGACGACACACCTGGACTGGCAGGACATTTTCCGGGAAAGGAAAGGGGGGGGGGGGGGAGGAGAGCGTGGGAGCCCTGGAGCTCACTGTCCGTGCCAACGAACAGCAGTGGCAACCCATTTTCCCGGATGCACTAATTGGTGATTGCCCTTCGCCCTCCTAATCAGGCGCGTCGTTTGCATCGGTGCTTTAATGATGTTTGGATACATTTTGAGGAGAGGGGGCGGGGGAGTGGGAGGGCTTTTTTGGGTGGGGGGAGGTTTTGGATTCTACTATTTGGAAGACAGCAGCGAGCATCAGCGAGCCACAGGAATGATTCTCTAGGCTTTTTTCTTCTTTTCTCAGTTGAAGTTGCCATTAGACAGGTTTTTTTTAAAGAAATGAAGTAAAGAAAGTTTTGTGTAAAGAATGAGGTTAAGGTTTAAGTTTTCAAGCATCTTTTGCTTCATTCATGCAAAAATGCTTTTTAAATGAACGATTTTGTACATCACATTGCATATCTTAAGGCTGCGCTAATGTCCTATTTAAAGCTTGCCTAATTTTAGGCGGAATAGTAATTAGTATTTCATATTGTGGTTTGATTTTGCCTAGTTATAGGCGGATTATGTTATTTTTTAAATGTTGTTTTCACATTGCATAAGTTCAGGCGGTTTCCGTAAATGTGAAAAGAGCGTTGATAAAATATACGTTATGACATTTTCTAGTTATTTAGGTTTTAGGTACTGATTACATATTTATAATTTCAGCTTTTAGGACAGCTTTTTATTGTCAAAAATCATTTAGAAAATAAATAGGCAATTCACTATAAAGACATTTTTTAATATGTGATATTTTCAGCATTGTTTTTAAAATTCACGACACGAAACAAAGCTTCAAAATCATTGAATGATTGATTTTTTAGAGCAGGTATAAATGTAAAGCTGTGATAATGCTGTGTAGAATATTTGCCTTAATTTAGGTGGAATATTTCCTAATACTCAATTTTTTTCTTAAAACTCCCTTAATTTTATGGAATTTTCTTATACATTTTATAGTTTGTCTAATAATGTTTTAGGATTCATTAACGTCATTGAGAGTAATTTAGACAATTCTTACTGATTCAGTGTCGTATGTGATGTTAGCCGTCAAATAGTTAGCAAAAAGCCGTCAAATAGTTAGCAAATGATTTCAAAACGATTGTTTTGTATAGCAAATTGCATATTTTAGGGCTGTGCTAATTTTATTTATTTATTGTCAGCACCGCTCAGTGGTTATGCAGTTCTATTGTTCGTCCGGATCTATTGCTGTCTATGACTGTGTTGCTGGAAAAGATGTGTGAATACGGAACTCCATCCCTCCGTGTAGCGGATCTGGACTGAAACAAAAAACAGAAAGAAAACAACAAATTTGACAGCACAAACATTTGCCTGTGAATAGTGGTCCTCAAACTGCCCAGCAGTGATAGCTCAAGCTCGATCAAGACATCAACGAACTCAGAAGCTATCCGCGAGTTCCTTTCCGTAACAGCAGGGTCCCTGCTAATCACGAGGTAGGACCCGCCGACCACCTCCGAACCCAACGCCAGCAAGGCCGCACTCGCCCCATCAAGGCTAGACAGAGATGAAGAACACTGTTACAGCAAATTCTGCCTCTCTTCTTACGACAGTGTCGATTTTGACCTCGGATGCTGTTGCTTCTTGTACGGATCACCCGAGGCACTACAAAAAAAAAAATGCTTAAGACAAAGACAACACAACGAATAACCAAAAAGGAATGGCTGATATGGATCGGAAGGATAATGAGGATGCGGAATCAAAGGATGAGTCCGTTGTTTTTGGCGAATCGGAAGATGAGCCTCATGTGTGCGAGGTCTCTGGTCGCCAACACTTCCCCGATTTCTATGCCCGGTCGTCTGCCGATGCTCTCGACTGCGCTCAACAAGGAGGGTCTTGCGGTTTCAAACAACATCGCAAACACATCGCGGATTCCTTCACCACAGCCACACACCTTCGTCTGAGCCAGAGTTATACGCTGCAGATGAGCATTCAACGCGAAATGATTCGACATAAGTCGAGACATGATACGTATGAATGCCCGGTCCACAGAGAGCCCAGAGAACTAACGCCGCAGGGACACATGCGGAGAGATCGAGAAAAGGAATCGCCCGAAATCATCCGCCTCCCACATGCTCTGCCAGCGAGACAGGAAAAGCTGCTGTGGTAGCCGAAGAAACTCTCTGGCCGAGATTGGACGGTCGTAAAATGCGCCTTGTTGGATGCCTGTTTGATTTTGAGGGGGCGGTCCGGTGGCGAGGCGACAGCGGCGCCGGTCTTCACACGGCAGGGCCGTGGTTCAAATCCTATCCAGACCGCCTCTCCGTACGTAAGGCTGACTACTTTACTACGGGTAAAACTAAGTCACAGAAAGCCAGAAATGGCAGGCCGAACCCTCTCGAGGTTGTAATGCCAAGGAAGAAGAAGAAGGATGCCTGTTTTGGTCAGTGAGTCTGCCTTCTCGTTGCTGGGAATTCCACAATGAGAAGGTACCCAAATTAGCGAAATCCTGAACGCTTTGTCGAACATGGAGCCAATCAATTCTATGATTTTGATGGTAAGGAAATCCAGACTCTTAACAGCCTCCGGGGATCTTAGTGCTTCAATAGCACTAAGGCTATCTGTAAAAATGAAGAACTGATCCGAAGATCTCGCTGCTTTAATCAATAGTGCGTACAAGATTGCGGCTAGTTCTGCGGTGTAGACACTACACGGCTCCCGCAATTTGAAAAATGCTTCGGCGGATTCACTAAAAACTCCGCCGGTGCCTTCCTTAGAGGATGATCCATCAGTGTAATACTGGCTCGTTTGGTCTAAATGGCCATAATTATCCCTGAAAATGCCCGGAACTACCATTGGGCGAAGATCATTTGGCATGGTCTTAATTCCCTCCGTGGTTAAAAGGAATCTGTTGTTAAAAGGGAACTGTGGGTCCCAGGAAGGGCAGCACGGTTTAATGCCTGTGGAGCGCTAGGATGCACTTGTAGGGCAACAAAATCTTCGTAGATCTTCAAGATTTAGCTGTTAGAACCTGGCTCTAGATTTTTGCACCAGATGGGTCATATGTGTATTCCAGTTTAGCCTTGAATTGAACCAAACACCAAGATATCGAAAATTGTCGGTAGTTGATATTTTTTCACCGTACAAAAAGACATCAAACCTACTTTTTCGTCGTGTCGCTGAAAGGAGAAAAGACTACCATCTCAGTTTTCGTTGCAGAGAACTTGATACCAAGGTTTTCAGACCACTCGGCAAGGTTGTCCAGAGTGGTTTGTAAAGCCAGTTGTATTTCAGCGGCGTCCCTGCTTGCAAAAGATATGACACCGGCGTCTGCCAATTGTCCAATGCTGCAGTTTGGAGCTAGACAAGAATCTATTTCAATGACATAGAAGTTATATAGCAGGGGGCTGAAGCAGGACCTTTAGTTGCACATGACCATTGTTGAAATACATAGCTTTTTCCGACAAAAGGTTGACCAGAAAGAGGGCTGTGCTAATATTCTTTTAAAAATTGCCTAATATTAGGCTGAGTAATAACTCGTACTTAACTGTTTGTTTAAAATTTTACATAGTTTTAGGTGCAGAGATTTAACAGAAAAATTATATTGTTTTCACGCAGTAGGTGGTGAAAGCGTATGTAAGACATTTTTTGAGTTTTTTTAAGTATGTTTTAGTCGTTCAACCGAGCATGCTCGGGATAACGTAAAATAATAAGTAGGAAAGGCTTTGTTAATTTTTTTATAACTTTTTTGTTAATTTTTGATATTTTTGGAAATCTGTTATTCGTCAGCACATTTTATTCTAACAATACGGATTCAAGCCATCATAATTAAAAATAAGTAAATAAATAAATATTTTTGTCGCTAAAATTGAAGTAGAGCGCTCCCTGTACGACAATTGCTAAAGGTTTTTTTTCCCAATTTTGTATATGATATTAAAAACTTTGAGCAAAGCCTTAAATTCAGCTGACTAGATTTTAAAATGAGTGCTTTGTATTGTAGATTGCATACTTTGAGGGTGTTTTAATGACATTTGCCAATATTGCCTCATTAAAGGCGGTTCTATTGAAGGTATTTGGTGTTATGTTTTAGATTTGCCTAATAATAGCCTAATTAGTTAGTTTGCCTAAGAAGCCTAAGTTAGCCTAATAGTAACGCATTGCACAAACAGTAAGAAACTCGTACATTTAGTGTGAAATTATAAAAAAAATACACAAAACTTTTAACTTCACTCTCAAGGCAATTTAAAATAAACGGCTGAGCATTTTAGGATTTCTGCAATTTACCATTTAACTGCGAGAATCATTAAATATTTGTTTTTTTATTTTCCAAAGTTCCGTGGAGAGATTAAATAGTTATGATTTCCATACAAAAGAAGCAGTTGAATCTTAGCCTGCATGCTGCGTCACGCCTAAATGTATGCAAAAAGCGAATCTTTATTGCGATTTAAGAGCTTTATTCGTCCGGAATAGCTGTCCAAACTTGTCTTTCCATGTCCAAGCGTGTTGGACAGTGACTTCTCGTAAGGGTAGGCGCAAAACTACACTCGGCAGACCATTCCGGTTTGTATGTGCTGCGTGTGCTTATCGCTTTCCAGCCAATCTATCATTACAGTCGTCGACGCTATCTATTATGGAAGCCAGGGGGGTTACCCCATATAGATGGATTAGATGTGATAATCCGTCTCGTGTCTCTCGTGTGTGAGTTCAAGACGTTTTCTTACGATTCCAGCGCAAAAAAAAAAGCAGCGCTCCAGCCTCCCAACATCCTTGCAAAGATACTGTTTCCTACGAAACTTGGATGGGAGATAGAGAGTAGCGCATGTAGAGTGAGAGCAAAAGGGATCAGTTTACTTCACTGTACACCGTATAGGTCGTACGTCGGGACCATCCGTTCCGGTCGGAGGTCGGATAATCGTTATCTAAATATGGTCCTAAGCAGATTATGCTGCCGGTCCGCAGTCGTACCGGTAACGTCAGGGGCGAAAGCAATGTCCATCTTGCGACCTGCTTACTGATGGCGACCGTACGCTCTTTTTTACTTTCTCGCAAGTACGCGCCCACCATCTTACTGATGTGTGTGGGTGAGGATGAACTATTGCAACGTGCCAGATCGATAGGAAATGTTCTTGCCGCTCATCGGTTCGCTGTATCGATGGAATGCTCGGGAGATTTTATTATAAATATTATATCCATCAATTCTCGTCCTGCGGGCGATGGCAATAAGGAAGAAATGCGTCAGACATTGGGAAGGATTTTTGCTTTCAAAGTTCGGTGAAAATGTAAGCTACTTTTCAGGGAGAATAGATTGTTGTTGAAGTTTTTTCGATATCGAGCGTTAAAATTTAATGATACGTGGAGGATTTTAACGAATACCTAAGCGTTTCTCTTCTTTTACTCCTAAAGGCATGTGATCTCCTTAATGTGTATTTTTCTAACTATACTGTCAAACCTGCATGTAGGAGAGATGCCATTAAAGACATAAACAAAATGATTTTTTTTTAAAGGTTGCATAGTTTCAGGCGTGCCGTCAATTACGTTTAAATAATTTCATTTAATAATTACAAACATTAACTTTATTGCATTTAGACAGAATATTGTCACTACATTTCGTATTGCCACCGTAAACCTGTAATTCGGCATCCTGAATCTCAAAATGGCATATCGAAGATTGAATCGGTCATACAATACAAATTGGTGTGTTGTGTTGTTTACAAAATGTTAAGCTTTTTCGATCTGTTTTGTTGTTTCGATAAAAAAGTGAGAGTCATGAGAAAAATAAGAAAGAAGCGTGAGAGAAATGAGAGAGAATATATAGAAAAAAGACTCAGAATTGAGAGAGAATTAAGAGAGAATAAAGAGAGTTTCGAAACAGAAATAAGAGAGAATCGAGAGAAAAATGGCTCAGAATTAAGACAGAACGAAGAGAGAATCTAGAGAGAAATGAGAGAAAATCAAGAGAGTTTTGAAAGAGTAATGAGAGAAAATTGAGAGATAATCGAGAGAGAAAAAAAGATATGAGATCGAGATAAATGAATCGAGAGATAAATGAAAGATAATTGATGGAAACCCTAGTAAGAAAAATCGTGAGAGGAATGAAAGAGAAATATAATAGAATCGAAAAAGAGTCCAGAGAGAAATGAGTGACGTTTGAGAGCGAAATGAGAGATAATCGAGAGATAATCGTAAGAAAAGTGAGAGTAAATCAAGATAGATATCAGAGAAAAATGAGAGAAAATCGAGAGAGAGAGATAAGGAGAAAGAAATGAGAGAGAATTGAGAGAAAAATTATAGAAAACGAGTGAGAAATCTGTTTTCTCCATTTTCGCTCGTTTCTCACTCGATTTTCCTTTTTTTCTCTCAATTCTCTATAGATTTTCTCTCATTCGTCTCTCATTTATCTCTCGATTCTCTAGCATTTCTCTCCAAGTGCTCTATCGGTTTTTGCCCATTTATCTTTCATTCCCATCTCTTTTTTCTTTTGATTTTTGCTCTTTTTTCTCGTTTTTCTCTTGATTATCGCTAATGTTTCTCTTATTTCTTTGTATTCCCTCTTCTCCTTTCCCAAATCTCTCTCATTTCTCTCTTGGTTAGTTTTTGATTTAACAATACGGCATCAGACCGTAATACTTAATAAATAAATTTAAAAAAAATAATAGTTTTTGATTTGCTCCAAGTTCTCTCTCTCTCGATCTGTAATAATTAAAATGTAAAACAAGTTGTCTAACAAGTATGCAAAAACACGTCTCGCTTTTATTTCAAACATTTTTTCACACCTGCATAATTGCTGTATGCAATCAAGCTAATAATATGTAGCTTTACTACCTCTATTGCATACCTTTAGGCGCATAACTACGCAAATATTACGGTATTAAGATACATCGTTAAGAGCAAAATACGTGCCAAGTATGCAACATCGATTCCAAATCATTCTCTTTAACGTAAATTAATCCACATTTGTGGTTTGATAATATCGAACCCATCATACGCTAAGTGAACAAGATTACGGACGGTCATCCGTATCCTCGAAACAAAAACCAAAACGCATGTACTGCATTTCGGGCTACAGCAACCCAGCGCGAGCGAATAAGAAAAGAGTGTTAAAAGCAATGTCAGCCGAAATAAAAAAGCAGCAAGTACAATGATTGCCCGGATTTTATTCGACCGAAAGGAAGGGGGAAAAGATGTAAAAATCGGGAAAGGCGAGAAAATGCTACCAAGATTGGATTGTAAAATGATAGCGAGATTTGGTGGCGCTGGGCGTAATGGGCCACGGGTATGCATGCATACATATCGTACGTGTACGACGAAACATTGATGATGTTCGTTTTGGCGATTGGCCCGAAATGGTTGGGGAGTTTTGTGGGTGTCCTTACACCGTACTCGGCTCGGGCTGGTTGCCGTAGCGTGCGGCAACCAAGGCCAGTGTCGAGGCAATCGAAATTCATTCAACCACCATTCTTCCGTTCTGCCGACTCACCGACCCGCACGGGTAACAGCTGTACCGAATGTCCCAATATTGTGAATAGCGAAATTTGCTTCATTGGAAAACAGGTAAACCCGACGATCCGACGACGAGTCTGTGCCGTGAGGGTCTGGAGGGTTGGTCGGGGTCGATGTTTTAAACCGACACAGACGGAATTTATTTCACCCGGTGAGAAAGTCATTCGCATGGAGGTGGGCAAGAAGAAGATGAGGATGGAAAGGGGGGGGGGGGACCACTTGAGCCACGCAACGTTGAACTGAACACGCAGATTTAATCGTATGGAATCGATTACCCGGGCCTGGATAACCCACAGGTTTCGGGACGAATTGTCAAAAACGCGTCCTTATAATACGGTTAGCCTACCTTTAGGCGCTATCGTGACGTTTCCCATATCAGTCGCCAAAAACTGCGATACCGAATTGCATACATTCCGGCGTATTCGAGATCGTAAAGCACGTGGCCTGGGGCGTCCGGGAGCTAGCAAACTGACCGGGATAGCCAAAGTCAACGATATATTACTGAACTAATGTCCTAAGCTCGCCGACAGAGTACGGGAAAATATTGTAAAGAAAAGCACAGTTTCCAAGCCGTACACCGAGCACAACACACACACTCACACAACATCTAATGCAATGGAGCGAAAGGGAAAAAATAAATATTAAACCACCCGAAAACGTCGCATCATACCGGAACGTACGTACGATGCATGCAATGAAGATTGTAAGCAATGAATCGCTGGAAGCTGGTGATGTGTGTGCGTGTGTGTGTTTTCCCTCAATTTTTGCCCGTTTTTCCCCGCTTGGATAATTTGTCCAAGCGCAGCAGAACGCACGCCAACGGACTCAGAAGCGGTTGTGCACTAAATTGAATTAAATTTCCTCCCAGCGCCATCGGCCGGGAGCATCGGCGACGAACTGTCATCATATTCGTGCCGTCCTAGCGTTTGTGCCAATAAGGTTACGTGTAAGGTTAGGGAGCTTGATTTTTCGCCAATGATTGCTATTGTGCAGTCGACGGGAGGTAGTTTTTCTTCTTCGGGTTTCCGCTCTCCTCTCCTCCCCACCCCCGTCATTTTTATTGTTGCTTTCTCGCACTGAAATGTGATATTACTTCCGGTTGTCTGGACGATGGCTTGTACGGTTTGTTTATCGGTAAGGTCCGATAGCGGTCCTAATATCTTTTACTACCAAGACGGTAAGGTGGGGAAGTAAAATTGGGAGACGGTAATGAGGAAGATAGCCGAAAACCCATAATCATAGATAGTGATGCGGGAATTTGTGGGTGCGTCTGATTCACCGTTGACGGGCTTGTTAGTGCCGCACGATGAGGAGGTTAAAAATGGCTTCGTAAGGAACTGGTTTTTGGGAATCATATACAGGGGCTCATATACGGAAATTGTACGCCCAAAGGTATGCATTTGTAGATTTTTAGTTTTCAGAATTATCATCTCTCCTGTAAGAATGCTCTTTTAGTCGAAAAACATTTACAAAATGTTTTGTGGTGAAAAAAAAATGATTGAAAAAATGTTTTAATATTGGTAATTGAGTTTTTAAAATTGCATAAATTTAGGTGAAGCTAGTTTTTTTCAATTAAATAACTTTTAACACCTTAATTTGTGCATTTTTTGATACAATTTATTGTAATGCATTTTATGTAACATTTTTTATATCTTCCTATGTAAACAAAATAGTGGTTGCATATATTTGGGTGCTTAGATAACAACACTCAACACATACTCGACTTGTAGGAAATTAATATTTCACTTGAAAATTTGGTATTAATTAAGGTAAACAATCTTTTAAAAATTGCATTAATATAGGCGCAATAGATTTCATATGTCTATAACGCCTAAAATTATGCAATTGATAACAATTACTTTGACAAAACGGCATCGAGTCGTCATATTTATTTATTTATTTTTTTGTTCATAAGGCACGGGCTAGCCGTATTGCTGAGCCGTCATATTTAATAAATAAAAAATAACAATAACTTCACGAAAGATATTTAATTAGAAATTGTTTAGCTGTATGAAACTAGTAACTGAGACGGTCCGTTGGCCGAGGCGACAGCGGCGCCGGTCTTCACACGGCAGGATCGGGGTTTCAATCCCATTCATACCGTCTTCCCGTACGTAGGGCTGACTACGTTGCTACGGGTAAATTCAAGTCAGAGAAAGCCAGAAATGGCAGGCCGAGACCTTTCAAGGTTGTAATGCCACCGAAGAACAAGAAGAAACAAGTAACTGCATACTTTAAGGCGCTCGGAGAGTAAAACGCAATCAGAAGTTAAGTCGCATGATGTTATACAAATTGATTGGTGTTCAAGATAACCTAAGCAAGTTGTTTGTATTCATTTTGAGATCAAAGGCATTTTCCGAGTTTTCTTTAGTAATTTGTTTCATAAAATAAGATTCCAGTTAGTTAAAGTATTGAAAATTCGTTTATTTTTTATAGCTTTACAAAAGTTATGAAACTTTAATATGAGTTTGACACATTCATCTTTATATATATTTTTTTCTTTGTTGAAAGAATTTGCCCATTATTTTATGCCAAACACGTAGTAAGTTTGCTATGCATTTAAGCTGCGGTGCACTAAGCTGTCCAAATATTATTTTTGTTGTCAAAAAAATTTTACAAGAATTCAACTAGTTTGGTTTAATTGTTATATGAATGCTCGAATGTATGACGGAATCTAGCTATTTTGTTGGATTCTTTAGGAGGAGGTCATCATACACCCGATTAATTTATACAATATAGGCGAAACTGGGTTTCCTTTGCGAAGGAACTTACCCCAGCACCTAAAGTTATGCAATTTGTAGCAACAATACTCTATCAAGCTTTCTTTTTAGCCTTTTTTCCTCCGGCCAAAGAAAGTCAACGGGGGAAACAACATTTCATTGCTTACCGTTTTCTTTTTCCGTGGCTCAATACCCCATTCCGAGAAGCAATCCGATTGACGATTCTGAAAGGATTCATGTGTACATGTGTGTGTGTTTTTTATTGGATACATTTTATTAGTTTTATGGGCTTCTGCTTCGGTTTTCGCATTAGCGTTGGGTGGTGGTTGTTTGTGGGAGCCTGGAAGCATTCCAACCATAATCTATGACGCACCGAAAAGTACCAATCGCCCCGGGATGTCCACACGGGGCTAAACTCAGCAAAATCGTTTAGCTTAACGCTTTGTATGCAAACAATAGACTCTCGGTTGGCTACACTAGAACCCTCTCGAAGAACACGTGTACCGTGACATAAGGGTGTTGGGTGGCAAGATCCGCACCAGGAGTCCCGGGGACGGTGGCCAACGAGAGCATCATCGAACATAAATTATAACCTACGCCCCGGACCAGTCGAGCGTCACCAAAACCCGGACTGCAAGACAGCTTTCATGCGATTACTAATATCGCTTCATCAGGAGTTTGGACGTCGTCAAAAGTTGTTCCACCAAAACCGGCCAGACCGACTCGTCCAGGACAAGACGGGCCCACGTACAGGTGTTCAGCGTGACCCGGGGATGATGCATCTCACAGCTGCCCTAATGCATTTCGACAGCTTTCCCGTGGGACTGGCAGGAACGCCGTCGTCGTCGTCGTTGTCGTTTGCCGATGTTCTTGGGCCGTGTTATTGCTTCTGCCTAGGACTGTCAGCGCATAATTGACTCTTAAACCCGGCAGCAGCTTCGGAAGTGTTACGGAAGTTCTTAAAATCTGTACATGAGTGTTTTTTTTGCTCCTCTTCTACTATTTGTATGTCAGAGTGGGTGTGTGGTTAGCGTGATGCATCAATATGTGTCCAGAGCTGAACTTAATTCTTCGAACGTTCGAATCTCTAAAACTGAACACACACACACACACACACACACACACTGGGAGTGTTCGACCGGCACAAAGTTATGCTACTGTTGGGCGAAAACTTTCCCAATCTATAAACAAACACCGTCCTGGGACTCGTCCCCGACTTCTGGTCCTGGTCCTGGTCTATCTCCGTATCTTTGCCCAACGTGAGAGCTGTGACGCCTGGGCCTGTTTGCGTTGTGGTCAGTTGGCTAAGCTCAATGCTAACAGGGTGCAAAAACCCTTCCGGGCACACGGCACGACGTTCCAGAGTTCGTGTTTGCCGTGCCGCTTTGCACAAGGTGAAACTTTTACCTTTTAACATTAAGCAAATCTCAGATGAAAATCTCTCTTCCACGGTGATGCCTCTGATTTGCCACTTCTTCCTCAAACTTCAACTCTTGCTCACTGGTTGTATGTGTGTGTGTGAAGTTTTACCTTTCTTAAAAGCCATCACATCATACTCCTGCGAGCCTTCAAAACATAGCACCCGCTCGGACAGTGGCCGAATGACTTGACACGACTTGAATCCTCCAACCATCAGTTTTGTTACTTCTTCTGCTCAAGAAAACCTGCCAAAGCTGTTTACCCCCGGAAGGGAGCCGTTTTAGACATCACACAATTACACACACCTCCGACAAAAAGTTGACAGGCCGAGAAGCCGAGGAACAAGCGGTTCAAAAGAGCGTCAAAAATTGCCAGAGCAACCACAGGAATGTTGGGCTGGGGAACAAATTTCCACTCAATTTGACCCAAATTGAGCCCTTCCGCTTTTGCGTGTACGATACCTTTCTTTTGAACGGTTGATTTTTAACCATTCTTGCCCTGTTTTTGCCTTCGTGCCTTTTGCGCTTCCACCTTACTGAACCCTGAGCGTTCCTTTCCACTGAGCACTGTTTGGTGCCGTGACCAGGAGTAACGATGCTAATCGCTTGATCCTTTCGCGCGCAAACCTTCTTACCGAACAGTCCCCAACAAGACATTGGTCGTTGTCGAACAAATCTTTATCCCCTTACAACTCCCCCTCCTCGACCGTCTCCAACTACACCTTCCTTGCGCCCCTCCTCTTACGGTGCCTGAGGGCTCTTTTTTATGGTTTCTCACTAAATTTGTTATGCTTAACTGCACCACCACCGAACAGATGGGGTTTTTATCCCAATCCCCAAAACAAACCATTGCAATGCGAAACAACTTTGTAATCCTTCCCTCCCTTTGCTTCCATCCTCCCCCGCCAATCCCTTACCCTTCCATTGAACGACCAATTGATGCCGGGACCAATTGATGGCGTTTTATGCACTTTCTAGCGGTTTTGCTCCAAGAAGAATTGTGCTTCACGTAAAACTGTTTCTCTCCTCTTCCTCTTCCGTTTCCACCATCCCGCACTGTACCAGCTGTAGGTCAGTCAATATCCGCCCGAGCTTACCGGCGGAAAAGCGGGCAATCGGCGATTAACAGTGCAAAACGATAATCTTATCTGCAAACTTTTCTGCAACAAACTCTCTCTCTCTCTTTCTCTCTCTCTCCCTTGGGGGTTTGAAGCAAAAACTTTGCGACAAACTCCTCGGTTCTGGCACGGGTATAAGTTGACAAGCTGGGTCCGTTAAAGCCAGGGCGTGCTTGCGTGCGGCAGGACTCGCAGCAGCACGAACCATGGATCAATGGCTCGTGTCGTGGCCGGGTGGTCCCTGGTGAAAGAATTATAAGTTATTGTTTGCCTTTCCAATATCAGTGCGAGGGATTTCTTTTTTTTCGCACGCCACACTCATCTCCAAAAACCCCCCTGATTCTTACCTGTTCCGCTAAATCAGATAGAGAGTGAGAGAGAGAGAGAGAGAAAATAGGAACGGAAACTTGGCTTTATCAAATGTATCTGTTTTCTTGGGACTTGGGTTTCGTTTGTTCTTGTACGGTTGATAGTCGTAGTTTATCGCGTACCAGCTCACAATGGGCTTAAGGTAGGACATAAATTGAAAATTAGACCTTTTGGCTTTATAAGAGATCTTATCTTATTAATTACAAATGATTTGTCTGAGGTTAGTTACGTGAGAACTACGTCAGAACACTAAATTTTGTTCGCCCAGAAGTACACTCAAACACAACGAAATGCGAAGGTTTATATTCAATTACAGCTTATCCGATTAAAAAGATTCTACATGTTGGTCTTAAGTCACTTAAGACATCGGGAGAAACAAATTCGAGGACTGTCTATTCGAGAACTTGAAGAGATATCCGAATCAAAATGTCAGAACATGAAGTTGGACTCGATTATTTGTACGTCTCTAGCAATCTGGAGCTCAAACCATTGAATTGCTACATTTGGGTGCAAGTTGAAGCAAAAGCCTGCAATCAGCTCCCAGTGATATTGATCCTCAAATTAAACCTAATGGCCATTTTGCTACACTAGTGTCCGTCTGATGAAGATGAAGTCATGCGTGCCATGGAATTGGAGAGCTTGGACGAAATTCATACCCCGGAAGGTGAACTACTGTGTTGAAGACACTCTGTTTTCTGCTCTTCGTTGTTCTATAGCACAGTCCGATCTATGTTATTGGTCTAGAGACCATTAAAATCAAACTCTCAGATATCCTGAAGGTTCTGCATTAGGGTGTAGAATTTGTTGTTGGTAGATTCTTCACCAACACCACTAACTTGGAATCTGTGTCAAAGGACTAATGACTGCAAGGGGCCTCGTATAAGAGGCCACGTATAAGAGACTCAGGGGAGATTCCTAAAGCCTTGATCAGCCACTGTAGGCAACATTCAAATTAATTAATTAGCACTGTAATGGCGCAGAAGTATTGCTAAATTGGAGCTAATGTGGCTAAATAGCATGATGACATCAAGGCAATCCCGGCGCCATCTTGATCAGATTTGCCTCCAGACCATGGATCCAATGGATATCTTCAAGTTTATTGTAACAAGCACTTGGAAGACTATATGTATGGCCTTAATTCGTAAGATCTGTCATCTTCCGAATATTGTAGATAAAATTGGAGGACATACAGAGGTAGCTTGTTTGATATGACTACAGGTTTGCGGTTCCTTACTTCATATTATCCCAATTCACATAGACCAAGAAAGGGATAGTTTTCTTTCCCGCCATTCGAGCAAAACTGCCCACTGTGCCATCGAGACTGGTGCACTTTTTCTTCTTCCCACAGCTTTTCCCGGCGATGCTCTCGTAACCTGAATGCGCTAATGACAGACCGGAAGATAGCAGGGCCTGCTACATGTTACCCGGCAGCTCAACCGAACCGGGAAAAGTCAGTTCGCAAATGAACAGCAAAACAACAGTCCGGGGCGATGGTGTAACGGCGGCACCCATTTCCGGCGACTTTTACGCAGTTCAACTTGCCGCGCCAGGGCGCATATTTTGGTCATCTTACTTCATTAATATCACATCTTCAGCGCGGGCAAAGACTTGGTACACGAACTTCTTAGCGAGGCGTGCGAGACAAAAGCGCCCAAAAAGGCGGGGGAGCAGCCAGAAATTTGCACCGAGTAAACTTCCGAACCCGAACTACTTATTCGCTTGTTGGAGGGTTCGGGAGGCTTTTGTACGTGCGGCTGTGGCAGAAGACGCACGACGAACGTGGCGGGAAATGATGGAAAAATAAGCTAAAATAATGTCTCTACAGATGTCTTTCGCGCCAGAAATGGATCCTGCCTCGAAATGGATGGAGCCGGCGGGAAGCGGGTGGGGAAGGTCTCGGGGTGGCTGTCGGAGAGGCAGGAAAGGTACTTATGATTTGCGAGAAAAGGTGAAATGAAGCAAGACGTGTTTGCCATTTCCGCCGCTGTATACGTGAGTGTGTGTGTGCAACACAGGCCTTTCATCGCCCCGGAAGTGAGCACATAACTTTTCCCGTTTTTCAGTTACTATTCTCGCTCGGGGGCTTTGTTATTGTAGGTGTGTGCGTATCTGTGTGTGTGTGAGACTATTTGTGAAGGGCTGGGAAAAAGCTGGCGTGGAAAAGAAAAAAAAATGGTGGCAGCACATTTGTTTCTGCACCTTTCCAGGAGTTCCAGAATGCGAGAGCCGTTAAATTTCTGGCTGATGTCTCACCCGAGGTTCTCGATATCACAGGAGGCGAAGGAAAGGGAAGAGCGGGGGAAGAGGAATGTGCAGCTTCCCCCCTTTACACTCCCTGTCATCTCGTCCTCCGCCCGAGCGGCATTGCGATGCGTACGTGGGTGCAAAAGTTTTAAGTCGCTGGCAGAAAATTCTCACGAACGGAGCATCAGAGACTCGGCGCCACAGTGACAGCAGGCTCCGGCTTCCGGTACCGGTACCTGACGCTCCCAGGTTGTTGGTAAACTTTTTCGCGACCCGGAAGCCAGATTCATCAGGTCGCGAACGCCTTGCGCACGTCTCTTTCTTTTGCTGGGTGTTTGTTGCTGTTGGTGGCAAAATGCAAGAATAAAATTAACTGTAAATCCATCTGTACTTCCGGTTTGCGAGGTTTTTTTTTCTTTTACGGGGTCTCTTTGCTGTTGCCAAAACAAATTGCAGCTAGATGGAAGAGCTGGAGGTACTGGAGATGAGTTTCGGGTGCATGTGCAGTGATCTTTGCAGTGAAGTAGAGTGCAGCTTCCTGTTGGCTAAGTGAGTTGCAAGGAGATATTAGTATAAAGTTAATTGAAAATTTTGATTGCTAATTTTAAAACGAATCGAATAGCTCAAATCCGGAGAATTGTGTCTTCATTTTAAATCGCGCCTAAAGATATGCAATTTCAAAGACATTATCAGGGGTTGACAAAGTCTGGATCGTTCGATGATATTAACAGATCCAGAAATAAAATATTGGCGGGACTTTCACCATCACCAAGACTCAAGCTTTTTCTTTATGATCAACGTCAACACGTGACAGTGGGCATTTTTTTAAAATATTTTTAGTTTGATGTGGAGTCTAACAATAGAATTCTAGAACGTCTGTAGATCAAGTGGATACTTTAAGTTTGATAGGTCTCAAGTTCTTTTTTTTTATTTCTCTGAAGAAGGGCCAGACTGTATAACCATGGCCAAAAGTCCTCGGAATCCTGGATTTACAACAAAATTTACATTTAGCAGGTGTTCTTTTTATTGTTATGGACTTCTCTCTTTAGTAAGTAGAGAACATTAAAAAAGACATAAAAGGCAGGTCGACGGCATTTACATGGACTTCAGAGCTACGTTTGTTTGCTTGCCTCATAGGCAGCTTCTGGATAAGCTTGAAAATTTAGATTTCGATGGTCCACTTCTTCTCTGGTTCTGTTTCTTTCTGAAGGATCGCACTTACAGGGCAAGGGTTGACGGTGAGCTCTTCGATCTTTTCGTAGGCAAGTCAGGGATTCCTCAGGGTAGCGATTCAAGTCCTTTATCGTTTCCACTTTTCATCTCGGACTGCATTAGGTCTCTTACTCCCCAAGGATTTCTGTTGAATGTCGACACTGTCAAGTTCTATCTTCCTGTGTTCTCGACTCAAGACTTTCTTTCCCTTCAAAGCCACGCTGATGTATTTGAGGATTGATGTTCTTCTAACGGGCTAATACTTTGTGTAGACAAATGCAGCGTAATCTCGTTCGACCGCTCTCATGGTAAGCAGCTATATCGCTACCAGGTCTGTAGCTCACCACTCCCATGAGTCACTGTGGTAAAGAACCTTGATGTGTGACTCGATGAAAAACTGTCTTTTGAGCCACATATCAACTCAGTTCTCGAACGAGCCAACAAGTTGTCGTCACCCGTACGACGCCTGAGGTCCGTGATCCGCTGTGTTTGAAGGCGTAGTATTGCTGCTGGGTCCGTCCTGTTTTGGACTGCTACTATTCCGGCTCTTTAGCTTCGGAGAAATAATATGAGCATTTATATCGTATTTGTAAAACAATCTGTTAAAAAAAAAGAAGGGGTCAGAAGGTCTTTTAGGTAAAATAAATAAAATGTTCCAGCTACTTCACTTTCAGAGTTGGGATAGTTGGCCCAAAACTTCACCCTTTTTTTTCTTTCCGTCATACCACGTTCTGAATGAAGTTTGCCGACCTCTGCCGAAAGTCCTTATACGCGTTGGCGATAAAGGAAAAGCTACTTAAAAAAATAAACAATTGCATAACTTCAGGCGGTCTTCGTTGCAAACATTATCTACTGGGTATTTTAATATGAGAAATATCACTCTTCGTTAATTAGAAAGGATTAAAACTGTTAAACGAATATGTGACAGACTTTTTGTTTCGTGGAGCGGTGAGAGCGATTGTCGCGAGAGCAAATTTATTTCTTGGTAGAAATGCAATGTCGCTCAGTATATTCAGGATGTTGAAGATTTTTGACGATTCTTTCGAGTCGATTGGGACTTTTTACAGAAAGATCCAAGAATTTGCAAAAACACTGTAACTGCTTGCTACCACCAGGTGCCCAGATAATAGATACGCCCTGAGTTGATGAACAAATACGCATTCGTGGAAGTCTATCAGGATTTTTAAGAGTCAACACCAAAAATATGGGTTGAGAACAACTTACGCCGTAAAAGACTTCTTGACCTTGAGGTCGTCCACTTGGACAGAAGGTAAAACACGGAAGGCCCCAGTTGAGATGAAGTGATGGCTATGACGCGTCCTCCAGGATGGCTAGGATAATTGATTGGCAGAAGACATCACCCGTCCGTGCGCGGTTTCAAGAACTTTTGCAGTAGGCCAAACCAAAGAAGCAGGATAATAAGTAACCACAAAAAAGTGTTAAAAGTAAATAATTGCATATAATTAGGCGCTTTTAATGAAAAAAGTTTATTTATTCCTACCACTGACAAATAAAACTGCAATATTCCACTCATGTATCAATCACATCTTTGTCAATAGCAGCGCACAGTTCAAACTCGACAAACTCCCAGAAACTCCGAACAAGCATCAGACATCAGACAAGTTCCATCGTACGTATATTTTTTGATACCATTTTCCCCGTCTACAAACATTTATGAAACGTTCCAATTTCGCGTACCCGAGCAGAGAGTACAGCCTGGTCCGATGCAATTTTGTCTTGCGGCGATGCTTAATTAGCTTCGGAAAAGTGTTGTCTCAAAGCCGGGTACCGGGTCGGGTACCGGTGCCGTTTGGTACCTGACCCAAGTACACATACCAACCGGAGATGGCCGTACCGTCGTATGCAACCGTGCGCAATAATATTGACATTTTGTAAACGAGCTTTTTTGTGCGGACGATTATCGGTATTAGTTCGGGTGCGTGCGGTGTACAGGTTGGTACATTTGGATCCGTCCAGTGGGAGCTGTGTGTGTGTGTGTGTGTTTTTTTTTTTGGTTGTGTGTTGTCGTTTCGGTCGCTGAGGCCAAAGTAGTAAATTATATTTCCCTCCATTTGGTGGAGCTGAGGAGCGAGCTGTGGCAGGATTGAGTAAACAGTGTCGCGTATGCATCATAAAAGTGATTTTATGCAACTGCTGGCACTGGGTACTGTCGTGCATGTCGCGTCCGGCTGCTGCACGCTTGCTGATTAATCATGATGCCAGTCGTGTGGGTCGGCTCCGAGGTCAGTCCGAGGGTTTTTAGCTCAACCGGGCTGCTGCTCTATTACAGATATTAATGCCCAGTAAAATCGCGGACACACGTTTGACAAATAAGTGAACCAGCAGGTATCCGAGCGCTTCGGTGTGTGCGTGTGTCGAACGATCGCTTCTTGCTGTCACTGGTGCTGACTGCGTGCGTGTGGACAGGGCACAGGTAAAGGATACGTGGTAGTGCACAACAGGTACAAGCACTCGTTTATCATCCATTGTTAAGCTTCGCTACTCTTCATTTCTCTCGCTCGCTCGACACGGGACGCGCGTTCAAGCTTGTTGTATTCGCCTTTCTTTTTCACCTTCGTGCTCCGCAAGTGGATTTCGTGTGCTTTTTTGCAACTCATCAGCACCCTGTTTCCGAACACACATTCACACACACTGTTTCCGAACACACACTGACCACAGGCGAGTAGTAGTGGGAGATCTTCTTATCGGGTACGTATCAAACGAATCCCCTGTCAACCGGTTCGAGGTGACATTTTATCGTCAACATTACGGTCGGATGTGGGCACGCGGACTGGACGTGTTCCCTTCTTTATTGCACCACGTACCATGGGTGCGGTGCTATAGTTAGGCGCGGCTAAACCTTCCTAATGGGTTTGCCGTTAGAAGACGCGTTCGCTTTGAACTTTGCACTCGAACCGGGCGCGATGTGCGAGATTTTGGGAAACTCTTCTTCTTCCTCTTCTACTTCGGCCGTGTGTAACCCAAAGCACACCTCATCAACCTAATCAGGGTCTTCATCACCGTATCCGTGATCTAAGAAGATGTGCCCTTGATGGTTTGCTACGATCACCATGGGCCACCCAGGATTCTCTTCTCGACACTCAGGTGTGATGAATGCGGTCATCGGAATGGTAACGGGGAGACACAATGCAAACGGACCGGAAAGGATCAAACCTCTCGTGGGAGTGGTCTCCCTTCCCCCCTCCGCTTCCCTTCTTCCCACGATTCCACACTCATCTGGTAAGTTCATTTTTCCTGGGGCTCTTACCCACCAAAAACTGGCGTCTGGTAAGACGGTATGGTAACACGCTGGAGAATAAGAAATCACATATATTTTAATACAAAATACTTCATTCTTATCACGTCCACCGAAACCCTGATCCGGGTGCCGTACCGGTACCGAAGCAAGAAGTCTTGGTGGTGGATGGTGAGTGTATCTCCCACAGGTCCCAGGCACGAACACCGGTCCGCTCGTGCAACTGTGCGATTGTGTCTGTTCGGTACGATACCCGGCACCACTGTCTGAAGTTCATTTGGTTTGTGTGTGTGAGTGTGTGCACTTAGTACGGTAAAAGTGAGTAGGGGGAAAACAGCAGGGAGATGACAGGTGTAGTAAAGCAGAATTTGCGATCCTGTGCGATGGACCTGTAGCGCCAAAATTCGACACCTCCCTGCCGTGCTGTGTGTATGTGTGCGCGGGCGCTCGTTCTCGCTACAAACGTCGTCCTTGGCCGTATCGCTCACAAGTATGCTAAATAGGGTAATTTGTTTTCAGCTTCATCGCACATTTTATCTACGGATATTGGACTCGTTTACAGGACCCGGCGGGCGTGCGTGTGTCCGAGATTGTATGGTGAATTGTAGTGGCCGTGTCGCACGTTGATTCTTCATCCATGTAGAGACGTCGTTCGATTTGCGATACAACTTACTTCGATGGGAGCAATACAGCACCACAGAACAAACAAAAAATGGAATCAACCATCAACCAAGCTCCGGTATGGTGACCGGATTTTTTTACGACCACCGTTACGCTTTTATGAAGTCATCGGAACGAATGCGACCACACGGCTCCCCTGGTGGCAAAGTGAATTAGAGTGCGGTAAAGTGGAAATAATCATTGGGCACCGAGCGCTACCGGTGGGTTCGGGAACAATGGGGAATCATTGCGCTAGCCTCGAAATCATATCTGCCCCGAGGACGAGTGCGAGTGTTTATTATTCCGGGCGGTTTTGTGTGACGGTAGCGTTACGGTGTAGCTGCAGGAAAGTAGCTCGAAGAATCACAACCCTAAATAGTAACTGTTTGCCGGACCGTCGCCAACTCTAGCTCCTGGTTCGCCTTGCTTCAGTTCCATGATGACCGTCTTGTACAACTTAAGGGAGAGGATTGAAATTAGCTTTCCGACTTTCCGAGCCGCCGAACGAGCTGTTTAGTTCGAATCGGTTCAACCACTTCCTGCCACCATCACCACTCGGCCCCCTCTTCCTCCGATTGCCCGGTAATGATTTATTTAGAACACAATTAATTTTAAAACAAGTTTGCTGCTCTCTTCGAAACCGACCCAACCCGAATTGCACCACAAAACGGCATCAGCAAGCAGCCGAAGAGGATTCCCTTTACTCTTCGGGTGCGGTAAAACTTTGCCAAACACCCCTCTTATACGTAGAATTTCCCCGGAGACACTGGTCGGGCTGTGGTCCGGCTGCTCCTTCCGAAAAACTCCTTCCCGGCGCAGCAAGTCGTGCAGCCGAGAACGAGCGAAAATGGGAAAAGTTACGATCGGTAACTTGTTGGTGGAGATAGCCTGGATGGATGGAGACTTTGTTTTTCTTCCCCGACTGGTCGAGTGTCTTTGTTGTTTGCTGGATCTCTAGATCTTGATCTTGCCTTCATCTTGTGCAGAGTGGTTCGTTTTTTTTTACTTCTCCTTCCTATTCGAGTGTGCGTGTGTGAATTGCTAGGAAAGGTTAAAACGAGAGAGAGAGAGAGAGAGAGAGAGAGAGAAAGAGTAGGAAAATATTGACAACTCAAGTCGCGTGGTACAATATTTAACAGCTTTCATCTTTCTATCTATTTTCTTTCTGACATTCGAACCGCCTCCCGTTCCGGATGATGTTTGCCCGCCGGAAGGAAACGCACAACATCTGTCAGTGTTTTGTGGCGCTTGTGTGGTGGATTTTGAAATTAAGTTTTCCATTTTAAGCAAACAACTGAATGGCATAGATGGGGGGACGAAAAGAAAAACAAACTAATTTCCTCACCTTGGTGACGGTTTCGATACGAGATGACTCTTTTCTGTCTGGATGATGCCTGCTGTCATGTGGATGCCTTTTTGGAAGGGTTGTTTTGTTAGAGATCCTCAAAAATGTTGTCAGTTTGACTTCATGGGAAGCTATCTGAGATGCTGGGCTTCTGTAGGATGATGTGAAGCCTAGTAAGCCATTTTAAGGCCGACATGATCTTCGCGGTCGTAAATCCAAGAAAAAAGGCAGCGAGATTAAGAATCGCTGTATGAAGATCAGAGTTCTTTATATTAGGCCTCACCTATCGAAAACCTATGCACCAAACTACTTAAAATTATCAATCAAGAAGCTCTTTAATGGTGGCGAAACTAAAAACCTCACCCAGACCAGTTCTCAAGATGGATTCCTCTTTATTAAGCCGCTTTCGTACAGAGTTGGAAAATAACTTTTTAGCCATTCTACGCCTCCTGCATCAGACCAACCGAAATGAGCCGAGAGGAGCGAATATTGCGCTGACCTTCTCGCGCTTACAGTTCGTCCGGAAGTTCAGCTGGCCCAGAAATTCAGCAACTAGGGCACCGATCCACGCTCCCACGCCCTCCAATTTAAAGCGGAGCTAATCGAAGGAAATGAGATCATTAATGGAGTCCGGATTGGAAGGAAGCATCTGGTGACGAAGAGCCTCCCCTAACAATGGGAAAGTCCCATCGACAGGACAGGATGATGGGTTTAAAGCTTCCAGTCAGCAATTATCATCAGCGCGTTTGGTGTTCGATCGATTCGGGTTTTTGTCGGTCGGTGTGTGGAGTTTAATTTCGTTTCTAGCGATATTGATTTCGAACGGAAGGTAAACAAAAGTTTGACGTTTCAGCATACTTTTGGGTTGATTAAGGTCATTCGCGAAAAAGAATAAAGGAGAAGGAAAATGAATCACTGTCAAATGTGAAATGAACTTACAGCTATTAAATATTTCTTTGAAAGAAAGCAAAAAAAAGTAACATAGATGAAATGTTCAGTAATTTCAGCTGCTTAGCTAGTCTTTTATAAAATGCAGAACAGTCTAAATTTGGGCGCACACTTATAAGCGAATAGTAATATGCAATTTGGATAGCCATACAGTTTGTTATGAAATATTTCTGGGAAGAATAATCACTGTAAGGATTATAAATGGTCTTTGGAACCATTGTGTTCATACTTTCTTACATTGCTTTAAGCCACAAAAATAATAACATTCAAACATCTGTGTAAATTAATGCCAAATTTATTTTGAAAGCGTTTTCTAACGTTTTTTTTTTCAGCTTTGTGTCAAACCGCCTAAAGTTAAGCAATTTATTTCTTAAATCGCTTTCTCAAGCTAACTCGTATTCTTGTTAGGAATCCTGACTTTTGCATATTATACGCTTAAATTAAATTTAACATTACTTCTTTGTGTTATTTAAATGAAATAAAAAAATCTTATCGAAAATTAAAAAAATCCACCAAAGTACCTCCTCTCAAGAAAAACGAAAAACACTCATAAAAAAAAGAAACCAATCAAAAAATTACCCTGTCCATTGCATAAGAACAAAAAAAGAAAATGGCGAGAAGAAAAGCGATGAAATCAGTGGCGGATAATTAACTTTTAATTGAGATAAATAGCTGCTGGGAGGAAAAGGCGAAGCGGGGGAAGCGAGGTTGGATGAAGGTAAACCTTTACGGAATGTATTCCATACCTCTTTACTCCCATTCCCCCTCCTCTCTCCATCTCGCTGTGACTCCCGAAAAGCAGAAAACACCAATCCGCTACGGTATGTGTGTGTGTGTGAGTGGCTAATTCACTCGCATTTAAATCATAAATTGCTTACGTTTGTGCGGTGGGAAAATTCCCCCTCCCTCTTCACCCCGTTACCAATTAGTGAAGGGTGAGGAAAATTTTGCCAACATCCAACCGCGCCGCCACCCTGCCGACCCCCGAGGACAATATGTTTAACCAACCGTTCTCACCTTTCCCGGACAGTGCACCTCACCGCCAGGCTCGTTTTGGCTGCACGCACGGAGCAAGAGACATCCTGTGAAAGGAGTTGGTAAGAGGAGTAGGTGGAAAACGCGCTCGCGAGTGTTTTGATACATGTTTACACGCATTTACATTCATATTTAGCCAAACAGCACCCCACGCATGGCCATAATGGGGCTCCGGCTCATGGGGTTGGTGCAGAACCGAATTAAATTAATTTCCTTCCACCTGCTGGCGCCGTTCTGTGAAAAGCGAAAGGAAGGGGTTTTCCCATACCAAAAAAAGAACTATCCAGACTGACCAAAACTGTTGTGAATGGAGGATGTCTTTAGTTTTTCGGTCAGACTCTCCTCTGAATTGTTCTCTCGACCACCCTGAAAAACAAGCAAAGAGTGAAATAAATATTTTCGATGAGATTTTTGCTTCTCTCCAAATCGATTGTTTACGAGTATGTGCGCTCTGATTTTGGGTGGAATTTTCGTCTCCCACTTTTCCCTCTTCCCACCCTTCTGGTCTATCTTTTTATGCAAACAAATAAAATTAATTAGATTTTATTTCGCCTCCCGGCCCACGCCAAATACTCAAATCGAGATTTGTAATGAATCATTTCGTTCGCTTTGTATGTGCGTGTGTGGCTATATATGTGTGTGTGTGGGGAAGTGCTGGAATGGGAGTTGAGAGTGGGCTTAAAAAATCGCACGTTTGTCACTTTGGCAGCAAACAAAGTACGCACGCTGTACGTCGAAATTGCATTCATGTGCATCGCCCTAACAACTACCGGAACTGTGGGCATATTGAATGGGAGAAAAAGGACAAAATTAATTTTGAGACTTTGAGATGGGTTTTTAATTTTTTACTTAGAGTACAGGACTTATACTGAAAAAAGTAGGTCTTTACGATTGCAATGTTCTAAAATTTCAAAGTTTTATTTGATGAAAAAAACTTAATCAATTAATTCAAATTTTTGGTTCCTGCTAGAAATGTCTCAACTAGCGGCGTGTTTATCAGAGTTAATAGAACTATTTTGGAAAAGGTTTCAAATAACTTAACTCACGCTTGTAAGTAAATGTTTTTGAGGACATTTTTACAAAAAAAACATTAAAGTGCTATTGCTGATATCAAACTAACATATTATAACTCGTAAATAATTCTGCTTCATATTATTACCCTTCCACGCATACTTAGCCAAACATTTTTTTCTTCCTTCGTTTTTTTATATTTCGAACGTAGTTAAGAGGGTACTATCGGTTTTGGACAGAGTCCTAGAGTCAGTATTATTTTTGACGGGTCCTAGCGATCATGACCAGCATAAAAAAAATGCTTCCGGTCAATAAATTCTAGTTTGACGAGGCCTCCAACATGCATTTCACTCATGGTCTCCGAGAGGCTTAATCCTCCCGTTCTCAGAATGGCTTGTGAGTACTTCTTCTTCTTCTTCTTCTTCTTCTTCTTCTTCTTACTTGGCACTACAACCTCGAGAGGTGTCGGCCTGCCATTTCTGGCTTTCTGTAACTTGATTTTACCCGTAGCAATGTAGTCAGCCCTACATACAGAGGGAGGCGGTCTGGATGGGATTGAAACCCCGGTCCTGTCGTGAGAAGACCGGCGCTGTTCTCGCCTCGGCCATCGGACCGCCTGTGACAGAGTACTGTGAATATAAATGTAATTTATGGTATCAGCTTCGTTCGTCGCTATTTCGTGCTAACACGATACGACAGGTTGAAATATAGCAATCATACGCAAATCTCAACATCTATGCGATTGCTCGATGCTGAATTTTGAATCCTAGTAGATTAAATTTTGAACAAATTTAAAGGTGCATAAATCTATCGTATCAAAAAACGGTCTTGTGCCTCCTGATTACCCTTGGCAAAGCTTCTGTTACATAGGAGATTCTTATATCGATGATGTCTATGTCATCAGCGTAGGTTTGAACTCTGGATTCAGTTATAGAATATGACATCCCTGGAGTTTTCACTTTCAAATCTCATTTCAGATTGAAGATTGAGCTGAGGAAAGGTAAGACCACCTCATCCACCATTGAGACTAAATCTCCTGTATTAGGTCCAAACTTTTTTTTTTTAATGCAACTGGAACGGCCACGAAGTATTAATACAACAGGTTGAAATAATAAGCCCAAAGTGACATCCAAATAATTATGTCCCGAATGTTTTTTGACTCTGATCACTGTGCGCTGAGCCGAAAATACACACAACAAGTCGAACGAAGAGGAAAAAAAAGCATGAAACAGCAAAAAAAAAAATCTCCCCATCAGTGTGGTGCTTTTAATCCTGTTGATTGTAGTGTGCATGTGTGCGAGAGGAGTGTGAGTTTGTTTGGATTCACTTCACCCATTTCGGGACGAGCAGTGAAAACCGGGCATACACCGTCCGACTTGTGTGCTCAGTAATCTACACCATCGTTGCATTTTCCACACACGCATACAGAGAGAGAGAGAAAAAAAGATGAAAAAAGAAGTGAACGAAATGGAACGGAAAAATGGGGGAAAAATCACTGTTTGACTTTCAAATTCAATATTCTAACGTTGCGCTCGATTTCGGTATCAATAAATTTAAATTCCGTTTGATCAGTTGCGGACGGCCGCGATGGTGTCCGTCTCTTGGTGCAACGGTGTGATTTTTTTTTTCGGTTTATGTTTGGTGCGAGAAATGGGTAGGTGAGATGTGTGTGCGATGTAAAACTAGCTCCGCGGAAACAAACCCGAAAGCAAAGGGAACGAATAGGGTAAATTAACACATTCCGATGCGCGAAAAATACGCAAACGAAAGTGATTCCGCGCTACCGAAAAGTCTGCCTAAACACCGGTAATAAGCTTGCGCTGTGTTGTGCGAGTTGCATATGCAGCAGGCGCGTTTAGAAAAGTTGCATTTGGTACCATCGAAATGCGCCTAAAAGTATGCAAATGGCAGGGAAAAACACGCTCTCTCCGTGGAAGTACGGTTACGTTACGTTCCTTTATTCAATTACACAATTTACAAAAAAGCTGGGACGTGGATGTTGACGTGCGTGTGTGGCTTCGTATGCAAACGTTTGATGCGTTTCAACATTGTAAAACCTGTTTGGACAAGTATACTGACGCTGAAAAACAAATCATAGGACGGGAGGAATTTCGGTGTATTGCATTACAACAGCCATAGAAAAATACACTGCAAGGATGGATGTTTCCATGACGAGAATGACGAGCGGGGGAAAAAAATTGTGGTTGATTTTATTTTCCCGAACGATGCGAAAGCTTAAAAACTCACCTTTTGGTACGTAATACGGTACAAATGCATTAATGATTGTTCTCTTCTTAGAAAAACGCACAAAAGTATTCAAAATAATTGTTCACACAGTCAGAGTGAATGTCAATTTGATCATTTGAATATCAATTGCATACCTTTAGGCGCGTTTGGCGTTTTCGAACTACATTAAAGTAATTGATAATTGCACAATGTTTTTACACTACATAAGCAGCTTTTTGACTTTGAATGAGAAAAAATGTAAAATTAATCCATTTAATTTTTCTCCTTAAAGTATTCAATTTTTGTTACAATTTAACATTTTTCTTCATATCTGCGTTTTGTTAAAGCATTTGCAGTGTTAAAAGAAATGTTTTTATTTTGCTTTGTCTGAGTTTATTAAATGTTTCAGAAATACTCTTGAAAGTATGCAACTTTCATTACGTAATTTTACTGTTTACCAATAAGTTCATTTAGTCTTTGATTACCAGCGGTTTTTTAAGCATCAGAATATTTTTTTGCTTTTCTTATGCTTCTTTATTATTGTTGCTAAAAAAACAAAACGGAAGCATGAAAGTGTCCAGTTCTACCAGCCAGTTGTCCACTTGATCGTGGGCAACGTCCAAAAATAGTTCGAACATCACCCCGTAATCTAGACAATTTGTTATAATCAGTAAAAAAACAAGTTCCTTGGCTATACAAAACAAACTATGAAGTAGAACTCCTAAAAGTATGCAATCTTTACTAGAAAACTACTTATTTCTTTTTTTGCCGTAAATTTAAATACCCTGCTGAAAATTTTAAATTAATTTTGCAGGTCCAAACATTGTTTTTTACTGCCATTGCAAAAAAAAGCTTCCTTATTGTTGGGTCTAATTTTTGAGCGACTTTGAAATAGTCACAACTTAATGATTTAATGATTCAATGATTCACTTTCATTTTGATTCTATCATGATGACTCTACACCGTATTGTCTATACTTTACTTTGACAAAAATAATAGCAATTAAACTATATTAATAGATCTTTGCATTTGATTAAGCCGTATATAAGCGTTTCTCGCGCAATACACCTAAGAGTATGCAATTTGCATGACAAAATTCTACTTTTTAACAAATATGCGCTATTTCGTAAGCAATTTTATTTATAAATCAACTTCCTTAAAATTTAATTTTAGCGGAAAATATTTGCTCTTACCCATTTTGAAGTTAACATTAGATGCACAGCAAATTGTTTCCAAGCACTGGTCGTTGTTAAGTGGCGATGTGCCGACCAGCCATTAGCAAGTGATAGTTTGCATACACCATACTAAAGTGCGTCCGAATGCAGTCGGGTGTGAGCGAGTGAGTCGTAAACCAAGCCAGCTGATTACTCTCGAAGTTTTTTTTTGGTTTGCTGTTTCAAAGCTGCAAAAAAAGGCGTGGCGAGGAGACGCATCTGCTGCGGACGCCGGCGTCGGAGATGATAGTTTTAAAGTGCTGGCTGGACGTTTAATAACATTAAACCATTCGACCATTTTGTGCATTCCCCTGGTGGGTTTTTCCTTACCATTATTATTATCATCCTCGAGGAAGAACCTTACCGCAACCTTATTTTAAGCACCAGCATTAGGATTGTCTTGAGATTGCGAAACCTCTTTTTTCGCTCTCTCTCTCTTTTTCTCCCTCTCTCCCTCTCCTTCTCTCTCTGCCACCGGTTCCATCAGATTGCTCCGGTACGGGTGGTTTTTCTTGGTCACGGTGTTGGGAAGTTTGTAAGCGGTTGTCCCTATATTGGTCCTTCTAAAACTTCCTCGCGGGCAACCCTCGGCCCGACGGCGTCCAGCCCAAAGCCTATCCCCAGCTAGGGGACATTTATTTTAAGCAGCTTATATTTAATTGTTTTTCCCCGGCGCTTTGGCCCAATTCCGAGTGCTGCTCGGACGAACATAACCATTTCCATTGGGCAGTCTCGCATGAAGGTCATCGTGATGTGGAGCGCTGCTTCGTGGGACGAAGACTTCCCGCTCGCTAAAATATTACAGTATATGAAATGGATGTTTTAGTGTTTAATTTTGCCTGTTCTCGACTGCGTCCGTGTGTTTCTCCCCCACCATAGACCGACACGCTTAAGGAAGGAAAAATCGTTGAAGCGTTTTTGCGGTTGCTGGGGGTAAGGGGGGGGGGGGGGAGAAGTCGGCCCCGTCAGCTCAAGGCCTATTATATCGTGATCTCGACTGTAAAGACACTTAGTCCGGGAAATGTGGACCGTTGCTGTTGTTGTTGTTGTTGTGCTTCGGTGAAATAATATCTCGAGAACCTGTCGAGACAGCCCGCGCACCTGCTTCCACCGCCGCAACCTTCAAACACGCAAGCCCCTGCCGCGTCAGCTGAAGCAAAATCGAAGTCTTGCGAAGTAATGCGCTGTCGGTATCGTTTAGCTTCATGAATAATAAACAGAATGCACCGACGGGGGCAGAAACGCATTATACTCCCAATACCGCCCAGCCCATTTCCGACGATGTCTCGATTTTCATTTATGACACTTTAAATGTACATCTGGTGTACGAGGACTCCCGCAGGATTCCACAGCGTCCGCCAACTGTCTACCGACAAGCCAGTACGATAAATATGTACATTTGGAGAGTTATTCCTAACGTATCGCCGTATGGAACGTTTCTCTAGGTTCGATAATGGCGAAGATCTCGGGAGGTACACCATTAGCTGTTAGCTCAGGCCGAATGTATGCAACGGGAAGGTGTAATGAAAAAAAAAACCAAAACACACATACACACACGCACACATACATATATCATGCATCTTTATAGCCTCATAAACATTAAAGTAAAATCCTTTCTTGGTCTAGTACTAGAAGCCATAACCTCAAAACAAGACAGACAGACAGCGACTATCTCGGTGGGCGCGAATACCCACCCTTGCGAATAGTTTTCGCATCTCAGACGCATTACGCCTTTGTTTACAACAGATACGGAGTGTGTGTGTGTCTGGTGTGTCAATGCTTTTCTATTTCTTCTCCGCGACATCATCTATCCATCTCAGATCCCCTCTCCTCCATTAACCCGCATCACTCAGATACGTTCAGGAACGCTCCGGAACTTGTTCGCCCACCCGACCTGGATGCCACGCAGAATTCCAAGACGAAGTGCATCCGGTGCGGAATTGCAAATTGGATCATGGCTTGAATGCAACCCGGGGTTTTACTGAGCACACACAAAAAAACGGTAACGGTAGGCAGTCAGTCACCCAGCCAGCCAGTCAGCAGAATAGGAGAGTTTTTAATTAGGCCCTCGGGCTGCTTAGTGTCCTCGCTTTTAGTGTCCGCCATTTGCGTTGGCGGGGTGGGCGTGTGTCACTGTCACTGCACTGTCGCGTGGACGAAAACAAAAGCTACCTTTCACCGTGAGCTCACTACCCTCCCCCCGGAGGTAAGGATGTATGTGCCACTTTTTTCTCTACTTCTTTCAGGTCCTTTCCTAGTTCTCTCTCTCTCTCTTCTTCAAATCACTCACCCATCAGTGCATAGGGTCGTTGGTATTTATTTCCGTAATGCGCTTCAGGAACACGTAATATTGAAAGCAAGAGAGTGAGAGAGACGTGAAACAAAAAAGCGCATCCGGGATCCGGCAGTTGGCACGGTGAGCGGTCGGATGACTCTTTGTTGGTTTTTTAGCCGAAACCGGAAACTATGAAGAGCAAAACAGAAGGGAACAGGTGATGGCGATGAAGTCATTTGCGGTTCTCGAGTTCTAGGGCACATTACCCATGAGTCCGGAGATATGTTTTGAAGCCCTGTTAATGTTTCTGGGCTCCCTATCTAGAGCATCTGGGTGCAGTATTAACCTCAATTTGGTGAAAACTTTGTCCACATCGATAGCGTTCCGTTGGTGTCAACGATTGCGAGATTCTGAGGTGCGATTTAGAGTAATGAGGTGTTTTAATTACGGCTAACCTACTTTATATGAGTCGTGTTTTATTCTGGTGAATATGAGAACTAGGCGACTAGTAGTTTTTTCTTGTACCAATTATATCTTCCATGACCTAATTTCTATCGCTTATCTACTATCTCCTATCTCCTATCTCCTATCTCCTATCTCCTATCTCCTATCTCCTATCTCCTATCTCCTATCTCCTATCTCCTATCTCCTATCTCCTATCTCCTATCTCCTATCTCCTATCTCCTATCTCCTATCTCCTATCTCCTATCTCCTATCTCCTATCTCCTATCTCCTATCTCCTATCTCCTATCTCCTATCTCCTATCTCCTATCTCCTATCTCCTATCTCCTATCTCCTATCTCCTATCTCCTATTCTCCTCTTCTTTCTTCTTTCTTCTTTCTTCTTTCTTCTTTCTTCTTTCTTCTTTCTTCTTTCTTCTTTCTTCTTTCTTCTTTCTTCTTTCTTCTTTCTGCTTTCTTCTTTCTTTTTTCTTCTTTCTTCTTTCTTCTTTTTTTTCTTCTTTCGTCTTTCTTCTTTCTTCTTTTTTTTTTCTTCTTTCGTCTTTCTCCTTTCTTCTTTCTTCTTTCTTCTTTCTTCTTTGACTTTGGTTTTTTTTTCTTTGACTTAATCTTACTAGTCATTTGGTAATCAGTCCGAGGTTTTTCAAATATAATTTTATTGACCCTCGTTTACCAATTACCGCAATCAATTGCCACTGAACCACGACGTAGGACTCCTTCTTTGGAATTAACATTTACCTACAACGCATCATTGACTTCCGAACCGGGCAAGGTTATGTCATCGAACTCATTTCGGATCGTTACGATCTGCTTCACTAACCATCTAACGTCGGTTAAAAAAAAAGGTCAAAGTAAAACAAAAACCCCTCCTGACCGGCACACCGGTGTTTTAGATTGTTGTTTTGCATACTTCAAACAACCGGCACAAGTCGTTCGTTCGTTCGGAAACGGGAAACCTTCTGGGTTGAAAACTAAAAACCTCCTCAGCGAGCCCAGTAAAAGCGGTTACATTCTCGGATACCTTTACATGGCGGATTTTGTTTTTCTTACTTTCGCTCGACTTTGCATCCTTGCTTCATATCCAGGGGTCGGAGCAATCGAGAGCCCCCCTTCTCCATCTTCAACTATCCATTTGATTGAAACTCAAGAAAAGCAAGGCCGAAAACATGATTTACGTAACCGTTATTGAAAATCGCAGAACCCAGAAGATTGTGTTTGCATTCCACTCGAACCCAGCACCGAAACCGAAACTTGAAACACAGAATTTCTTACTCTCCTCATCGCCTAGCGGACCCACCTCCACCCCGAGTGCGCAAATCGGAAGGAATCACTCCCATACGGGGTCAGTAAAAGCGTCCCCATCAAAAGATTATAAACAAGACTGTTGGGGAGTGAGATGGAGAGAGAGAGAGCGAAAAAAATTGAAAACAGGTTAGGTAAACACATATACGCAGTAGGAAGGCACAATACTGCCAACTATTTTACCTTGATCCGCGTGTATCACGCGTCCAAACACCGAGGATGAAAGAGCCCGGGAAACCAAATTTTCCAAATTCATTACGCGACCGGTGGTATGCTTTACGCGACCGTACGATGCTGCCGTTTACCTGGCAAGGAGCATACGAGGATAGCTTGCAAGAAAGAAGGCAAGAAATCGATCATTTCGATGGATTGGACAACAATAAAGATGAAAAGTTTCGGCATCTGTGTGGCCTGAAGAGAGTAAAAGAATTTGGTGAAAAAAAGCATGTTTTTCTACACTGTTTGTGCAAGGATACCTTTCTCGAAAACTGCGAGCAACCTTCTTATCTTAGGCGCTTTTAGAAGGTCTAAAAGAATCGTGGGATTATTTGACGAAATTATCGTTATTTTGAAGCAATGATACTTGAATTCTACATCACTTCAAAACAACAGTGAAAAAGAAACACCAACTCATGGCACTAATACAATATCAGTAGTTGAACACGCCTTAAGGTATGCAATTTGTTTAACTTTTACTATGTAATTGTACATACACAGCTATGGATAGGATTCTGTCGTTCCGAGAGTACTCGATAGACTCTAAGCCATAGTACACATAGACTCAGGGAAATGTTTTGAAACCATGGAATATTGGATAAATCTAGGGGTAACATGCAACGTGCCTTTCAAATTTAACAAAAAGCTGTGAGTTAAAGTATTCATCATCATCATGGTGTTGGCCTACTCTTTAAAAGAGCACGTCGTCGTGACATGGCCCGGTCAACAATAGATTTCCAGGAAACTCGATCCCTGGCTGCAGCTTCCCATCCGTGTAGGCACCCGATCTCCGACAGGTCTCCCTTTACCAGATCCAGCCAACGAACTCGCTGTGCTCCCCGACGCCTCGTGCCGAACTGAGGGTCGCTGCCGAATACCTTCTTGGCGGGGCATGAGTCCGGCATCCTCATAACATGCGCCAGTCATCGTATCCTGCCGGTCTTCGCCACCGTCACGATGTCCGGTTCGCCGTATAGCTCAGCAAGCTCCTCCACACTCCATGCTCGAACACACCACCAGAGATGGTCCGGAGGATCCGTCGCTCGAACACGCCCAGAGCGTTTGCATCCTCCGCTCGGATGGTCCAAGACTCGTGGCCATATAGGACTACCGGGCGAATCAGTGTACGATAGATCTCACATTTTGTGCGGTCTCGAAGTCTCCTGGATCTCAGCAGAAGGTGAAGGCCGTAGTAGGCTCGATTCTCCTGCCCCACTCCTCTCCGGATTTCGCTGCTGACATCGTTATCCGAAGTAACGACAGTCCCAAGATAGCAGAACTCCTCTCCCACCTCGAGGTTGTCGCCTTTGACTAATACGATGCTTCCCACTCGGGCTCTATCACGATCAGAGCCTCGGGCAATCAGTTATCAGGCCAATTCTTGCTGCTTCACGTTTCAGTCGGGTGTGCGCCTCACATACCTTCGATGTCGGCTTGCCAACGATGTCTATGTCGTTCGCGTAGCCAAGAAATTGGAGAGACCGATAGAGAATCGTGCCACGGATGTCGTTGTCTCGCCCCGCGCCTCGTATGACACCTTCCAAGGCTATATTGAATAGTAGACAGGAGAGTTCGCCCTCTTGCCTCAGACCTTTGTGAGTTTCGAACGACTCCGACAGCATGTTCGATACTCTCACTCTGCACTGCACCCCGTTCATGGTAGCCCTTAACAGCCGGATCAACTTGGCAGGAAAAAGGTGCCGCTGGATGCTGTTCCATAGCTCATTCCTATCTATGGTATCGTAGGCCGCCTTGAAGTCGATAAAGAGGTGGTGTGGGGGGATCTGGCGCTCTCGGCACTTCTGGAGGATCTGCCGAAGAGTAAAGATTTGGTCGGTGGTGGATTTGCCTCCAACAAACCCAGCTTGGTAGCTCCCGACGAAATCCGTAGCAAGGGAAGCAAGTCTGCAGAACAAGATCTGGGACAGGATCTTATAGGTGGCATTGAGGACTGAAATAGCACGATAGTTCGAGCATTCCAATCTGTCGGCCTTTTTGTAGACTGGGTAAATGACGCCCAGCTTCCACTGCTCCGGTAATTCTTCCTGTTCCCAGATTCTTGTGATCAGCTGGTGCATTTCGACGGTAAGCCTCTCCGGCCCCATCTTGAAGAGTTCGGCCGCCAGTCCATCACTACCAGCAGCCTTTTTGCTTTGGTAGATGGCGCTGGCAATCTCATCGAGTAAATTAAAATTTTATTTTAATTAAATTAAAATTAAAGTATTATTTTAAACTAATTTACAAGTTTGACAATGTGGCATCGGTTCGTCATAATTGATATATAAAAATAATTTTCATGTTAAACCTGTCCGCATGTACATGATAAGGCGAGTGACAGGATTGGACCAAATACTCGATAGAAAATCCACCGCTGATTGCAATGTTCCATGATAATATTGCAAATTATGTAGAAAAAATTTGCAGTATTCTATTATATGATTACAAAGTTCCATAACAAGCTTGAAATTTTGTTTCTATCACGCTTTATGAACTGTTTCGTTCCACTAAATCATTTAAATGAGCAATATGGCCAGGCCGTTCCTTATGAATAAAAAAAATCATTTTAATTATTTGACCAACTTTAATCACACAAAAATCTTAGTAAAATTCATTTGTTGTTGGGTCGGAAGGATCATCCTTTGATAGTTAAATTGATCCATAAAAGCAAACTAAATTTAGCGCAAAGATCAAATAGGTGATTTTCAACAATAAACATTCAGTAAATTGATTTCATCAACTTCTGTTCCTTTTCTTTTTATTCTGATTACTTTATTACTTTGAGCTACGTAGGCATGTGAGGATTTTTTTATGAGTAGAATTTTTTATTATTTGTTTCACTTTTTGTGATTTATTGATGGCTTTTCCCTCACATGATTACAACCTGTTTAACAAAAAAAAAAAAAAAACAGCAAAAATAATAACATTGAGTAACTGCCAAAGCAATCATGAAGCTAGAATGGTAAAACATTTGCATTGCCTACCTTTAGGCGACACTTCTTTTCCACAGCACAGCACGCTCAATGCTATGCAATTAGTAGATGGCTTACAGTAATTTGTACGGGCAAAAGGAAGCTCCTCTTCTATCTATCGGCCACACTACTGACCTTGCCACGTGCAGCAACGCTCACTGCTGCGACTCATTTTGTTGCAGCCCGAAATTAAGAACCAGTGTGTTTCCATTTGTTTTGTTTTGTTTCATTCTCCGATCCTGATCCTGCTTGAAACTACCAAAAAACAACAAAATCGTTGGAATGAGGTGTGGGAAAAACACACACACACACACACAAACATACACAAAAGGGATCGGGAAATCGGTTTGTTGTCATAGCGAGTGTGATGGGAAGCGTACGGGGCTTTGGGTGGTAAGTAAAAGCCTTCCAACAACAAAACAGCTCTCGAAACTCTCCAGCTTCATTGTCACCAGATGGTGGTTGGGTTGGGCGAGAGAGAAAGAGAGAGAGAGAGAACGATGTGTGTGTGTGTGTATGTGTGGGTGGATTGCACGAGAAATCGTGCTGCTGAATTAATTTCAATGATTATTGTCGGGGAAATATTTTGTTTATTGTTCAAACGTTCAAACACGGTCGGGTTCTCGAGGCCACGGGTACTGTGGTGATGAGGACCATCCACCACCCCCCTCCCCCCCCCATCTCACATTGTTGTTGTTTCCTTTTGCCTGCACTCGGAATCCGGAAGCGGGCATGTTTATGGTTGTTTGATTCGTCCTGCCAACCGGCCGCCATCTTTGTTTTCCACCCAACCCGGAGACCTCCCGGGTGAAGCTTTGGTGAAGGTTTTTCGGCGGTTGCCGATTCGCATCATGACACCATCAACCACCACATCACTCGTCACATACACACGGAGACAGTGGCCGTGCCGTGCGAACAACTCACGCACACACACACACACACACACACTATACGCGGAAAACCTTGGGGGTGCGGGGTTGGGGGTTTGTGAGGCGCGGGGTGGTTTATAGTGTCGTGGGTTCTCTGTTATTGTTGCACATGTAGAACGACCCCCACCCTTCAACTACTCCCCCCCCCCCTCACCCCGTTTCCTTCCCAAAACCCCACATGTTTGTGCATTGTCAAACACGGGAACGCTCATCAGGCCACAATCACACCACAAAGATCGATTCGAAGCGTGCGTGAAAAATGGCGAGCCGCGGTGTATCCCTGGGAGGGAGGAGGTCGAGGGCCCGATTTAACACAAATTTAACCGAAAAATAAAACAAACTTCGGGCGCGCGACCGGCATGAACAAAACATAACTGCGCTGCGCGACCGGAGTTATTTGATCGTGTGGGTTTTTGCTTGCTTTTGTTTTCCGGGTGGGTTCGTTGATAAATGCCGTTCCAATGGGAAGGTTTTTTGGTGTCGGACCGGATAATGTGGTCGTGAAATTAAGGGTTCAGGGCCTGAGTTACCTGTGCTACGCATCAATTACCTGCCGTGGCGATCTACTCGGGTAGTTTGTTGGTAGCAGATATGTGATCTTGCTCAAGTCTTGCTTTCTCTTGTTATCTGCCCACAGTATTGAGCTTTTAGGGTTGTATCTTAGAGGCGGAAGGAGATATCTTCAAGAAAGTCTTCATGGAGCCTAGCAAGCCTCAAACTCCGATGCAGAAGAAATCTTACTCAGAACTCTGATTCTTGCCCAACAACATCTTGTAAGCTCTTACAGTGCTTTCCATTACTTCGAAGTTTAACAATTAAAACTAGTCTCATTGACTGTGCCTGTGATCTTGCTTGATTCTTGATTTCTTTTGATACCAGAGCTTTGGATTTTGATTGCCAGAGCTCTGTTTTATAGGGATGTATCTAGGAGAGACTGCTGAAATGAGCCTGCTTAAGTAGAAGAAGCAGGAATTGTATCTTGTTAATAATGTTATTCAGGCCTTGTTTCCCCTGCCATCAGTACTTATTGAATACCTTCTGCTTGGCACATTGCATAATTCTAGGCGCGTTACAGAATAAAAGCTCAAATTTATATCAAATCGCTATAAAAAGAGTTTCATTTTCATCTCAGTCTATAAATGAGAAAAAAAAAGAACACCTAACCTAGTTTCTAATCACCGAAGCACATCGAAACACCTGCAATGTGTGTTCCGTGTGAACGTAGGACTTGGGCTTTTCCCGGGGTAAAATTCAATTTCCACTGCACCGATGGGGGAGGTTTTGTTCGGTACATAATGATTGCACGCAGGTTGACGATGAGCACCAAAATAAGATGGGAAGGGAAAGAGGATGGTACGAGAGACGGCTGGAAGTTTCTTATGAGGCGAAGATTATTTGGTTTAATTGACCCGAACGAGAACCCTCCCGAGAGAGCGTGGCGACGGTTGACGAGGACGACCGGTTTTCCGAAGACAACACACATCACCTGTCCAAGACGGCTGTCCGCTAGCGGGGAGTTTGTTTGGAGAGGATGGATGGGGGGAGGAGCGATAGGTGAGGGGGTGGGAAAATGAAAGGCATGTGTCAACGGAGTGATTCGATAGTAAAGTTCTCAATCAAAATCTGCTTTTCCCTGGACTTCCCTTTTGTTCTGTGCACGGGATGTCTAATGCCAGACCTCTCTTGCTGTTGTCTCGTGCGCTGTGTCTCTCTTTCTCTCTCTCTCGCACACACTCCGCTTCTATCGAACAGGGATCAACGAGTATTGGGTAGAGGACGCCACCTAAAAACAATATGACAGCGCGCTCTAAAATTAACAGCTCATGCATTATTCAATCGAACAGACGTTCACAACATTAATATGGGTTTTGTGACTGTGTTTGTGTGTGTGTGTGTGTGTGTGTGAGTGAGTGTTTGGGAAACGGTGCATGTCTATTTGGACACGGTGAATCTTCCCTCTTCCACACACAGCCACACACGCACACCTTTCCCTGAACCTTATATTAGTATAAAGTCCGCTCTCGACGTACTACGGAACGTGTGAAAACAGCATCATTAACAAGGCAATGGGGCTGAAAGGCAAACACACATACACACATAACTACACGAAAGAAATACGAGAACGAGAGAAGGAAGGGAGACGGGGGGGGGGGGGGGAGGTAAGGGGGTGGGTGGCAAACTGTACGGCTCGGTGCGTGCAGGAACCGTTAACGCATAAACATTATTTCGATTTACGGACAAATACATTATGCGTTCCGCTACACTACACTACACACACACACACACACGCATAAAACCACACAGAACCGTATTGCTATTCTAGTTAGTGTGTGTGTGTGTGTGTGTCTATATGTGTGCACGACTAGAGGAAACAATCGGAACAACGAACCGAAGGGAAAACATAGAGAGCACCGGCTCGTTGAGGTCACTTAAATCACCACGATGAAGCGTGATAAATCAAACCGGAAACTACATCCCTCACCAATACACAATAAAAACACACACACACACGGAGGCAGAAGGCAGAAAGGGTGGGGAGGGTGTAGATGAGGCGGGAAAATCGAAAGGTTAAATAAAACAGAAAATCAGATTTCAAACGAGTCAATCGAGTTCGGATCGGTTCAGTGCGTCCTTGCACTGGTTTTTGCATCGGAGCATTGCCAGGTTTCGGGCGGAAGTATCTTACCCAAACAGGCACACACACACACACAGACAGAGATTCATGTACCGATGTACCGAGGTACGCACACCGTTTGCACTGTTTCCCAGCGCACAGTCGACGGCGCGTCGAAATCCACCGGAAAAACTCCGTATGGACCGAGGACAATAGGCACAATGGGCCGGGTGTGATCATAATGCTATAGTTGCAGTTAAATTTCCTCTAGGTACGATTGTGGGCAAGAAGTTCAATCCATTATAAAACACTGGGCGTCTCCATCAAGAACTATTTAATGCTAATCGCCTCCATAAATGGTTACCATGTGTTAGGTGACTCTATTCAGAAATATCATTAATAAAGCACCTTCATTGACTTTTTAAATAAGTGAGAACTTCAGCTAGAAAGTCTGAAAGCTTCTGTCAAAAATTCTAGCTAAGATAAAACAGTTAAGCTAAACCTGGTAAATTCCATCCAAAACGTTTGTCGATTTGTTAAATAAAAAGCGTTCTATCGACGGCTTTTAGCACTACCGAAGTTTCTTTAAATTTTATGCGTGAACCGTCTCACGCATCACCCTTTTATCATGAATTTAATGCTCTTGGATGAGTTTTAAACATTAGCGTGGAGGCAATTCTTTAACGAATATTTCAATGAGTATACAAGAGAAAACAAAATATCTTCGGAAAAATTCCTATCGAGTAGAAACAAATAACTTAACAGTGATAGTTTATTAAAAAATCTTGTTTTAAAATTCCTAAAGCACCTGCAACTTCGGCTGCCCTTGCCATAGGAGCTCACCAGAACAATCAATCGACTCTTAGATTTTTGTTTTTTTTTCTGTTACTGTTTGTTTTGTATTGTCATTGTCAATTTGCTTAAAGAATTCGTAGCATTTTAGCCAAAACATGTTAAAATAAAAAAGTTGGTTTAGAGCATAAAAGTCTTCACTGGTAGCTGTTGTAGATGCTTATCAAGTACTAGGCGTCTCCACCCATGACTATCAAGTACTGGGCGCCTTCAGCGATAAATATCAAGTACTAGGCGTCTCCATCAATAATTACTTTGTAGAAATTCATTTTTATTATTTAATTTTTTGGTTTTTGTTACCAACAAATTAACACAAAAACTGTAGAAATCTGTTTTTCTTTTATAATGATGTGATAGGTGTATTATTATGCCTTTTTAATTTATTTTCGCACCTAATATCATTAAAATTCTTCCCCTTTGGCGCTAACAATCGCGAAAAGTTTTGGCTTACCTTTTCTGGTTTTCTGTGATTTGCTTTTCCCGGTAACTTGATAGATTTCGGCGTATGGGAAGGCCATCTAGATGGGATTTGTTCCCCGGTCTAGCCGTATGAAGACCGGCACCGTTATCGCTGTGGCCACCGAACCACTTAAAAAAAGTTTTATTCTTATATATTTTGCTTGTCGTTTTAGGCTCACTAGAGCATAAGTCTTCGAAGTAGTTGTTTTATTTTAAATATTCAGACCACCTTCATCCCATAGTGCAGTACGGTGTGAAGCACCAAGGTGCAGCACTCGCAAGCGAACCCGACGCTGCCTTGCAACCTGCCTGCCCGCTGTCGGCTCGCATGTGGAGTACGGACGCTCCGGAGGCTGCTTGAACCGATCGACCGTACCCGATGTATGCAACAAGAAAGTCATAAATATTCATATGCTAGAGGAAACTTCGAGCATGCGATGCTCGAACCAGCGAACGAGCTGCGAGCTGGAAGGGAAAATCTGTCCATCCCTGTCCTTTCGAGCCAGAGTTTTGTCGCCCCGTCTCTATCACGTTCCTTTGCTGTAGGGGTAGGTTTTGTTTCGTTGTTGGATGCTGCAAGCGGTGTGAGTGTATGTGGATCGAAAATAATCGGCGTCGATTTTGCGACAAACCAGATCACAACCAGATTCCCACTGGAAAAGGAATGGTAGGAGACGGGAGGTGGTGGTGGAGAGGGAGGCGAGGCGTCTGGCGAAATGTCCTTTCACGGGGGAGGTGTGAGTCTTTCCTCGGCTTGTTGCAGTTCATCTCGATTTTCCGATTTTCCACAGCATCGCAGCGTTTGCATATCAATCGGGTGGAAAATCGCCGGAAAATCGCTACCTTGCTGTAGTCACCCCACAGGAGGAGACAGGACGCGTGTTGACTTTGGCGTGCGAGTGTATGTGTGTGTGTGTGACTCCCGTAAGGTTGTTTCCAGCTGTTCAGCAGGTGAGCTTTTCGGGTGGAAAATGGTGACCCAAACCACCCAACAACAACAAAAAAGACCAACCACCATAAATCGCTAATTGTGTCGCCCCCAGGCAGGCATGATCCACTCCGAGTCTGTACCGAACAAGCGAACACGAACGAATGCAAAGTGGACCAGCAGCTGATGACACAATTCTCTTCACCTTGTTACACACCGATTCGAGATCGGTTGGCCTGTTTTGTGGTCGAACATCAGCAACTTCAGGGCATGACATACAAAGGACAAACCGTAAGAACGTACGAACTGTCTTTTTTTCGGTCTCTCACCTGCTCTACAATATTGTGACCATATTTACATACCGGTTAAGCTGGCCGGCAAGAAGAGACAGAACAAAAGAAATGTGAAACACAACGCACCCCGCAGCAAGACGAAATTACGCCGCACGCCTCAAAAACTTTTCGCACAATTTTCATGAATGAAAAGACGCCCTTCGCCATACAAGAGGTTGAGGGACGGGAGGATGGGCAGGTGGGTGGCAGACAGAACTGGAGAACCGGAAGTGAAAGTAAATTTATCGTAAAATTTAAAGCGATTATTATACCGGGCAAAGGGCCAACTGGAAAGGATAGAACTTTTACAGCAGATTGCATGCATTTAGGGGAAGTACGACGTTTGGATGGTATTTAAGATTTTTTTTAATAAAAAATATTTATATCCTTGATTAATTTGTCGGTTTGTAGCTCCCTAAAAACTCGTTTTAAAATTGCTTTTTTATTTATAAAACTACAAAAAAAAATTTCAAGTTCATTGCATACTTTTGGGCAAAACAATTTTTTAATGATGTTTTGTTCCAAAAACAAGATTGATTTTAATCTTCTACCAAGTAAAACCCATTTAAGAAAAGTTATCGGTTTAGTGAAAACGTAATCTTTCTCCCACATGAACTTCAAATCTCTTCCTTACGCAAGGCAAAAATTGGGGGAAAAGCTCGGAAGCAGAAGGCCAGCACGTACGTACGGCCGGCATCGTCAAATTGTCCAAAATTTCCGTACGCTCAATTACCTTAGAAAAGGCCATTGGATTAGCTAAATGCGATCGCACATCAGCGTTTGCATGGATAATTTCATGTCGAGAGAGAGAGAGATAGAGAGGGAGAGAAATAGAAAGCGAGCAAGAAGGGAAGATGAGAAGCAGGGAGAAATGGGGGGGGGGGGGAGGTGAAAAACAGGAGATACAGAAGTTGGCTGTACTCAAACGCTGGCCAGCCAAGTAGATAGAGAAAATCGTTCACTTCACTCAAGAATTGCGAAAACTGGTAGTTTTGTTATACGCACTGCATACTTTGGGGCGCTTTTTTCAAGAATATCGTTTTAATACGAATTTTACCCTCAATGAAATAGGTTTTTTTTTCTTTCTGTGCTGATATATTAAACTTATTTAGATTCCTTTCGGGCAAAAAGCGGCAGTGGACTTCACATCCAATTGTAGAGTGTTGCTAATCACGGTAGAGACTCAAGCGGATGCATGCCTAACCCCGAGATATGTACACCAAAGTCAGTACAGGTGTGTCGGGTGCTGGTAGAGATGGACAGGAGGCCTATTTTGCTGAGAGAAGAACCCAATCGGACAACACTCTCGGAGCCGCAGCATCCGTTTGGCTTTCTTTTATTTTTGGCATTGCCATGGTGCTATGGTGGTTGAATGTCTGGTTAGGAAGGATAATTGTGCATCTGGTGGATGGAAGGTTTGGGTTTGGGTTGGGTGGTTGATGGTAGACAACCCTTGAGGACGTTTGATGACGACGACTAGAGAGGAGGGGAATGATGGGGAAGGGAGAGGAAGGGAATATTTTGAATCACATAAAATTCAGCTTCCAGCTGGGCCGATTCCACCTGTTTTTGTGTTCCTCGGTACATCAGGATGCAACCATGTTCGTCCTGAGACGACTGTTCGTGTGTGTGTATTCTTGTTTGTGTTTATGCATTGAATCAACAGCAAGCTGTGCAGCTGTGTGTTTCCTTTTCGTTTGGATACGGGATACTCTCACTCTCTCTTTCTCTCACTCCACACACCACTAAAATGGTGATTCAATACGGGTGCATCCTTGCGACGATGCTCAGAAGTATGGTGGAAAACCCGTTTGGCAGCCGTTTTGTTGTCGTTTCTTCGGTTAAAATTTAATCCCTTTTTTGCTCTCTCCAACCATCGAGCGCACCTGTCATAGTGGAGGTTTGCGTTTTTTTATGCTGCTACAAGAGAGACAGAGAGAGAGAGAGAGAGAGAGAGAGAGAGAGAGTAGAGGTTGGTGTACGTACATAGTGCCTCGCCAGAAACATGCCTGCCCGTCTGACATTGACTTGGGAAGCATATTACGTTTCTGGTCTGGAAACACATTTTAGGACTCCTCCGCCATCTTTCTCTCTTCCTCTCCCTCCCCTCCTTCCTACTTCCGAGGCTCCCCTCCCCCTGCCCAAAAATCCACAAAAACCAAAGCTCTTCCGTTGCGCCTTTTGACTAACGTCACCTCCGAAACCTCAACCTCATAGCCCGCGCTCACTTGGCACCCATCGCTTGGCAGGGTTTTGTCTTTTTAGCTGTTTTTACCGTGGCTGAAGGAGACGAAAATAAAAGGCAAACATGTCATCTCTCCGCCAATCATCTACACTACGAGTTATACCTTACCATGCCAAGCTCCAATCCAACCCTCTCCCAGCAACCACCACCCATTCATTGTGATGGGTGGTAAAATGTTTCCACAAAAAAAAACAGAAACCAGCGATCTTTTAACCGACGTGTATCCTGGTCACGGCACCAAAAATCCCCTCCTTGAGCGAGCTGTAGCGAGTGAATGCAATGAGAGCTTCCTGCCTGTGCCTGTGTGTCATGATCTTCATTGATTCTTCTCCCCTCCCCATCTGCCCCCTTCCCACCTTCTTCCCCCTCTTGCCCGCCCCTCTCCCTCTGGATCTTTTACTCAATAATAATTCTTTTCAGCGTTACAGAGGGACAGCACAAAATACGAGGCGGTGGAAGCGGTACAGTCAACAACTGTGGTTTAAAAACCCATTTTCAACTTGGAGTTGGACATTTCGCAACAGTGTTGTTTGTTGATATCTAGCGATGGGACGAGAGCTTTCCGTTCTGTTTTTTTTCCTTTCCTTCCTCCTTGCTAGTGAAAGTCTAGAGCTTACCTCGGGATTACCTCACCTTGCGAGAAATGTGTTTTTTTTTTTTGTTTTGCTGGCCGACTTCGCCCGAAAGGAACAACAACAGGAACCAGCCACAAACACTCTTCCCATCTCCCATTCTCCTCGGCCGCGTTCTCAGTTCCATTTCGAGAAAACTGAAAATGATTGCCCCCGTTGTGCGACATGTACCATTTCTTACTCGGCTGCTCGCATGTACGAACGTGTGTGTGTGTGCTTGAGGACATCATTTGTGTGAGTGGAGCAGGAACCTCAAATGCCGGGGTCTGGGCTGTCGTTTGCGGTTAGCGTGTGCATCATTTCCCACCGCCGAATCAGCAGCGCACTCCGTCAGGTGTGCGGAATGGTTTGACGGAATGGTGCGGAGCAAGGGGAAGGTAAGGCAGGGAGTGAAAGGGAGCAGGTGAGGTGATCCGGGTGGAGTCCACAAGGCACAATCGGTGATGGGTTTCCGATATGCTCATCATTTGCCCGTGCCCATGGTCCGTCTGTTCTTGCTCCACAAATTCTAGTACAGAAGAAAGCGGTTCGGTGTGAATGAGTGAGATAGAACGAGAGATAGAAAGAGATAGAGAGAGAGAGAGAGGAAGGATGAAATCAGATACTGCAATGGCATGCTGTGACATGAGGCCGCTTCAAGTTGCAACCATTTGTAAGAATGTTTCCTGCTCCGGGACGGAGGCGGACTCGGCAAGGACCTACCTGGTGATGTTGGATGGGCGAAGTGAAGGCATTCCGACTTCATGTCTTGGATATGGATATAAATATATTTTTTTTTCTTCTTTTTGTTGCAAGCTTTTGCTATCCCTGCCTGTGCTAGTGCCCGGTTTTTGCTGCACTTCGTGGCTCTTGATTTCATTTCGTAATGAGCAGGTTGGCAAGCTTAACGTAACAGGCACAGTCACATCTGTCATCTGTCGCTTTTGAATTTTATTTGTATAAAAGCCCGGTTTGACATTTCACAGGTGGATTAAATTTACCCAATCTGTGGACGTGGCTGTGCGTGCTACTTCATTCCTCCAGCAAGCTCGATCTCAAATATCACAACTGCTGGGGGCTATCAAAATTAGCAACAAATGGTGAAAACTGACAGATAGAGTAAATTACTTACCTCTCCTTTTTTCTTTCTTTTTTCTTTCATTTCTCTCTTTTCTTTATTTTTTTGGTTTCTTCATCGTTTTTTTATTGTTTTTTTTTGTTTTTATTTGTTTAGTTTCATTCACATTCTCTTACTTTCTTGTTTGTTTATCTCCTTTTACTCTTTTGCTCTCTGTTGTTTTGCATATGTGACTTTCTTCACCCATTCATAGCCGTACTGCACAATTCACTCAAAACAAAGATGGCGGTTACGAGACGGTTTTCCAAGGCCGAATCAATACCAACCCATTTCAGTAACGTGTATCTGTGTGTGTGTGTGTGTGTCTCTGTAGTAGTTTGATTCAATGTACGTATGTGTATGTTAAATGTTGCACACAACGCATCCGTTATTGATATGTATCTCATATATATATATAAGTACGAGCAGCAAAAACAAAACAGCACCTTACACTGCTGAAAAAAGGCCCCCCCCCTCTCTCTCTTTCTCTCTCTCTCTCTCTCTCTCTCTCGCTCTCTCATTGTATCTTTCTTTTCTCGATAACAGTGGAGCGGATGTTTTTCTTCTTCTTGTGGGGAGATATATTAGTTTTGTTTTTAATATTTTTTTTTAACTTGCCTTTTATCTAAAACGCGCTGGTAGCTTTAATTAGTTTCCTTTTTTTTGTTTGTTCTATGCTGCATTATCGTACTTCTCTTTTCTTGTTTTCTTTTTCCTTTTCTATCGCACCGAAATTTGAAACACTCTAATACAGTATGATTGATATCGTTGTGTCTGCCACGCATCATCGCGGGACATCCTAGCTCTAGGTAACGCTTATCTGTCATTGCTAAGGTAATTGTGTCTAGATGTGTGTGTGTGTGTTTGTTTGTTATTTGTATATATATCTATATATATATAGTCGTTCCTCTAATTGTATGCATAATTGGTTGCTAGAGTATAACACTTTTTTCCTTTTGCTCGCTAAGTTTCGCTAACGTCACTTCACGTTGTAGAACAGCAGGAAGGCAAGGAGCGCAGAAGGAGCGAAATATGGGAAGCGATTCTGAGCCAAGGTCAGGGTCTAGGGTCAAGGATGTCTTCAAACTGTCTTGAAGCAACGGTAGAATCGAAGAACCCCGCACTACCCTCACCGGATGCATCATCGTCCACGTCAGGCCACTTCCGGTCGAGCGCCAGTGTAAGCTCATGCAGGATGTAAACGTGGTCCACCGGCGGACTTACTGCCCGGAGGAATCACTCCATGTAACCGTGTCACTGACTCGTGTGTACGTGTGTTCAGGCAACTCTAAGGGAAGACGGGACGGGAAGATGGGTGAAAGGGTCGGGGGGTCCTGCGCGTTTACTTCAACCCTAGCCTATCTGTCTAACTGTCAGCGTGTTTTGTCCTCCATAATGCTCCTCCTCCTTCTCCTCCTCCCACACACCGAACCTCCCATAGCCCGGTAAAGGAATTGGCTTCGACCAAGCGTGCGAACTAGTATTACCTGCAGATGGCACTATCGTCGGCAGTGCAGACGCTGTTGGGCGCCGCCAGGAACAGCTTACCGCTAGAGCACGCGCACAGCTGATAGATCTTGCCCGCCGTATCAGCACGGGCCGCCGACGATAGTAGGCTGCTGCTACCAGCACCACCACTAGCGCCTCCTACCGTTTGCACCGTTTTCAGATTAGGCATGTAGATGGCGCTCGAATCGAGACGGATCTGTTTGGAAGGGGGTTTTGCATTAAGAACCTAACCTAACATATATACAGCAGGTATATTGATAAGAGATTGCAGATTGTTTTACAGGTTGGTATACTTTTAGCGCTTTAGACTAGCTTATTACCTTAGCTTTCTTTGATGACTTAAGCTGGCGTGAGGCGATACGTACTAATACCAGCCGAGGACGCCGCTCACTGCTCGATTATAGGGCGCTTGTTGGTTAAGCCAAGCTACATGTAGGAATCTCTCATTAGACAAACCAGACCTTCTCTGTCCATGTAGACGGTCTGTGAAAGACTCAGTGGTTGGGTCGTCCAGTGCCATTCTTACGACGTGCCCAACCTATCAGAGCCTGATGCGTCTTATTGACTGATCATCATGCAGCTCGTATCTTTAAAGTTGTTCCTCCATTTTCCTCTCAAAGACTAAGATGTCTCGTATGCGTATGTAAGAGTATAGTCCATATTCGAGTCTGTAGTCGAGGTAAGCTCGAATTCAGAGACAGATGAGGAGAAACTTCCTCGGGCAGTAGCATGAGCCCGATTGACGACTTTTGACTCCGTGTAGACAAAGTTTTGAATGAAGTATAAATCACCTGGCTCTACATCACTCCTTCGTGCCGTCTGCTCGACCCTTTGGTAAGCTTCTGCTTTGTAGGAGAGCCTCAAACTAATGATGTTTACTTCATTAACGTATGTAGCTCTGGATAGATTTGCAGGAAATGGTCCCCCTGGAGCATTCATCTCCCAGAATCGGTGATGAGACAAGAGAGGCAAGTCGATCTCCCAAGTGTAGGCCCTTGGTAGGGGCATTGAGAGTTTAACTATCCCCCCTTTACCTGAGATATCAAAGTATGATCATTTTCATTCCTTATAAACCTGGGAAACTTGACCGAGTTTCCAAATGAGCTCTTTTTGCTTCTGACAGTGTTATGCAGTCAAGACTAAAAATCGAGCAGGTTCTTGACAGTACCAAATAGTAAATGTCTTTTCAAGCTTGTTTCCAAGTTGAACTCAAATTTTCGGAGATAGACTTCACTCTTGCTTGCTTAGGCGATTAAAACTCGAGGCGCCTAAATGTATACCCCTTCTCCAACAACCTCGAAAAATCTCGGCCTGCCATTTCAAGCTTTCTGTGACTTGGTTTTACCCGTAGCAAAGTAGTCAGGCCTATGTGCGGGGAGTGCGGTCTCCAAATGAGATTTGAACCCCATTCCTGCCGTGTGTGTATGCTGTATTGATAAAATCCCCTGTTTGTATTATGGCATCCATTTCTATTCAATAACTGCGATCTCTTATCAAAAGTAAATCTCTCCCAAGGTGTATACTTACACTGCCAGCGACCGAATGTAGCTTCAAATCGTTCAGACAGGTCGTCTCAATACCGCCCGCCCGCGACTGGATGAATATCTCTTGCGTTGCTCTCGCCTCCAGTGATCGGGTCGGTGACTCTAACCTGCCCATCATTACCCAAAAACCAAACGTTAAGTGTATGCCTGAAGCTGCTCATCAGGCTGCAATCGACGCGGTACTCACTTCAAATCCTTACCGGCATCCGCCCGAACGAGTGGCGTTTGGATTGAGTCACGGAACGCGACACCACCTTCGCCTTCCACTCGCAACGAACCAGCTCCAACGATCACTTCGTCCCGGTCGACCGCAAACAGGTTCGTGCCGTGTGTGTCCGTAATGCGAAAGTGATTCGCCAGTACCTCTAGCCGATCGTGTCCAAGGAAGAGCTGATTCTCGACCGCACCATACGCGTTCCGGGTGTTTACACTTAGGTTGCGTGATGATTCTGTGGAGTGAAAGAGAGAGAGAGAGAACACGTACGTCACGCAGCTGTCAAAAGCGAATCTCCAGCATCAGGTAACTCACCGACGGAGATCGGTTGTCCGTGTTTCGAACGAATTGACGATGCACGCAGTGTGTTGAGGACTAGCGCCTGTCCGGTGAGTTGGATGCCGCCCGGCACTATCTTCAGCTGGCCCATACCATTCTTCAGGCAATTGATGTCCAAATAGAAATAGCCCAACAAAAAAAACCAAACGATTAGAGGTTAACGGTGTGATTTCATTAGCCTGAACCTCTCCGGAAACCACAAGAAAATCAAAAAGCGAAACTTCTTGCTACAAGCCACTGATCAACTGACATCCCTACTGACGTGCTTCAAAATGTTGACCACTTCGATTCGGGTGGCTTGAAGTAAGCGAAATGGGTAAGAAAAAACCATCTTCTCATTCTCAAACCATCCAGAAAACAACTTAATCAGCTAACTAAACAGACCATCACCTGCCATCCAAACCGGAGTCTAGGATATCGCCCACCGAGTTTCCTAGACGCAAGACGGGAAGGCCGGTCATACGTGTTTACAGTGGCTGCAGGGAACGAGGAGCTAAACTCCTAAAAACCTCAACCTCATGTTTTGTGAGAAATCAAACTTTGTTTCGACTTGCACTGCCTTCTGGAGCTCGGAAGGCGTTCGGAAAACAAATCAAAAATTCGGAAAAACAGCTTCCTAAAGAAAGTCCTGACAGAACACACAAAAAAAACTACATAGGGCGTCAGAAAAGAGGGAAAATAAATAAATAAACACGTGTCATGATCTTTACACTCGCTGCCACTTCAACCGCATGTGTGTAGGGATTGAGTGGCAGGTGGAATCGTGGCAAAAGCGGTCGCAAGCAAAAGGTCGACCGGCTTGATGGACACTTTATCGGCAACCCGAACCCGGTGACCCGAAATGGAAGTGAAAGTTTCAATTTAACCTATCATTTTGTGGGCAAGTCGGCTTTTTTTCTACCCCAGGCTGATGCTGACACGTTTGTTTGCTTTGCAGGCAGTGGAGAAATTAGACGCCCACAGCCCCTTCTTTTGTGTAAGGGTTCTTCTTTTGTATCGAGATAAAGAATTGGAAGTCAGTAAGGTGTGTGAGAGTGAGAGGGAGAGAGAGAGAGGGAGAGAGAGAGAGAGGGAGAGAGAGAGCGAGGCCGAAAGTTCTATTCTAAGCCAAGGGTGAATCTTTTACGTTTGAGATAAATTGAACGGATGGATGAAATTGGAGCAGCTTGCCAGCCGTGATCGAACATGCCTGTAATATGAGGGTTTACCGGGAGATGATTTGATAGACGCGAATAGGTATGTTGTTATCTGTTTCTTTTCCATTCGAGTGCTGTGGAGTTAGGGTCCTTAAGTTTTACAGACCACTTTATACCATTGAAGCGAGACAGACAGTAAAATCATTGCAGCTGGTAAGAAACCACACTATGGAATGGCTATAGAGGCCTTAAATTGCTAATAATGTCTTTGAATTGCATAATTTTAGGCGCTTAGTAAAAGCAATGCTTCTTATGGCGTTTTTTTTACAAACATTAAAAAATGTTAAGCCCAACTCTCTTTTTGTGACTTTTTTTTTTGCTCTTAGCTTAGTACAAGCCACAAGACACTATGCAAAAGACAATTAATTTGCTATTTGTTTTTGCCTAATTTTAAAGGAGTTAAAAAAGAAGAAAAGCTTACAATGCTTTTTTACGATTCATGTTTTGGTCGCAGGACTGACTTTCCAGCTACGGGTAAAATCATGTCTTTGGAAACCAGAAATGGCAACCTTGCAAGGTTGTAGTGTCAAAGAAGAACCACGTTTTGGTGTCAAAGTCAACGCAAGTCGCATTACAATAATGCTCATATTGAGAGTTTTTGTTTTTGCATACATGTAGGCGTACAAAACACAATTCTCCAAGTAAAAACATTTAAATGGTTAAATTTACTCAATTCAGCTGCTGTGATTAGCCATGTTATCCTTAAACAGCTAAATATGTCTATGAAATTGCATAGCTGCAGGCGCCTAGAGAACCAAATCCCTTGTCCAAATACAAATCCTTTGGAGCTGAATGCTCTTCTAACTTAGAAAACATCGATTAGATTTTTTTGTAATCAACTCTTCAACATTATTTTGTAATTTTTAATTTAAACGCCTTCTAATATGCAAACGCTTCCTTTTTTTGACACATTTAAAGTTTATAGCACCAAGACCCAGCAACAGTCAAGCAGTTAATTTGATAGCTTTTTTACGTAGTCTTTGGCATTATTTTTTTATATAAATCTCCAACTATCGAAGCAATTGATTAATGGTCACACAGATAGTTGTTTTGCATACACGTAGGCGTAAAGTAAATTGCTTTTAGCAAAATAGGATTAAATACTTCGCTCATTGCAACAGGTAGAAAACTACGTCTTGAAAAATCTATCCAGTCCTTAGACAGCTAATAATGTTTATCAAATTGCATAGTTCCAGGCGCTTTTCAAAAGAAACTCGGATTTTAGAGGACTTCTCTTGATTAAAGTAAACACTCTTTGGTAAACATTAATTCTTCAAAATTTGCAAAAAAAAACTAAAACCCAAACACTGATTTGTGGCATTTTAGTTTTAAACGCCTATGGGTATGCAAAAGGATAGTCTTGAGGTCGATACAGTAGCAATGTCGGCCTTCACACGGCTGGACCGCGAATTGAATCCTGTAATCTGATAAGGATACCCAGTAATAACAAGTCGAGCATATGGTCAACAAGACCTTGGAAAGTTTCTAATGTTCTCCTCTCTCGCTCTCTATAACGCTTATTTTAATACTCGTTTTGCATACCTTTAGGCGCACGATAAATTTCTCTAGATAACCTTGCATGAAAGGTTACTCTTTTCCCGTAGATATTACTTTGGATTCACTCACCGAGGAAAACTCCATCACCTTCATGATCCACAGCGTCAAAGCTAGGTTCACGATGATCATGACCATCAGGATGAAGATGAGCGCGTACAGACACTTCTTGCGCCAACCGTACAGTGCTAGCTGCATGCGACAGGCCGACCCACCGGAACCCACCGGTCCGGGTTCGGAATGATGTTGCAGACCGGGTGTCGGCTCACCACCACCACCAACGACTGGCGGTGGCAGTGGAGGATCGATCGACCGTGATGCCTTCGCTAGTGGAAGTGTTCGACCGTGGACACCGTTGCTGGTGCCGGTGGCGGGAACGTTGGACGGGTTAGTGCCGCTCGGGCCGGCCATTGCCGGTTTGGTGGTGGCCGGACGGGTCGAGAAGGAAACGCGCGATGGCGTCCCGGAACCACCGGCGGACGGTGTACCGAGCGGTGACTTAAGAATGCCGGTGGTGGTCGTCGGTGGCAACGAAGATGGTGTCGGTGTAGGGCCCGTCACCTCAGGACTTTTCACTGGTGTGTTATCCGCGCCCGGCAATCCATCGGTAGGGTTCTGTCGGGCAGCGTTCCCGTAACTGCTCGTGCCACCAATAAGCCGGGCCGGTTGGGCAGGGTACAGGATCGGGATGATACGGACGACGGGTTCGGGTTTGGTGGGTTCGGTAGCGGAAGTGGAAGGGTTGGCACTGGTAGGGCTGGTCGAGGACGTAGAAGGCGTAGGGCTGGCTGATTGGCTCGGAGTTTCCGGAGCGGTTGAGGAACGCTTGAACAGATCCGACCCGGCGTAACTGCGAAGAGGCGTCGAGCTGCCGCTGAAGAAAATTGAACGTGGGTCGTCCCTGGAGTACGGTCACCAGGATTTTTTATGGCGAAGAGATGATGTGAAAGCAGAAAGAGAATAAAGATACAGCAAAACATGAGTAAATAAGAAAACAAGTAAATATCAATCAACAGTCGCAAGTACGGAGAAAGACTTTTGCGACCAGCGTCTTGGGCGCATTGCCCAACTGCAAACCAGCTCCAATGTGCGGTGGAGATTTCTCCAGATAATTGCTAAGATTTCCCTCGGAACAAGCACAAACCCGACGCAATTTGTGACCATTTTGCAGCGACATTGACAGGTTCTACGTTGCTCCCTGATTCATCTGATTCGAAATGGCGGCAAAGAGTGCATTATCGATTCAGAGATGGACTTTCACATAGACACACACACACACAAACGTACAAACTCAACCCACACAGAATGGAAATCAAATCTAACAGCCAGTGCCGTGGGCACGTTTCCCATATTAATGGCTTGAAGCCGCGAGCATTTTATTTTTGCACCGACAAAACGCTGTCAAAGGTCGTCAATTCACATCCACGCTGTGTGGGCACGCTTCTGCTGGACGCTTCAACATTTAAAAAAAGGAGAACAAACAGAACTGGAAATATAAACTGGAAGTGCTGGAATCGGTCGTCCGAGGTAAACAAACGCTGGTTAGGGAGTTTGTCGGCTTGCCTGTTCCAAGTATCCTGCCGCCATTCTGCAAACAGCAAATGAGAGTATGCGCTCGTGTGTGGGTGTGAGTGTGTGTGTGTTTCCACATGTGACACATCTTAGTGTACATGCGGCGTGTCAAAGTGGATCTGAGAGCTGTTTGACAGGTGATTAAACGTGAAGTGTAAACAAATTTAGTATTGTAAACAACCATCCAGTATGATCAGCATTGCTTGTGATTCCAGAGAATGGGCTATGATCGTGTATAAGCTACCAAGTGGACATTAATATCTACACAATCACAAATGTCAATCTGGTACCATTCTTTTCTGTTCTTCTCTTATTAGGCGCTAAAACTGCTTCACGGTCTTAACCTACTGTAAAAGTCCTCGATGGTCTCAGACAATGGCTCAGTCGGCCTATCCATTATCCAGGACTTTAAGGCGAACGCATTAGGTCTACCTCATCTCCTCTGTTTGAGCGGTCTTCTTATTCTTCTTGTTCATCCTAGAAATCATCTCCATTTGGTTAATTTAACAATACTCATACTTAAGGGCCTACAAACTCTGTAAATACCTCCTTTTAAAATGAATTCACTGGGCTAGGTCGTTCAGTGCCATTCTCATGACATGACCAGAAACCACAATTACAAACATGAATTTGATATTTCTCATTTCTTTTTCTCTTAACAGAACCTACAACTATAGCAAGGTTTTGGCTTTATAAACAAGTCGATTCGACAAGTTCGATATCACTCACGGGTCCAGTGTCCTTTCTCTCGGCTATTCTGACCCGACTCATCAACACTATAGCTCCATCTCAGTTTAGGCATACCAAAGCTATAGAACAGATCGGATACCAGACTCTATCGTCAGGTTCATCCAGTGTCATTCCCATGTCACATCCAAATTCCAGCGAATCCTGGTGAATCTAATTCAATTCACGACGAATAGGTCATCGTGTGTGTCTAACTCACTTCACGACGAATATCATGAACCTTCACTTCACCACAATAGTCAATCCAACATCTCTTCTTCTCTTAACAGGTACAACAACTGCATCAAAGTTTTGGCCGTCTGAAGAAGCTCTCGATATCACTCACTGTCACACATCATTAAATCTTAATAAGGGACTAATACGCCTTCTCAGTTGATCAAATCCTACCAGAGCTTAGCAAGCGCAAGCCGTACGGAATATCGAACAACTCATAAACAGCTCGTCAGTGTAGCGACTCCCCCAATTGTCCTTCTACACATACAGGGCCAAAAATCTTATTCTTCTTCTTCTTCTTCCTTGGCACTACAACCTCGAGAGGTCTCGGCCTGCCATTTCTGGCTTTCTGTGACTTGATTTTACGCATAGCAAGGTAGTCAGCCCTGCGTACGGTCCTATCGTGTGAAGCTCCAGGGGTCCATGATGAAATTTCAAGCAAAAAAGTGTCTAACAATTTATAGGAGGTGTCCAAAGGCACAGGGGTTCCAACCAAGCATAAAATTAAGGTTCCCATAGCCGCCCTAAAACGTATAGGAGGTGTCCAAAGTAATATTCGGCTGTTCCTACAATATGCTGCTCTACGGAGTAGGAAGGAGGTGTCCAAAGATTCTAGAGGTTCATAGTGAAGGTTCCAAATCATTCTGAGCTGAAAAATCTGTTATCTCTTCCCATCAATTTGTGTCTGTTTATTGCTTCTATCTGATTTCATTCCCTGTTGCTTTTAAATATGAAACATCTCACACTCGGCAGCAGTGTAGTCACTCGACGATGACGTTTATGTACACAAAGGCAATAACAAAAACAAAAACCTACATCCTCAACTAGCAATAAAATTTCAACTTCAACTCACTTGTGCCCGTTTCAACATTCCGACACTAAGCGTAGACCTTTCCCACTCTTTCGTGCCTTCGCTCTACCGTTCTATCCCACTCCACTAAAGATCACTTACCGCGACGGGTGTTTATGAATATGTTTATCTGTACGTGAGTGCGTGTGTCTGCATATGTGTGGAAAAAAGAAAGGAGGGGGGGGGAGATACTTAGTGGTTATAAATAAACACACGCCAACGGTTAGCAGTGGCATTGGTGCGAAAAGTCGGTGCCGAGATTTTCCAACGCTGCATCGGGACTCGCAAAGTGGGTCATAATCGGTACGCACTGTTTGAGTTTCTTTCGCTCTCTCGCTCTCTCCTTAAGCTTCACTCATTTGTTGCGCGTGGCCGAAAGAGCAGTGGACGGATGTTGCATCAAAAACCATCTGAAGGTTCTGACATCTGACTCTAAACACAACAAGATATCTCTTATCACCTACACAATCGATACACATTCTATGCTGATCGATAAGAAGCGGTCCCGTTCGTTACCCTCGAGGGACCAACAACCACAGCGGATTGGTTCATAATGAAGTGCAACAACGCGTTTGGTGACGCGAAGGAGTAGGTAGATTAGAGTAGATGTTTAATAGGCAGATATTTTAATACGTTCGATTGGTAGTTGAGGCACCGATCCAAACGCACCCACAGACGTCCACAACTAGTTTGAATGATGAGCTGGAAGAGACCTGGCCATCGGTAGGTGTTAATGGGCTCGCTTTCAATCCTTTAATGTCTCTATCGCTTGGTAACAAAATGGCACCGAGCTTTAGAATGAAATTTTGCCCCCAAAAACATCGTCGACACTGTCGCTATTGACCAAAACTAATGTTTTCCAAATTTGGAGCTTTACAGTCGGCCTCTCCCCTCTTCTTTTGACCGTGCCATGATGGGGTTTGATTGGTTTTTGTATTGCTGAGCTGATTTAAAAGGCCCAGATTAGGCGGGCATTAGTTTGGGCAAATTGTGTAAACGACCACCAATGGCACTGTCGCTTTGGTGCCGGCGCGTCGACGAGAACTTTGAGGAGTCGGCAATTGCTGGTGGTGGACAGCATCCTTGCGGGATGCCAATTTCCAGCGCAATAAGCTGCTACTTCGTGTGGTCTTTGCGTACGTCACCATGAGCGTCAGTTTTTAACACACACACAACGCCCCAGTTCAATTTAGTTTGGACTTTCCCCGGGATTGCGTGTTGGAGTCGGGAAAACAGCGATCCTACCTGATGCGATACCCAATCTAGTTCATCATTCATCGGGACTCATCGTTTGACAGACTTCAGCCTGAGTGGTTAGAATTTCCCGACGATGGGATTTTCATCCCACGGCACAGAATTCTAATAATATTCTTAACAAACACACACCAAAATGCACCCACCGAGACATCTCCTCTTCGTTTTGACAGCTTGAAACACACACTTTTCGGCTTCGATATTGTTACACTGGTGGCCGCGCTTCAACCCAACAATCAAACAGTTCAATTTCGCACAGCGTTGGTAGCGGCGTTCGACCGAAAGTGCTATAAATAGGGTGGCCAGTGTTGTGGCCCGGCACCGCACGGACGGTGCGTACCATAACAACTCACCTTGAATATCGCGACATGGCGACAAGTGGAACTTCAGCACGTGTGACGCGAATTCCGTAAAGGGCGACGCTTTGCGCTGACGGGATCACTCAGGAGATCTCTTGATCTTGCTGTTGATTGTTGCTCTTGTTTATAGGAAAATACCGATAATGCGATTGCGATACTTGCAGGTCACCGAAAATGAACACTCTTTACACTTGGATTGTGGAGCATTCTTGATGTACGGCGTACTGATCCTACCGACTGGACCCGGAATCAATCATTCGGCTCTAGAGATATGATAGATCCTCTTCAATCCCAAACACACATCTTCAGAGCGGTGAGCGGCGGCCGTTAGACATCCTCTTCCTTTATCTTAACAAATATCCTCTCCAAACATTCGCCCCAAGATGGAAAAAAGAATGAAAGCCCCAGCAACAAACTGAACGAACCGAACCGTACTGAGCTCGTCACGGTGCGCAACCTGTCGGCGAAGTGCGAGAATGGTTCCGTAGAGTGAAAGATCGTCAGCTGCAGCACACCAAGAACAGCAAAAACACACAGCTCGACTCTGTCCCGTTGACAGAGTGGACGCAATATGTTTGAAAGTAGATGTTAGGGCTTAAACACCCTAAAAAATAAAAAAAAAACGCACGCCTTTGAGTTGCGCACACGTTCGAAGCATATGCGGAATATGAAATAGTCGGGGCGATAATGGAGATAGAAGACAATGCTCCTTCTCGCTCTCTCTCTCTCCGATCTCCGATGCCCGCTGAACGAAGTACACCACTTTACGAGAGTGTAGTCTGAACATGTTTTCACACCTGCTAAAGCTTGTTCAAGCGGGTGTGTTGGTTGGACGCGCTCTCTACACACTAGCGACGTACTACGGCGATCGAGATATTTGACACATTCATATTAGAGATGGGTGCTTTGGGTTGGAATCACGATTCCGATCCGATTCAAAACAATTATTCCGATCAGTTCCGGGCTCGTTTTTGATTCCGGATTCATATTTGATTTCATACTGGATTTTGATTATACTACAAACATTACAAACTACAGCTTCCCGTTCCAGTTGAAAATCTATCTCGAACACATTGTTCGTGTTTGGTATAGCAATCGATATAATGGTTTAACTACTCTAAAGGTTTTGTGGCAGGCGGTCCAGGCGGTCACCCGGCACAAGGTATCAAATCCCATCCATACTACACCCCTAAGGAAAATTTATCATTCCGGAGTGCGGAATCGTGATCCGAGCTCGAACCTCGGAGCACTCCGACCAGATGCGATCCGACAAATCGTCCGATCTGCCCATCCCATCGTTCGATCGTGTCCTCTTTTGTAGCCTGCTGTTGTGCCGCCGACAGTCTCCAGGAAGCGTTTCACCAAGTGATGTGTTTGTTATCAGATCGTTCATCACAACTGCTTTCACGAGCTGCAAGAATGCATTCCTGAGAGTGGGGTTTGAGCAATTGCTTCCTTTTATCAACCAGTGTTGCCAGTTGCAATTATTATACCCTTCCAGAGTAAGGGGTGACTCGCCACTTAACTCACACACTTCTGCACACACACATTCCGATCGGCTTAGTAAGCGAGCAGTAGAACACGGAAGCCGGCACAGAGTGTATTTTTAGAAGAAAATTTGCACACACACTCACGCACGTACTCGACTCTGGCGAGGTATGTATGCCAAGGGTTCGGTAAGTATTATGGGAGCTCTCACGCTGGTCTGGTGCTTATCGACCTTCCGCGGCTGGAAAAGGGTTCCACATATCTTCACTGTGCGGTAATTATTTTACGCATAGATTTATGGCCCTCCCATTCATGCAGATTTTTACAGTAAAACACCCGGTGCGAAGTGTATTGCTAGCCAACCATTACACTGGTTGATCTTTTTCAAGAAGCGCTTCGCCACGGTCGTCTTTAAGAGCTCGAAGCATTCTGCCATCTTCTTTAATTCCTCTGCCTTGCTGAGCGCCCCCATTCCAAACACCGTCACCGAGCTCGTTTTGCTTTATGGAGGCATATGGAGCCGGAGCAGAGATCAAATTTCGATTGTCCGCTTCTTCCCTCTCCAGAACTTCTTACAAAACTAACCTCAACCAACGGAGGAGTGCCAAGACTTTGGTGTTTAAATTTTGGCTTTTCTTGGTGGATAAGCCTTCAATTTTGCTGCTCAGCTTGTGCAACCTCCAGCAGGCACCGGGGCTCCAGTTAGTAGCCTGGTGCCGTCAGTATGCAGCTGCCAACAGGAACAGGCGAGAGTCCTGGGAACGGAACGGTTACCGAGCGGAAACAAAAGCTGAACGGGGCGGGCGGTGGGGTTTTTGGCTGGTGTGAGATAGAGTAATGGTAGAACTTTTCTGCCGAAGCATCGCATTATACGCTTGTATTGGACAGGATTTGCATCTGGCGAAGAGGAACGGCATAAATTTAGGGTCCACCGGAAATCGGACTTTCCGATTTTTGGCCTCCTCCCCATGGATGTGTGTGTGTGTGTGGTAAAGGAAAGGCACCCTCTTACTTGGTGCTGCATACTGCTGCTAACACAAAAAATATGCACACATTCACACACACACACACACACACACACACACACACATCTTTATCCTTATAGACCGTTCGAAGGGTCCTGGACAAAACTTTGTTTCAGTAAAAGGTTTGAAAATCGCAACTTTCGATTATTAATACATGCCGACATACCCCCCTCTCTCTCTCTCGCTCTCTCTCTCTCTCTCTCTCTCTCTCTTTTGCTCTTTCTTGCCTCCCTGGATGTGACAAAAGCGGGCCGCAATACATACCGCACAAGCAGCGCCTCGAGTAGCAGCTGGCTGAAGTCATTTTAATTATGTCTCCAGCCACAGCCATCCCGGGAGCTCGCTGCACGGTAACGTGCTCGTGGATTGCTGGATTGACCACACACGTCCAAAGTCCGGGATATCCGGATCGTTCGACCTACGGGCGAGCTGGAACCTTCCCACTTTTTAAACCGCTCGGGTTATGAAACGGGTGTTTGAAGTAAGATCTCAACGTCAGCGTCCTGCCGGCCTGTCCACCATCATCTACACAGTCTCGCTTCAAAGTAACAACTCCGTTGGGGGTGTCCGGTCTTTTTTTTTTTGCCTGTTTGCCTCCTGTCGAGAATTGTGCTTCAACAAAATTGAAACAAACTAGAAACACACATCCGGGTACCGTGGGCCAGCTTTCCGCAAGGTTGTTGTTACAACAGGTCATAATCGAGGTATTTACCGAACCATCAACTGTCCCGTAAGTCACGGACTACGGGCCAGGGAGGCGAGCAGCAAACCAAAAGAAGAAAAAAAACCCAACACGGATTTGCACTCTTTTCGCGCTCACATTATATCCAAGGGGGAGGCAGAGCTAGTTTTTTGTTGGTCAGCTGGTTTTGGTTACTTGCAGAATATCTGAAAAGGTCGTTTTTTACTCGCTTACACTCCTGGGTTGAGTTTAGCATTAAAAATGTTTCCGTGTGGGGTAGAAAGGCATGTTCGGGAAGCACATTTTGGTAGCGCTTTCTAATTACACACACACACACACACCCATCCACCCAACAACGTGGCCGACCGCGAAAAGTCTTGCCCCTTTTGCGCGCGAAAAACTGCGGCCTGGTGAACTAGGGAGACAACATTGCAACACGCTGATTGCGCCCGGCGTGCAATAATCATAAAACGGCAATGGCCAACGATGACCACCAGCAACACATCTTCCAGTGTCCCCAGTCCTCGCTTCATCTCCCCATCCTCCACATCCCCTCACCCACTTGCCCAGGTTTTTTGACAGTGGAAAACACTTAGGGACAGTGTGCCCGAGTGCATCGCCTGGCGATGCTCGGTGCGAAAGGAAATAAATTTTCATATGCTGATAAATGTTTTTCTGCTGGTTCTGCCTCTCTCTCTCGCTCTCTCTCTCTTTCGGTGGCCTTTCGAGTTTTTGGTGTTTGCTATTATTTGTGTGGTTTTGCTGTAGTTGTTGTTGCACTCCGCCGTATGCAAAAAGGCAAAACGTTTACAACCAGCCATTCGCGCCTTTCCCTCCTACCTCGAACCGGACTGCCGAGGAATAATTTATTTGGACATCCATTTTTTATTGCTTTTCATTTTCACTAATGCACTTCACATCGCGTTGCCCGCACCTCGTTTCCGCACCTCTCGAACGCTTTTCCGTCGCTCGTTTTTTGCTGTTGTTGATTAGGACAGTTGCAAAACTTCATTATAATGGCATTATGAATAGTTTTTGGGGAGCGCTTATTTGTCGCGTAAAGTAGTGCAACGTGGACGGGCACAACAGCCAGGAATGCATTGTGGCTAATTTTACTTTCTTCTCCCTCCCCCTTTTTACATCAAGTGAAGAGTGGAGGGATGCTCCTTATTAAAAGAGACCAGTAAAGTACTGCATAAGCTGTTAAAGAATTTCTTTTTGTGTTGTAATTTGCATGTATTTGGGCAATGTTTTGCAGCTTTATTCACAAATGTGCCTAAAAGTATGCTATTTGCTTGACACGTTTGCCAACAGTGATCAACAAACAGTTAATAAAGGCTTGAAGAACTAGGTTGGTGCTTAAATTGCATGCATTTAGGCGATATTTTCCAATAACTATTCCCTTCACGCCTCTCCCAAAAGTGGCTAACAAGCTATAAACTGCTTAAAGGCCTGAAAGAACTTAAATTTGCATGCATTTAGGCATTTTCTTTTGCTTTTTTTATTAATGTTTTCATTCAGTAAGCGTATGGTTCCTAAGTTATTTTTACTCTTATCTCTCTGCTTTTTCGTCCTTGAACCTTGAACGAATATATTGTGAAGAGTTTACTTATTTTTCTAAACAGATGATTCATTTAAAATGTTTCATAACAGAAAACTGGTATTTAATTAAATATTAAAATTATATTGAACTACTAATCCTTTGGAAAAGCAATAAACAGCTAATTTTGTATTATAATTTGTATGCATTTAGGCGTTTTCTTTTCCTAAGTAAATAAAGTACACCTGTGGCGTGATGCTTTGAAAAGAGTGGACCACAGGCAGTTGAAAAGTTCACCACAAGCTAGTTTTGTTTAGAAAGTGGCTTGCATTTAGGCGATGTTTTCAACTGCAGTAACTAATGCGCCTAAAAGTATACTTTCACGAGACGCCTCGGAAAAAATGATCAACAAACAGTAAATAGAAGAGTATAGATCGTTTGCTAACATTGTTTCTCAAAAGCAATCAGGTGTTAAATCAAATATTATTAAAATTGGAAACATTTGGATAAATTTGAGAAATCTTGAAAAAAAATGTCTAGGGCACTAACCAAAACACAGTCGGGAGACCGTTTAAGCCCGTAGAGAACTTAAAATTTATTTTAAATTGTATACATTTAGGCGTTTTTTTCTCAAATACTTTAAGAAAGTATGCCACTGGCTTGGAAGGTGTGCCAATCAGGCAGGTAATAAGGCCACCAAGAGTCAGTTTTTGCTGCAATTTGACATTCTAAATTCATCATATTCATTTCACTTATCCACGAAGACACTTATTATATGCTGCAAATTGCATGCATTTAGGCGTTTTTAAATTGAATTCATGAACCTGCCCGAAAGCATACTTTTCACACAGTGCCTATTTCAAAATGGCCAACTAGTGCTATGAGAAGCTTGTTTTGTTATATAAATTGCATGCATTTAGGCGATGTTTTCAACTAGATAGTTCTCGTAGTACCTTATTAAAATGAACAACAAACATTTGTTTGCAAAGAGAATGGTGAATTGTTTTTTTGTAACAAATTTCATACATTTAGGCGTTAGTTGAACTGCATTCATAGTTTTTCCCGGCACTCATGTATTTCGCGGGACAAGCGGTGGAATAGTGTTAATTTTTCGAACATTATCGTTGACGCCTGATTCACATGTGCTAAATTCGTTGAATCCTCGTCTTTAACGTCAACACTAGCTCTATTCAACTCTCTCTCTCTCTCTCACTCTCTCTCTCTCTCTCTCTCTGTCTGTCTCTTCACTCAAACCGTGAGTGAATGGTACGTCCGTTGACTATGCAAATTAAATTCACCCATTCGTTTTCGAACATTTCCGGGCCCATTATCGTCTTTCGGTATTAAAAACAAAATAAAAGCTGTACCACCCTCTCGGTCCGATTTTCACCGATATGGTGTACGGATTGGATGTGAATGGATGTGCCAGCAAAAAAACGAAAAAACACCTTCCTGCCACGACATTCCAATAGTCCCTGTGTCCCCAGTCGCTGGATGATGCACCAGTTGCACGCACTTTTGAAACCAACAGCACACACACGTGTCGTGTCGGACACATTTACATCGGATGCTCTTCGCACTACGGGCGGTTTTTCTCCTACAGCATGTTTTGTGCTCCCCTTTCCACAGGAATAGAAACCTTACGGAACTCTATCAAATGTAATTCCTGTTTTTCGCCCCACATTCTGGCACCGCACCTGGACGGGCTGGGACGGCGGGAGGGAAAGGGGTTTGCTGTTTTTCCGACGATTAATTGCGTGTTTGCGTAGTGATTTTCGAGTGATAAATGTAGCCCGGTGCACGTGCGGCTGTTGCAAAAGTCATGCTTTGAAAATTTCGTATCATAGTAGGATCGTTCTCTAGGGGTGACTTTTGGGGTTAGAAAAAGGCACTGGGGAGGGGGGACGGTGTGAATGGGGTTGGAACATGTTCGACACCAACGGATGATCTTTAATACAAGTGAAATTCATCATAATACGTTCGAAAAATTTGCTGCAATCCTGTCATTCCCTCCAATGAACAAAGCATTGCCTACATTTAGGCACTTCCGATGTTAGTTAAGCCAATCGGTTTGGTATTCGTTTTTTTTATACTTCATTTTGTGCAACTAAATAAAAATTTATTTCCTAGTTTATGCAAAAATAAATTTAATTTTAATTATTTGGAACCGCAAAAAGTGAAATAGGGATTAATTTGTATTAATTGCACAATTCCAACTGCCCAAATGTTCCACAAAACCACATATTTTCACAATAAAAGTAAAGGATACATTTCAATTTCGATTTTACTTGAACTTTACGCATTGTGCTAATTGGTAAAATTCGTTCCGTGTTGTTTTTGAGAAATACCACGCTTCGTTTTTAATGCTGTGCTGTATGGTTCCGGATTGGTCGCAACTCGATACCTTAACCAACACGGTAACCAACACCAACACAGTTGAGTTCGATGAAAATTTCAGCTTTTTTCTAACGTGCAAGTGAACATTACATTAACGCGAAACGACAGCAAAAAAAACTAGGGGATGTGCTGTCAAAACTAGAGCTATGAAAAAAAGGGGTTTCAATCAATTGCACACACCGGAGGTTACAAATTACAACTCAATTCGTTGGCGGTTTTGCTAGATGATACTTTTTTTTAAATAAATAGCTACAGACTGTCTATCAGGCAAAAAAGAAATCAAATTTCATGTACCGCAACGAGCACATGATTGCGCGTCGGGGTTTTTTTTGTTACTTTGTTTTGTTTTACTTAATTACGATTTATATCAACTAATGCATAAATTAGGGGGTAACGGGCGTACTAAACTATGCAATCAGCATCGCTGGAAATGTGAAATTGAATGCTTAAAGCAATTTATAGGTTTTATTCATCGTGCATCAAATTTTTACTACCTGTGGAGTAATGCTGATATTGTGGAGCCTCAAAGTATGCAATGTTTTTTTTTACTTTTTTAAAGGTTTTTGGAGGTAGGAAAAAACGGGTTGACAAAATTTTATCAATTTTAACAGTTTCAATAAAAATCCAATAGCAATACGGCCAGACCGTTCTTGATGAATATAAAAAAAATCCAAGAAAAACCTTTTTTGAGCCTTTCAAGTTTTTCAGATCAAACCAACATAAACAAAGATAGTTAACACAATTTTAAAGAAATTTTCAACGTAAAATTCACCATCAGTATCTTTAATTAATTAAAAAAAAATCCTAAATTTATACAAATCATAAGTCAAAGGAGCTGTTTTTATTTTTTTTAACAATATTTCGAGTATCTTTTCCCCTTTTTGCTACATCCAACAGTTCTAAACCTGTGTTTGCAGAATCAATCAGAACGATTGTCATCAACAATTTGCTAATCACCTGATCCGCAAAGGTACGCTAGCAAGGTTTCAGGCTTATCCTGACGAATTGGCAAAATTACCTTACCTAAACTCCCGAACACTTCCGGATAATGGGTCCAGCTTTTTAACGACCATCACCATCCCGGCTCGTAAGCAGTTCGCAATCATCCGGAACGGTTCCAGGCATCCCGACAACTTTTGCCCGATACGACTGCCCAGGGAGTTATGGTCCGATTCGTACATCCTTGCCCCCGTAGGGCGCCGTGAGGAATATACAGTGGCTAATTTGATGCCGGTCGTACATTACGAAAGGGTCGCCCCCAGAACGGCCCCGTGTGTTTCAACGTGCCAAAAACAAAAAAGCTGGCCATTTACACTCAACTCTAACGTTATGCTCCCCAAAAACCAGTCGATTCCGAAGTGGATTCCGGCCGAAGTTGACGACGCGCATTTCCAAAACTTGATTACATTTGATTGGAAAAGGAGTGGAAGGCCCCGGGTCACATACGCACACTAGTCCATCATAATAAATTCCATTATGTCTGGGTGAAATCCCCAGCCTCGTCAAATGGACAGGTGTAAAACTGGGCGAAAAATTCAGCACTAGTTTAGCGTGGAAAACTCCATTAGGCTTCGTTGCCGTTACACGGCGTGACAGAGCGTTACTACGAGTTACTTGATAGGCACGAGGCATCGCACGCCAAGAAAAGCCTCTGAACGGACGAAGACGCTACCACTGCAAACCCTTTTTCCTCACCCTTTCGAATGAATATTAAATTTGTGGAATTCGTGTAAATATATTTCCCTTTTCCGAACTTCATTAAACCTTGGACCCGACATGGCTGGCGTGGGAATGGCGTGAAAAGACAGCCGCTCTAAAATAATCTAAAAGCCCAATACTGATGAGACCGTCACCGACCGACCGCCGCATAGGCCCGACGAATGATAATAGTTTGTTCCGGGATCCATCCGTCCATCCGTCCGTCCGGCGGTCTTGTCACCCATTTGCCGCCTGATTTTACTATCAATCGAGGGAGATGGAGTAGAGAGACTTGCAGGGAACGAAGCTAGAGAATCCTGATGAAAAGCCTTGTGCGCGTGTGTGTTTCAATGGTAAAAACCCTTTTTCCGCACGGGGAAGACTCGAATTTTTCGGGCCCCGAACATTAATAGTGTCGGCCCGGGCATGGGTGAGGTGGCGGCATGTTTGCTAAATTAATTTGTTTATTTCTCGCCATTATCGTTTTTGGGGAGGGGAGGGGGGGAAAGAGGTGGGTTTGCCGTATCGCGGTTAGGAACGCCGGAAGGATACTTTCCTGCCATCCTCCTCCTCCCTCTCCTTCCCTTCCTCCACCAACCGCATTTGATCTGATTTAAGACTTAAAAAGACTTGCACAAAGTTCTTGGCAAAAGTCGGCACAACCTCACTCCAGCTAGCCTCATTTTAATTCACTTTCGTGTGTTTGTGGACATCCCGGTTTGATGTAAAATCAAATCAGATACCCGTCGTGCAGCGGAGGATGCGGCTTGGCCAAGCAAGTACAAAGTGGCCCAACAGCTTTACCACCTGTAATCTTGGCAGATTAGCAGCACGGTCAACCTTTAACGAGCGAAGGGTACGTTCGGTGCTTTTGAGATGAAAAATGCATACGACCGGCGGTTGATTGGCAGATGAGCCTGGGACTGGATGTAGTTGGCACGGGAAATGGCACGCGCCGGAAAAGGCTTTCTGTCGTTAGGTTGTAGGCGTTCCCAGGTCCTTTTGTTTACGATATAGTGTCTTCGGAAGAGATTACCTTCCGCCTTCAGCCTTGTTTAATAATAATTCTGGAATAAGCTACCTTGTAGTACTGATTGCATACTTTAAGGCATTTTCATTGGTTGAGATGATGTGACAAGCGATTTATTTCACATTAGTTAAGTAATTCTGATCATTATTAATGCCGTTTGAGTATTTGAGACTTATCGAACTCTTACATGACTGTAGTATAATTTTGATAAATTTTAAATCATTTATTGTTTCTACCATCGTTTGATAAATTTGTGTCTTTTGCAACTGTTTTGAACTGAAATATCTATCAAATAAAGGGTATACATACATAGGGTAGAAGGGATCTCTCGAGATTGTTGGTACTCAAGAAAAAGAGGACGGAAAAGGTCCAAATACTGTGCTTATTCTTATCGGAAGAGTTAAAACGGCTGTTAGAATTATCTACTTATTTTTATAGCGTTATATTGAACATTTGTAGCTGAATTGCTCATATAAATCGTTAAAGTTGAGCATCATCACTAGCATGGGGCTTGCTATAGCTATTGTGTCCGTAGTTTATAAAATGTAAATAAAAACACATTTATTTGTAATATCACGTCCAAGAGAATATGTTTGCAGTCTAAGTCTATAAAATGCATTTTGATTGGATTGTCTCCCCCGTCTCCAGTACTCAAGTCATCAAGTCAAGGATGGCTAGTAATGGTAGACTAACGTCAAGTCAGATTGTAGAGCCAAAAACGAGAAGGTCCAACAATTTCGGAGTCTTACGCTACTTCACACGTGCAATAAAAAGAGCGGACTCTGTACGGTTACTTCAAAAATGATGAACGCCAGCTCCAAAGGCCACACAACTAGAACATATAAAGTTGAAGTAAAGTTTTACCACTCTTCAAGACAGACAATTTCATATCCAAGATAACTGCATGTATTTTTTGAGGTTTAGTTTGATCTGTGCTCGAGCATTCGTTTAGTTATAAATGATAGGAATATCAATTCTACAGTACCTCAGAACAAAGACGCTTGCCAAAGGAGATGTTCGCGATCGTTTAAACACTACACCGCGATTGGAGATTCACAGATTCACATGGTATTCAGTTTCAGCCTTCATGGGCTAAATTATCCACATATTATCTACACGAGCACACAAAAGAGAAACACAACCCAGTTAAATCCCTAGATCAGATTAAGAAACACTCACGAAAGGTGTGGAGCATACATAACCAATTTTCAGCCTAAAATAGTAACTTTTTTTAGAGGATTAGATAGAAAAAACAGAGCCTTGTCAGTTTAACCATCAGTTCTGTGATGTAAGGTAACACAGAGCGTACGTACACGTGCTTTAACGATCGAGTTAATTTTTTTTTTGCATACTTTTAGGCGTCACACATTCAACACACATCGAAGCAGTGATCCACCAGGTGAACTTTACCCATATTAACAGTGTATTATTGTGCTTTCACCACAATTAACCACAACAATGAAATCACACTTTAAATTATTCACTGTACACCACACACTGCACACACTAAAAGATCGACTGCAGAGAGATTAGCGCCTAGCAATAAGGATATAATTTTAAAGTAATTGTTTTTAGTCATGAAAATTATCATGAAAATGGTTGTAGACTTCTCTTTTTATATCATTAGTGACATGGTATAAGAATTTTCATAAATCTTTCTTCACGAAGTCTGTTCAACATTAAGTGTTTGTTGTTGCGCCTAAATGTATGCACGTTCTATTTTGAAACTTTATTTAGTTTTTTTAAGTAAACATTTTAAAATTCTTAGGTTCTTAAATATGTGAGAAAAAAAATGCGAAAACTGATTGTCTTAAATAAAACAACAACAAAATAGTTGCTAAAATTTACATACATTTAGGCGTTTCAAGAAAAGAAACGCTTCTAGTAAAATAAATATTGCAGAAAAATGATTTTTTTCTTTCATCTTAAAAGCCATCTTGAATCGCTCTTCTTACCCCGTTAAAGACTTAAAAGTGCGACGATCCTAACACAAGCACTCCTACTCCTAATCCAGTGAGCCTCACCCGACTCAGGAACTATCGCAGTAACCCTCTTTAAGAGACCCAATTCGGGGACGACAGTCCCAGAACGGTCGTGAAATTTAGGTCGCACGCCGCTTGTTTGCCCAGCTTGTCAGCCACATTTATCGGGAGCAAAATTCGCTTCGTTTCGCTCTAAATTAATGATCAAGGCGCTTCAGCTAGCCCCAAAAATCAACTGCTAATCCATATCCACCAGCTCAGCTTAAGGTGAGCGTGTTTTACAGGATGCATATGCAATCGGAAAAAGGAATAAAACCCCTGTGTCCTTGCACCATTCCATCGATCAACGAGCGTCCGATCGGTAGTGGAGCAAAACGCCCGTCGGTAGTTTCGCGGGCGGTTTGTTTCGCGGCGAAAGGCTTCACTGCGGCTTTTTCTTTCTCCTCCACCGCAATGTGTGCTTTTTTAGCCCCACACGGTGAACAGCTGTCTTTTTGCGCGGTGACAAAACGCTGAGCGGGACGGGTAAAACCGAACCGAAAAACGTTCATTTCGCGGTGCTCGTTAATTATTCAAACTAGTCGGGGTTTTTGGGAAAACTTGTAAGCTTCTTACGAAACTAGCGACACAGCGTGTGTGTGTGTGTGTACGAGAGCGCGCACGGTTGCTCCGGTGAACATTACAATAAGGTGAAAGGAACTTCTTACAAAAAGCAACACACACACACACGTAATAGCGATCTGGCCCTGTTTGGTGGAACATTCTTCTAAGAAGGGAATTAAAAATGTAATGTAACAGAGATGGATGATTTTCCTAGTCGCGTTTTTGCTAATTTTTCTCCCTCCTGTTCGTTCGATCACTCGCCGTGACTGCTTTCTATTGAATTTAATTTCCCAAACCCGCCCCATCTCGCTCTCCTCTGTGTAGGTTTAGATTTAGATGATTTATGTACGGTTTTGCGCGGATAATAGCTGTTGGAAAATCAATTCCACCGGTGCTATTTGGGTGGTAGTTGGAAAGCTCTGCGACACATGTTTTCGTACCTTGTTATTCACTCAGCCATCCACTACACAATCACGTACTGATCTGATTATCTCCACCCAGCAAGCCACCAACCAGCCAGCACGGTGTCCCGTGTTTAGTCGCCCAACCAAGAAAAAACACAAGGGGGGGGGAGCAAACAAAACAACACCAAACAATATGTCACATATGTCATCGGGACGGTGTTTGATGGCGAGTAAATTTACGCGATTGATTACTTCCTCCACGCTGGAAAATTCGACCCCTCCCCGGTGCCCTCCCTCACTCAAAACCACCCGACTCACCAGTGTGCACGCATTGGGAATTATCAATTTCTTCTATCTGCTGTCATTACCACCACTAATCAGCATCAATTATGTATCTCACTCGCACGCAGTACGCTTTTCCAAAAGAAAAAACGAAAGTGGGAAAGCCGGAAAAACAAGGAAATAGTTGTACGAAACTGTGTTTTGAAATCAATTTTAGTTCACCAAGGGACGTGGTTCATTCTTTTTTTTTTTTTTTTTGGGTGGGCCTGGCGGTGTTGGTTTTATCATTATTCTATCCGGCCAAAGGTAAACACGAGTGTTAGGTTGGACAAATGACATAATGGATTTTTAGGACACTCTTTCATTAATTAGCTGGCTGTAGGGTAGGAGCCTAAAGGTAAGGGTGAAAATCGCGGCCCGAACGACCGACTGATCGCGTACACAGTATCGAACGCCCATAAATCAATGTAACGCGTGGGTTTATTCGTGAGCCATTAATGGGCCACCGACGGGAGTTCTGGAAGGTGTTTTTTTGTATTTGTTCTATCTAGTTTTGGGCAGTGTAGTCGCAGGGCTATTAAATAATTGATCCGCCCGTGTTTAACAGTTGAATAAGGCGAAAAGTATTATTGGCTTATCAGTAGTGTCGTTTTATCGATAGGTCATTGCAAAGTTTTAGGGGCTTACGATTCAAGAAGTGAACATTTTAGATGGCTCTACTCAAAACACATCGTCAAACAGCTTCTAAAGATATGCAATTGTTGATCTAAGGCTTAAAAGATCGCATTGTTGGAAAATTGCCTACATTTAGGAGCAACCGTGGGACAAGTTTGATTTTAAAGGATATTTTTACCGCCTTACGAATCTAGTGAAACTAATTTTTCCCTTCCATAAATTAAGACTAGGATTCCTCCATAATCTTACAGGATTCAATGAAATAATGGTGAGAATATTTACTCTACTAAAGAGATAAAATGTCAAAACAGCTCTTTAAGATTTTTTAGCTATAGTTTGCTATGTTTGCGTTAAAATATCGTTTATTTATAATATTGCCTACATTTAGGGGCATAATACTTTTATTTATTATTTATTATAGGGGCATAATACTTTTACTTAGAATTTAAACGCATTTCTTCTTTTTTTACCAAAGCAGAAGTTAATGTATATGTTTTGATACTTTATTAATCAATCATGCAATTTTGTTGAAACGCTCCTCCCTCAAAGTATGCAAGAAAAAGGTTTTATTATTCTTTTTTTCAGAGTGTATCCAAAGCACAACTTGTACATACAAAGAATTAAGATTTATTAATTCTGAATTACCCCTGAAGGATGAATGCATAAGGAAGGATGCAAGCGATAAGTTCATGTGTAAAAGATAGCGATCTTAAGTGCCAAGTGTCTACTTTTGGGGGGTTTTTTTTCGAGCTTTGAATTTATATGTTTGGTTTTTTTATTAATTTGTCTAATATTTGCTAATTAATAATAATGACATCATTTGAAAATTAAATTCTTGTTCCATAGCAATGGCCTGGCCGCATTGCTAGATTTAAATATTTTACTGTTTATAATTTAATACAAAATCTCCCAAAAAAGGCCTATAGCTTGGTAATTCATTTACTTTTTCATGTTTTGCACAAAATTTTTATACTCGAAGAATAATTTCCAATACGTTTTTCTATTTTACATTTCCTTTGTCTTTTCATCTTCTTTAGTCAAAAAAAGACTAAAGACTTAGACTTTAGACAAAAGTCTTCTTTGTACCGCTACCTTTAGTGGATGATGATAATAATAATAAATTAATTATCAATGATAGTACATTTTTTATGAGACCCCCTCGTCACCTCACATCGTCTCACAGAATCATAATATGTTCATTAACAATGTATTAATGATCGAAAGAACGTTTTGCGCGACAAAGTGCCTTCATGCAGGGACTACTTTTTTTGCATTTGACTTCAATATTTTATCAATCGATTTGAATAGTAGATTCTAAAACTGCATATTTTAAAGCGATTGGTAAAAGTGACTTCAAAAAGCCCTTCTTTACATACTCCTCTAGAAATTATTTTGCCTACATTAAGGGGTATTTTTGAAAAAGCATTTTTTCTTCAAACTTAAACAGCTTAAACTCTTAATCACACACAAAATTTGTATCTTATTACGAGTGAAAACATTTTACGAGCTACCTGCCGACGGTGCTGCTTCGACAAGGGAATTTTAACGCCTAAATTGCTACTACTTACGCAAGATCACACGTCACCCATGAACCACTGGCATCTAGCAGCTGATTGAAGACAGCAAACGGGGTTGATCTTTTTTCGGGTTTTTTGATTGGCGCTCGTACACGTCAGCTTTTTCTTAGCGTGTGTGTGCGTGTTTAACACTTAACTAATTTCACAAGATCGAGTTACTCGTCATCACTCGAGATAAAACGAGCTCACCCCTTCATTAACACACATCACTGTCACAGGGAGTGATCGACGTGACTGTTGCGAACTGCTATTATCACTTTGCTCGCTTAACCGCTGCTTGAAATCACCAGCGTTTTCTTGGTGACGGACTAGGTCTTGTACAAACGACGACAGCGACGACGACGATAACGACGATTCCGACGGGACCGATGACAGCGCGCGAACTTAGCGGGCGTGTTTGATGAACTAGAGAGCAAGAATCCTTTTTTTCTTGTTAAACGCACTCACACTCGCACACGCACTCGCAAACGTTGCAGGCTTGGTGCAGGTAAAGGTGAACCAGTGTGACCAGTGCGGCCGGACGTCAACGTCAGACTGACGGTGTTTGGTGCGACCGGACCTGGACGACGATCCACCGATCCAGACTGGCGCTAGCGCGAGCAGCAGCCCACGGTTGCACACGGAGCACCGTTGCTCCAGCGCGACTGCCGGAACGTCTCGATGCTGGAGCAACCGTTGGCTGCCGGCACCCGTAGCGACACACAAAAACCCGAACGTTTCGAACGCCGAACGCCCGAACCCGAAGCTAGACTCGGTCGGGCCTGTTGTGCACTGGTCGGATGCAGTTCGCTTCGGTCCTTCATACCCTGCCCATCGTGTACGCGGCGGTACAAAACCCGAACAAACTGTTTACAAACGTGCGGTGTTGTGTGTGGCATACACGCATGGACGATTTGTAGTCTTCCCGTGTTTCCCGACCACCCCCGGTCTCGCGCGTCGTATTACAAACCTCAAAACGATGATGGTTGACGTATCACTTATTTTAAAGTGCCACTGAAGGTGGTCCATTTCGCAGTTTGGGAAGTTTGCGTCAGAAAGATCGACCCTCACACGAATGCCGAAATTTTTCAAATAATTCCTCCATCTTTTTTTCTCCGGCCATTCGTCATTCAACTTCAGGATTAACTTCCCCGAAGCTTGTGGAGGCCTACCGACCGCAGCGAAAATCACCCAACCATTCCAACCCATCCAGCGCAATGCAAAAACCCGTCCACCGACCGACCTGCTGGCCATCAGTATTTCACTGGCTGCAGTTTTGCAATACAACAGCAGGCAAAACCCGCCACCCTGGGACCCTGGGAATGCTAGCAGGTGCTAATCAGCGATTGAAAAACAGTTTTGCATTCCCGCCAGCGACTCCCGCCCGGTCCGCCCTGCCCAGGTCCGTCGGTCCGAAGCACGGGAACGCGCAGCACTGGATAAACACATTTCCCTCATTTAACGCCCACCTCGAGCGCGGACACCGCCGGCACCCCCTTTTGCGACGCGCGTTCTTACCGACAGCTGCATATGCTCATATTATGCTAACAACAAATCAGCGCTCGACTCCATCAGTGCTCACCTCCTTTTCACCTTCCCCCCCACTGTGCGTATGTGTGTGTTTTCCTCCCAACTTCAAGAGTGTGCGTGTGGGTGTGTGTGGCACCGTTTTGCTTCGATCCGGGACCAAAAACCGTTTATCGGTCAGCTTTTAATTGGGTTTGTAATAGATAATGTCTTCCACATTAGGTGGCGAAGGAAGGGGGGGGGGGGGGGGGGGTTGCTACATTATGGTGCCGCGAGACACACTATTTAAGGTTCATCTCGGTGATGGTACTTTCTTGCATCGACACAGGCACACAAAAATACTTAAAATGAATTTGAAAATTATTTTTCTTGAAAATATATTTCAGTCTATTATTTTCGTGATTTGCTAGCTAAATACTAAAACATAATACTACTTTGTGCATAACTTTAGGCGTTAAGACTCACAAAAGAGTCTTCCTTTACGGTAGGTCTAAATAAATGGAATTGTCGCTTGTCGATAAAGCTCTTCGATTCACTGTTGTACCGAAAGAGAAGATAACAAAACGCCATAATGTATGCAATATAATTCTTCTAACGTTTTCACTCTCATTTGGACAGTACGGTCAAAAAAACTGCCAAAAGGATCTTCTTAACACAAAATGACTTAATTGAGCTTATTTTATATAATATTTTAGATGAGATGTTTATTAGAAGAAAAATAATTATCTCACAAAGGTATGTACAAAAGATGCCGTTCAGCAGCTAAAGCATCCATAATCACTGATAGAATCATGTAACAAACGTTTGGGTGTTTCTCGATGAAAATGAAAAATCACAAAATTTCGATAATTATATAAAATATAAAAATAAAAAAATTAAACAAACACTACGGCTTATTATTAAAAAGTTGGATTCCATTGATATAAGAATAAGATAGTAAAAATGTTTGAGGACGGTTGTCTTTGATAATGAGATGAACACTTGTCACTCTATAAATACAGTGACAGACAAAATAATCCTCTTTATAGCTAAAAAAGTTAAAAAATACAAAATAATGCGACAAAATAATGCTTCTGAAAAATCTAAATTATAGATAGAGACAATTTAAAAAAAAAAGTAATTCTTCGTTGCGAAGAGCGTTGCGAAGTCAAATGAAATATTGCTTGTTATTCAATTAAATTCCCCTCCCTCTATCCTGACCATTTATATTATCTTGCTCTTTTCACTGTTTAGTAACAGACTTAAGGAACAATGCACAATGTTTATATCAAAAAAGTTATGACCATACAAAAATCTCAATAAAATCTCTCAAATAATCTCGCAATAAAAATGACAGGCCAAAGTGCTGCACGCAAAAGATTCTAGGGAGGGCCCTCTCAAGTCTTTTACCCAAGTACCAAAAGTTTGAAATTTATTTAAGTTTAAATTTTTCGGCCAAGCTCACCTGGAATAAGGTGTTCTTTCACGGTTGGGAGGAGCAAATGTCTACATGCCGTTGTGAGTTGTTTTCTTTTGTTGTAATCTAGTTTAAAACAATACAGCTAGTCGTCGTGATAGTTTTTTTTTTTTTTGTTATGATTTTAGATTCTGATTGTAGTTCTTTTGTTTTTCTTAATTTTACAATGAAATAAAATATCGGATTCTTGAACCATTCTTACAAAATTAGATTATCTTCCTATACTGTTCGTCATTGTATAACCGTTTTTTCAATTGAGCCGATGAAAGAAAAAAACTCAACCAATCGAAAAAAATCCTATTGCATACATTTAGGTTCAGTGTGACAAAAAAACACCATGAAACAAGATTTGCAACTAGGTTTCAGCTATTTGGTAATAGGTTTGGACAGGATTGGACCGCACTTAATGATACTGCACTTAATGATACCACGTAATTGGGTAGTCAGTCATCACTACGAGAAAACGATCCAGATGGGATTTGAACCCCAATCCTGCCGTATGCAGACCACGGTCACCTTGCCAATTGAAATCAACAGTTATATTCCATTAATTATTTTCTTGACACTCTCCTTTCTTTTTTTTCTCTCTCTTTCTCTCTCTCTCTCTCTTTTACTCCCTGTCTCTCTTTGTCTCTCTCTCTCTGTCTCGTCTTTAAACTGTCTCTCTAGTCTCTAAACTGACCTTTCAGTACTTCATGTTATGCACATTGCCTATCTTCGAGCGCCTTTTGGGTGTTAGAGTGCGTATGAAATACCGTTGATAACCAAAGGGAAAGAACGAAAGAGAAAAATATATTTAAATCAAACAACTAGCAATACGGCTGTTCTAATGCAATAACATGAGAAAAGTAATGCAACAAACGCTCAACCATCGCAACAGCTTCATCTTAACACTTACAGAAGCATCGCATTCAAAGCATCGCTTTGAACAGACCTTTTGATCCATGGAATGTGCTAGCCGAGCCTTCTTACATTTGCATACATTATGCGCATTTGAATAAATGTTCCATTGATGCTTTTTCCCAACCACGTCAATAATCGCGGACGCGCGCCGAAAAGAAAACTCCCCTCCCCGTCCAAACGAATCTTTCCTTCCGGTCTTCCCATTTGAGTCAGCGCGAAGTAGCCTCGAAACGGAACACCCGAAACGCACCGGACCTTTGCGAAGATTGGAGTGGGAGAAACCTAAAAGGAGAGGGGCAATTTTTACTTACCCATGAAAATGCACATCATGCTTTGCCCAGCCGCGGCGGCACGGCTGTCGGTTTGTGATCCCACGATTTCCACCCAAAAGTGGTAGAGCAGAGCCGGGTTCGTTTGCTTACCAATGCCCAAGAGAAGCACAAAAAAAACACACCAGGGAAGGTAAAGGCACCCGGTGCATACGGCCCTTAAATTACGACACATTTGCGTATTTTTTGGCGGGTGAGCTGACGAACTGTCCCACGCCCGAGCCACCCCGTGCTGACTGATTTACGTGCGTGACTGTGCAAATTTTGCTTTTGATTTAATGGGTCATTAAAGTTTTAAACACTGGCGTGCTTGGGGTGCTGTACGGGTGCTGCCGGTTTTATTTCTTCGACAGGTTAGGGTAAGGGTAGCTCGCAGCTTCCCGAGTGCACTACCCACCGTACTTCCGGCTCCGTAGCTTTGGAACCGTTGGCCTAAACGTCGCTGGACGAAGGGAAAATCGCATTATCACCTCATCATATTGAATCATGATCCAACCGGAAGGAGTTTACCACCGGGTGTTTCGGCTAATTTTTGTGGATTCTTTTGGATGGGAGGTTAGATTAAAATTTATGCCCGCATAATGAGCCTTTTTGGCCAGTTTTGAGTAAGTTTCGTGGCCGGCGAGGTTCGTCGCTTCTGCCTCGCGGGCTGTGGGCCACACTTACGCGTTTGGTAAGAAACCATACTTGTGATGGTGAGTTATAGCTGTTTAAATGGACTGAGGAGGTGAAATATAACACCTCCGGTGGGAAGTGTTTGGAGCAATTAACGTCTGGTTATAGTAGTCACTCATAAATACAGATGAAAAGGCGCGAGCCAGAGTCATGAGACTTAGACGAGACCTCCAAATCTTAGACTGGGCTACTTCGCAACACCTAAAACAGTAACCCTTTGCTTTGAATAAAATTCACTGCTAAAAATTGCTTTCGTTAAATTGTGTCTGTTGTTGAATAACTTAAATATAAATCCTAATGCTCCTAAATGTATGCAACCAGCTTAACACTATTTTCTGGAGCGTCAAGATTAATATCGATACTAATGTTTCCCCAATTACTTTGATAAGCATTGTTTTAGTGTCGAGATTTCATCAGTTTTTCATAATTTCTCCATCGAAATACGCTTTCATGTCTGCAATCCATATACAAAAGTAATCAGACTATGAAACAAAATGTCGCTTTTGAAAGGTATTTTAACCTTTCTATTTGTTTTTGTGTTTTAATGATAAAAACAACTATAAATACAAAAAATGAATGCTTCAAATATTCAACAAAAGGTTCTTTTACTTTACCAAACAAAAATACGAGCAATTGTTGCAAATCTCTCTTGTTTTTTTTTATTCATAAAGAACGGCCTGGCCGTATTGCTGAAATCTCTCTTGTTTGACTTGAGAAAATTAAAAATAAACGTTAAATTTTAGACAAATAAGTTTTCTGAACTTTAATAAACGATTTTCTCAGTTCGGATGCGTCTGAATGCATGCAAGCGATACTTACAACTAACTTGTGATTGAAGCATTTATTTACCTTCAAAGTTTTTATTTATTTAATTTAATCTTTCATTAATATATCTTTTATTTTTACTTTCTTCTTCTTCTTCTTCTTTGGCACTTCAACCTTGAGAGGTCCAGATCTGCGATTTATGGCTTTTTGTGACTTAATTTTACCCGTAGAAAAGTAGTCAGCCTTACGTACGGGGAGGCGGTCTGAATGGGATTTGAACCCCGATCCTGCCGTGTGAAGACTGGCGCCGCTGTCACCTCGGCCACCGGACCGGCCCCGTTTTTTACTTTTTTTTTATTCATAAAGAACGGCCTGGCCGTATTGCTACCGTTTTTTACTTTAAATCAATGAAAATATTTGTAATTTATAACGAAAGAAATTTTAAAAGTATTTTTAGAAGAAAATCAAACACAGTTGCTGGTGCTGACTATCGGCCTGTGTGTTATCTGGTAAGCCATTAAATTGTTGGCATGACCTAGTCGTTGGTTAAAGCTAAGAGGAAGGAAAAAAAGAAGAATTGAATATCAAAATACAAGGAATGTGTGAGCAGCGTTAAACAACTCCGCCGCAATGTATGCAATCCGCTCAGCAGAAAACTATAATATGTAAAATTTCAGCATATTAAGACTTTTGTTTTATTTTAACTTTATTTATTAATTTATTACAGCTGATTACTGCCATAAAACTTAATTTGAAACCGGATCAAATAATAATAAATGTAAAAAAAAATTCAGAAAATAAATAAAAGAAGTATAATAAAACACGTCTATAAAGAGTTGTTTCTTTACAATAACTCTTTCTGCTTCCATCACAATTTATCACAAGAAACTATAAAAAGGACAAGCAAACACGAAACCACAACTTCAAAACGAAAATATCATAACAATAACAGTGCCCATCCCGTTACCCGCTTTCCAAGGTGTTTCTCATCGTCTTCGGGAAACTTTAGCAAACATCATAATGTCCACGTCCACATACTCGCCAACAACAACAACCGCATAAAAAACTAGCAGTCAAGTGTTATAGGAGCGAACGAACAAAAAATACAGGAAGAATTCTTTTGCTAGCCTCAGAACACACCATCCATTGATGGCTGTCCAGTTCGGACCGGACCGATAACAGAAGTGAAAACCCCCGAATGTCCAGCTCAATGTCCCCTGCTCGAAACCATTTTCTAGCCAGGGAAAGAAAGCAGAAAAAAACTGCTCTCGAGAAGAAGACGAAGGATAAGAAATAGTTAAAATAAAGAAAAAAACACCCACACACACACGGACATACTGTGTTAACGGGGTTCAATGTAATAATTTAGAAGCTTTTCTATCGTAGAATATCATTAGAGCAATTGCAACTAATTTGCTTTCGTCGTCGTCGTCGTCGTCGTCGCCGGATGACACTTCGGCCAGGTTGGTGCAATGTTACTCTTCCCCGCCTTCACCAACCAACACCGGCCATTCGTTCGACATTCTCGCTGATGGTTGGGCTCACACAAGCTCACCACTTTTATCTCGCCACCACCAGCGCGCGCCCGAAGGACAAGTCAGTCACAGGGTGAGTCGTATTTCATTTCTTTCGCAACGGTTGGCAAAAACTTCCCGCCAATCCCGGTAAGTGGCATGGCACACCCCTTCCTCCCGCAAACGCTCCCAAAACTGCTCGAGTGTTTACAAACTGATAGTGGATGGCACGTTATTATATGTTATTTTTCATTAAGAATAAGAAAAAACAGAGTCAACTCGCAGGACGTCCAACGAGCCGAGGTAAAAACGGGTGCGGGAAGACATCGTTATGATTTTTCCCCACTCTCTTTTTGCTCACACATTCGCTAACACCTCGTTGTGTTTTGCTTTCATCGGAATCGGTTGTATTTTTGCTAGGGGTTTTCCTCCGGCTAGCGTGTTTTTTTTTCTCCTCTTTCTCTGTTAGTCCGCTGGCCTTACAATTACTGGGTCAGCTGCCGGTACACAACACACGCCCGGAAAAAGGACGTGGCGCACACTTTCTCACACCAGCACAAAAAAAAGAGGGGTTGAAGTTAGAAAAAGGAAGCGGCGAGGAAGAAGAAAAGATGAAGAACATTCCCTCACGTTTGCTGATAAGTTCGTCGGGGAAAGCTTAGCGCGAATATACGTGAACTGTTGGCCAAAGTTTTTCTCGGGATTTTCCCTACCGGCACACCCCCACCCACTCGAGTTCACGTGTGGCTCACGTTTGCTTATAAGAAGGATAGATTCACCGCTCATTTAGCCCAGTTAATATCAGGCAGGCTGCTACGCAGGTTGCATACTTTCCGGCGCATCGCATGAACGATTTTTGATTTTTTTTTTTGAGGAAGGTTTTTTTGTTCCTGTGTGCGTGTGTGACTGTTTTGATTTGTTTCATGCACGAAATAAAATATGCATTGCGCCCGTGACGTTTTTTCCCCTTTTTTCTGCATTTTCAATGTGTTTCCACGTTTGGAGCGTCGTGCGAGCAGAAAAAACGGGTCAGGAATTGGAATCATCAGACACATAGTAGCTGGGGGCCCATTCTTCTAACACCCCCCTTTTGCCCTCTTGCTCCTGTGTCCTCTCTTTCCCTCCCCCCCCCCGCCCTCCCGTCACTCCTTTCCCTTCGTCTTCTGCTGTAATATCTGTTCGGTTCGATACAAAAGGCTTCAATGCAGAAAAAAAAAATCACCCAATAATGGAGGACAACTGGTGCGAGAGCTCACTGTGCTACCAAGGACGAATAAAACAAACCCCTTCCTGCTGCCCTCCTTCCTTCCCGCTCCTCATCCCCACCTCGAAAGGTAAATAGGGTAAAGCTCCTCGCTTTTTGAAATGAAGCGCAGTAATTATAGAATATTTTATTACTGTAATTAAATGATGGTTTCATTTATTTACATTGCGCGATGTATTTAAATTAATTTATTAAAATATTTCACGACGCTCCCTCGACCCCGCGTGCCGGGGTGGGTATTTGCGACACAATTTCCCACCGCTGCTGCACCTCTGTTTTCGCCTTTTACGCCACACCAACACGAGACACCATTGTCAGTCGCCGTGTGTGGGGAAGAGGAAGGAAGAAGGTGGACCTAGTAGAAGGGCGGGAAATTGAACAGTATGGTTCAGTTGAGTGCTGCGAAATGGTACCGGGGATGAGTCGCCCGGTTCACACTAGGTCAGTCGTACCCGCGAACACATAAATGAATGTAATATACTCTCATCTTTTTCATCCTTTCCTCTCCCTCTCTTCTTCACTCTTTTTCCCGAGGTCAAAGTGCAGCTGCATACAGTACGCCGTAATGCTATTTTTATGATCAGTTTCAAATAACTGATAGTAATAGGAATTTATTTCTAGATTTTTTTAGCAGACAACGCACAAAGCAACACGCGCACACTAATTGAACCATTTGTTGATCAGCTTTCAGCAATCCCATTAGCGGTTACCGGGGATGGAGCATTTAGACATTCAAGCGACAACAAAAACATCCCGTGTTGTTATACAAAATAAACAATTTCGGGGAACGATTGAAAAGCTTATGTCACCACTCGCGCCTAGATGTGACTAGACTATCCCGATACAGTTGAGTTTTTATTGAATAATGTTTTTTCCTATGAAAAATATTAAACTTAAACGCCTAAAATTCTACTTTTTTTTGTATGTGAGGATGGAGTACTTGAAGGTTTTTCAGTTAAAATAGAAAGAAAGAATAAAGAAGAAAGAAGAACTCAGAAAGAAGAAAGAAGAAAGAAGAAAGAAGAAAGAAGAAAGAAGAAAGAAGAAAGAAAAAAGAAGAAAGAAGGTGATAGGAGATAGGAGATAGAAGATATGCTTCTTCTGTGGCACTTAAACCTCAAATGGTCTCGGCCTGCCATTTATGATTTTCTGCGACTTGATTTAAGCCATAGATATTCAGTCCTGCGTACGGGAAGATAGTCCGAATTGGAGTTGATCCCCAGTCCAGTCATGTGAAGATTGTGGGAAGAAGTGGTACTAAACATGAATAAATTACTTTTTAAATAGTAATAATAGTCTGAGACTTATATGAGGAATTTGAGAGCTTCTAAATTTCAAACGAAGTTTACTCAAGTATGTACACATAGAGTTTCATTTTCCTCAAAACTCTTTAAAGGTCAGATATCCGAGCAGGCTTGAGCAGCATAAGTCAGCAGTGATGGGAACCATGATTTCGGGTCCGCATCCAGCTGGTTTGGCTCCGATTCCGCTTCTAAAGAAAGGGAATCATCAGATCCATCCGGTACCGCCTTAAACCGTTCAGAATCGTCCTGAACCGTTCGAGATCGCCCTGAACCTCACGGAGCTGCTGAACCGGTGGAAACATCGAAACCGCTGGAACCGTCCAGGATTGGCGGAATCGTCTGGAACCGTTCATAGTTGGCAAAAACGTTCGGAACCATTGCAATCGATGGAGCCGTCCGGAAGCATATTCGACCGGTATTATTGGAAATGGGCCCGCGTTTGCTAAAAGGACTGGCGATTTTAAATGTATCAACGTCAAACGTCATTGAAATCATCATAGAATCGAAACCGATTCCGACACCGTTTTGCCGATTCCGAACGGTTCCAGAGGTTCCAATGTTTGCCTGACGATTATACCGGTACAGCGGCTCCGGACGGCTAATAATTGCATACCGTTAGGCGCTTTGTCATGATAATCCAATGGGTATGTAAATTGAATTTAGTGAAATTTATTTTAATTTCATAGTAAATTTACCTCTAACTACAATTAGAATTTCATGCTACTAGTTTAGCTGAAAACAATTATTCCCAAGCAGTATCTACCGAAACATTACTCATGTCACCTCTGAAAAGATTCCTGATAATCGCGTGGATGCTTCCTGTCATCCAAATTCATTCACTGTCTTGCTTAGCTTCGATGGCAATTAATAACGGTACAGTTTTCAACTATTCCCACCATCCGCCCTGCTCCTTTCTATTTTGCCCTTCTACCCGAAGCTCCATCACCCATTAGAAAGAACGGTTATTGATCGTGCTAATTGGATGCGTGCAGTCTTCTTTTCTTTCGCTTCCCTGTGGGGTGCTCTTCTCACGCTAATTGATATTATTGCGCGCATACAGCAAAAATGTGGGTCGTCGCTTGTGGTCGCTGACCGAAGATGAGACCTGCCCAGTTCCCCCACCCCCTCACCCCCCTGGTGCACCAAACACGCCTCAACTTCTCGCGAACCGACGTGACGAGAAGAGAACACAGGAAATGAGCGAAGTTTTGCCTCCGCAGAGGCCCTAACTCCGGTGTCTTGTTAGACACACACACACAGAGAAAAAAATACGACACGAGAAAAGGTGTTGGTGTTGGGAGCTGCAAAACACTTTTCGCCGGCGTGAGGTCCGTAATTTATGCGCTAACATGTGTTTCCGGTTTCCTTCGCACAACCCAACAGCCGCCTCAGGGGTTCTTACCCGTGGGAGGGTTAGGGTTTTTTTTTTTCGTTTGTTGCTCTTGCTTGTGTTTTGTTTCTTCCAGAGGTTTGAGGAATCCTTCGGTAAACTTCCTCCCATGCTCCCTACCACCTACTACCAGCAACTGCTCCCCCCCTCCAAGCGGCTAGGCTCCATTACGATAAATCCGGATAATTGCTCGACTCGCGCACGGAAAACCTTCGTTCACCGCTAAAAGGAGCATCGCCGAGAACGGCAGGAGATTAGGAACTTTCTTGCCCTTTCGCTCTCTCGTTCGGTCGTTCGCGTTCATTTAATTTGCCCCCACCCCTATCCACCCAACTAGTGTGCACCGCTCACTGGATGGCGAGATGTTCAAAGGAGGAAATTCGCTGAGTCCAGAGTCACGCATGGTTCTCCTGGTGGTGGCATCACACACTCACACGCCGAGTTGCCTGATTAATGTGATACGCGCCAGCTTCGATGATAAGAGTAGATGCATGCGAAGGAACCGAAAGTTTGTGTGAGAGAGAGAGAGAGCGCGCGCGCGAGACCGATCGGAAAATTGATGAAAAATCGGCCGCTCGAAACACCCGACCCGAACCGGATGGCGGGCCACGGACGGATAGGCGAGGTTCGCGTGACCGGCGGTCATACATAACGCTACTGATTGGTGAAATTGGTTCATCCAATCTCTGCTTGTGGAGAAAAAAAGGAAGGGAGAGGGTGAGAGAGAGAGAGATAGGGTGGGCCGGGTGGATAGGAATCAGTAATGGAAAGGCAACGTTGGTATTTTGCAATCGTAAATCATCGTTTGCGGCAAAAACTCACCATCCTCTCACCAACACGCCCCGGTTTGGTGGGAGGGGGGGGGGGGATGGGAGTGAGGAATAAAAACTTTTTGGGTGCGATTTTGAAGGAAACACGGAATTTTTACACGACTCATAACTGCATTTAGCTCTCGGTGTGAGGGGGGGGGGGGAGGGGAGTGAGGAGAAAGGATGAGAGGTGGGAAGGGCAGGATGGCCGGCGCATAAATAAGTGGCCGTCTAGCGAACCGGGAGGCGTGAAGATCGCAAAGAATAATAGCAGCAATGGGCGTTTGGTGTTGGGCACAATGAGGAATGCTTTATTCTAAATCAACCCTTCTTCCTGTGTGCCTCACCACAACCACTCCACGAGTTGCATCCAAATTGAGTTTATACGTGTGAGCGAGAATATGTGTGTGTGTGTGTGAATGCGAGAAAAATGAAGATAATTTTATGAAGCGCGAATGAGTGCCTGACCATCTAGAGGGAAGAGGCTTTTCAAAAAATTTGACGATGGATTAGATTATGCGAAAGGCATTGAATTTACTACAAAATTTCAAAACTTAATGTGGAAAATCATTTTAAAAAACTGTCAAAAACGTGTAATAATGGTAAATAGTTGACACGATTGCATACATTTCGGCGCATTTTTTATAAGAATTTTTTACGAAAAAAAAACTTTTTTTTATGTTTTGATCGTTTCAAGTTGTATGATGGTTTTTTTAATCTGTTCCATTTTATTATGAAAATAATGTTACAGCTAGCAATACGGCCAGGCCGTTCCTTGTGAATAAAAAAAATGCTACAGCTGGAGACGAGATTTTGAGGAGGGGTTAGGAAAACCAACATTAAATTATTAAAATGATTGCTTGAGTAATAAATGGTATCGATGTACTGTCAAAAACAATCTATTAATATCTTCCCAAAAAAATCATACCTCAGTAAATTGTCTGTATAATAGTAGTACAATGCTAACACGATTGCATACCCTTAGGCGCGTAATAATTAGTAATATTCAAAATTTTACCAAGCACTTTTCACAGAGATTTGAACTTTTTTACGGTGAGGTTGGTAAAAGACTTGAGAAGGCCCTCCCTAGAATTTTTTGTGTGCAGCACTGTGGCCTGTCATTTTTATTGCACAGTGGGATTTTTGTATGGTCATAACTCGTTTCATATAAACATTGTGCATTGTTCGTTAATACTGTTACTGGACAGCGAGTAGAGCAAGATAATATAAATTGTAATATACATTGTAAGAAGTGATTTGAAATGTTATTATTTTTATTTTTCCTCCTTTTCTGAATATCTGTGCCCGTTAACAAGTATCCATCGAACCAATGTTCCGTTACAGTCCGGGAACACCGTGTATGTTGTAAGCCTGATTGGTCACTCCTAGCGTGACCAAAAATTATTATTTTTCTCCTGTAAGCCAATATAAATGGTCAGGATAGAGGGAGGGGGATTAAATCGAATAACAGGCAATATTTCATTCGACTTTATTCAACCATTTTTGACCACACTGAAAGCACCCTGTGAAGCTTTCGCAACGTGTACTGCGGATTGCATACATTTAGGCGAAAATCCTACAGTGCCCAACAAATGTTGTCACGGGGGGGTGACCTTCTCGAGTCTTTTATCGCGAGGTTTGCTTTATTTAAAAAATTGCTTGTTAATTAAATATAAATTAAATATAAGAGCTTTTAACAAAATTGTTCTTCAGTACATTCGTCAGCAATTTTAACTTCAGGACTTTCATCTATTGTTTATGTGGTGCAGAACTTTGAATTATTGTAGAACTACAATTCTTCAAAATATTTCGGAACGGGTCACTCGCACGGGACAAAAAAAGGGTAAAAGACTCGAGAAGGCCCCCCCCCCCCCCCCCTAACAAAATTTGTTAGGCACCATAGGATATACGCCTAAAGGTATGCAATCCGCAGTACACGTTGCGAGAGCTTCACAGTGTGCTTTCAGTGTGCTTTCAGTGTGGTCAAAATTGGTTGAAGAAAGTCGAATAAAATATTGTTATTATTCGATAAAAACGCCCTATCCCCTAACCTGATCATTCATTTTGGTAAAAGACTCGAGAAGGCCCCCCCTAGAATCTTTTGTGTGCAGCACTGTGGCCTGTCATGTTTGTTGTACAGTGGGATTTCTGTATGGTCAAAACCCATTTGATGTAAACATTGTGCATTGTTCCTTAATACTTAATAGACAGCGAGTTAATAGACAGCGAGTACAACTTGATACAATACATTGTAACAAGTGGTTTGAGCTTATGATATTCTTATGTTTCCTCCTTTGCTGAATATCAATGCAAGGTAACAAGTATTCATCGAATTACTGTTCCGTTACCGTCCGAGAACGCCGTGCATGTTTTAGGCCCGATTGTTCACCCCTAGTGCGACTGAAAACTAGTAAGAAGCTCCTGTAACCCAAAATGAATGGTAGGGTTAGCGGAGAGGGAATTTTAATCAAATAATAACAATATTTTATTCGACTTTCTTCAACCAATTTTGACCACACTGAAAGCACACTGAAAGCTCACTGTGAAGCCCTCGCAACGTGTACTGCGGATTGCATACCTTTAGGCGTAAATCCTACAGCGCCTAACAAATTTTGTCAGGGGGGGCCTTCTCGAGTCTTTTACCTTCATTTTGGCTTACAAGGGCTACGTACTAGTTTTCGGTCGCACTAGGGGTGAACAATCGGGCCTATAACTTGGACGGCGTTCTCGGACGCTAACGAAACATTAATTCGATGAATACTTTTTACCGGGCATAGATATTCAGGAAAGGAGGAAAAATAAGAATATCAGCATTTCAAATCACATGTAACAATGTATATTATCATGTTCTACTCGCTGTCTAGTACAAGTATTAAGGAACAATGCACAATGTTTATATCAAATGAGTTTTGACCAAACAAAAATCCCACTGTACATAGAAAACGACAGGCCACAGTGCTGCACACAAAAGATTCTAGGGGGGACCTTCTTGAGTCTTTTACCAAAAAAAGTTTAATAAATAAAATATTCAACAATTCAATAAAAAAAACACATAATTCAATACCCTGATATTAGCTACTAGGACTAACGTTGGAAATGCAGTAATACACGATTTCAAAACAAAAATATTTTGCACACTTTCCGGCGTTGACCTTCATGAACAAATTTTAACGATTAACTGAAGAGTTGAAAAGGAAAATCCAAATAAGCATTACGATTAAACCAATTTTCTGTGTGCTATAAACCGTATTTCCTTTCAATCGAACAAATTAAAATGATGCGCCTAAATGTATGCAAAATGCATTGCATTATCGGTTTTTTAATTATTATGTTTCTAAGTGAAGCTTAAATGAATTAATTAAGAATTATAGCTTTTCGGATGCAAACAAGACTAAACGAACATTAAGATTTCTTTTCTGAGCCATTCTATAATAGAATAAAAATAATTAAACCCCTTTAGGCGGCTGAAGCCGATCATTGTTTTTCTCTCGATTGTACCTACAATTTTTATTTTCCTCATTTTCGTTGCAGTCTTTCGAAGAAAAAAGTCCCCATTTTCCTTCCTTCCCCACTACTCCCTCCCACATCCACTTCCTTACAGCTTTCTTAAAGTATATCCACCGTCGGCGAAATAATGGTTAAGCACAACAATTTGCCACCCGAATTTGCGAGCGGTCGAGTAAAACGGTGAACGGGGTGGCGCATTTTCGTGACCATCATCGTCGTGTTGCACCAAACAAGTCCCACAATATGTTTCGATCGCACACACACACACACGCACCGAACAAACGAGTAGAACTAAGCAAAAATTTTTGTGCCCGCTTTGCAGAAAATGCCCCCCTCTCCCTCTCCCTCAACCGGTTTTTCGGGTTGAAATTTTTGGTCCAGAATGTATGTATGTGTGTGTGTGTTTGGGATGAACCGTTCATACCGCTCGAAGGCACCGGATGGTGGACCGGCCAAGATAAATTGCTTCAGAAACTTTTTGATAGTTCGATTATCTATCGGCGCGCCTCCGAACAGAACCTAATCTGGTACACAGGCTTCAGAAGGCTTTGGAGCAACGGGGTAGGATGCGGTAAGGAAGGACTGTGGTGCAGATTTTTTTTTTCTTTTGCTTCT